>NW_004524615.1:199278-294663 GCF_000260255.1 Octodon degus
TCCCTATGCAGTTCAGGCTGGCCTTGAGCTCACTATATAGCCCAGGCTGGCCTCGAACTTAAAGCAATCCTCCTGCTTCTGCTTCTTGAGTGCTGGAATGACAGGCATGTATCACCACAGTTGACAAACATCTTGTTTTGAAAGCAGCATTGAATGTGTTTAGAAAGGGATGGACAGGTTGGTGGGACATAGCCATGGCAGTGGGAGCTGCTGGTAGCTTTGTGCAGTGTAATGGGTAAATTTTACAAGTGTCCCTTGAAACACTGAGATGGCTCACTGTCGTGGATGTGGGTGGGGCAGTTCATGAAGACACCAGTAAGGAAGTGTTGACTGACCACACTTGGTGAGGCTTTTCTGGGAGATTTATAGATTGTGTTGGACATTACATGGGTCAGGCAAAGACCTGATAGATAGGTGTTAGTTCTAGTGTAATTTGAAGTCATTTGTTCTCTTAATTTTGTAATCAATCTGAATTCTATTTATGCAAATGCAAAAGTAAAAGGGAGTGACCCCTCAGTAAGTGGACAGGCTGAGGCAGACTCTCTGGGAGCTGCTGGTTCCACTGGGGATTGGAGTTGCGATTCACGCAGCCCTAGGGCCCAGATGAGTGGAAGGTACAGTTGAACTATGGAGGATATGGGTGTCTATCCTTGGATGCTGGGAGGCTGAAGGGGAGACAGTCTTGTGAACATGGTGCTAGAGCTGGAAAGGACTCAGTGGTGACTATAAGCCTCTGATGCATTCAGAGTTCAGAGCGATGGGAAGCAAAAGCCAGCAGTTATGTGAACAAGCAACAGAAGTGGAGACAGAGTAAATGCCAGCAACAGGGGGAGGTGCCTGGGGCATCCACTGTAGCTGGCCCTCAGCTTTCCAAGGAGGGCAAGAAGCAGGCAGACCAGGTAAGCTGCAGGAAGTGGGCCGATCTGTGTCTGGAGCTGGACCAGCTTCTGCTCCTGTGTGAGGTTTCTCTGGGTCTTTGTTCAGGGTCAGGAGGTGCAGGGAGTGACCAAGACAGTCACTCCTCATGTGCCTGGGGACCATTGGCCACACCCCAGGGTCTTCTTTCTGGTGTTGCTGAGTATGGATTTTGTTCCTTCTGAGAAAACAGATTGCACTTTCATCTTTTCAGCTCTCTGGTTCTCTCTTTGTTCTCTGCCCATTCCTGGGAAGTTTGCTTAGATTTTGTGCCCTCTCTCCTACCTGTTGCCCTGGTATTAGCCCTGACTCATGGATGCCTCAAGGACACAATGTAGTGGCCATAGTCACACCAGGTTCACAGGCAGATATTCTTAGGACCTCCTTGGAGGCCCAGAGTTGCAAAGTGGCCTTTCTAATTTTTGTACTTGCTCTAGCAGAGCCATAGTGTGCAGACCTGGGCCACAGAGTGCCATACTGTCCTATGATGACAGTGTCTTTGTGTTCTGAGGAATGACCCTTTTTCCATGTGTTATCAAATTGCCTCTTGAGTGGGAGCCAAGGCTTCTCACCAAGCATTTCCTCCTCGGCGCACCCTAAAGGGGTCCTTGGTGGCTTAGTCAGGAGGACGATAGACCCTGCACTGACTGGTGCGCTTGGCTGTGGCAGCACTGAGAGGCAAGGACTCAGCATCACTCCTACTCATGCACCCTTTCTCGGTGTGACTCTTGAGCATCAGAGCTCCTGAGCAGTGTCCCCAAGGGAGGGCCCTTTTAGAGCCGTCCCTAGGTTCCTGCAGACCAGGGCACTGGTGTGGTATCCTGGGAGGCACCACTCTTTTTGACCTTAACCTGACTCCTGCCCTTTAGCATCCTCCTCTTGGTAGAGATGAGGTGCTTACTTACTTCCAGGGAGGCCTTTAGAACAGGGCAAGGCCTGGCAGGTACAGGCATGGAGTAGAGCTTTTCAGTTTGGGCATTTGTGGGTGGTTCCTCCTTTGGGCATCTGCTTTGTTTTGGCCCTGGTGAATTTGGGGTTTTCCAAGGCCAGGGTCAGATGAGGGCATGAAGCTATTAGTAAAGGTCCAGGAACATGAACTAGTTCCAGAAAACTCGTCTGTGTTACATCCCAGGGGCCCTGGCCCTGCTGGCTTCTTGCTCATAGCCTGGGGTGGGATGGTGGTTTTCCCATGGCCTTGGGATGAGAGCTCAGCTGGGGAATTCCTTACCCCTACTGGCTTCTCTGGAAGCCCCGCTGGGCTGGCATGAGGCTGATGGCCACCATAGGCCTGGGAATGACGCTCTCTTCCTGTCTTCCCTGCTGATCCCCAAGATTCCTCATGCTAGATTTAAGGGTTTGGCTGGATTTTCCTCTGAGCAGGGGAATCCCACAGGCAGAACCCTTCCATGTCCCTCAACTGGGTCCTTGCATGGAGGATGTGGCCATATGCTAGGGTGCAGAGAAAGGAAGAAGAAATCTCGAGATGGAATGAACCCTACTTGTGAGCCTCTGGGACATTTGTGTGGCCCAGTTGCATGAATGATGTTGATAGCCATGAATAGTTCCAACCTGGGAACACAGAGATGTTTTTCTGCACTCACTCAGAGGCTCTGCCTGGTACTCTTGGTGAGTATGGACCAGTGAGTTGTGCATTTTTCCTTGGATGGTTGCCATGCTGTGCCCCTGGGTTTAGCTTGGAGGTCCCTCCTGTATTACAAGGCATTCTCTTGTGGTATGGCTGCAAGCATGCATGAGACCCCTGCACACACACAGGTGCATGCCAAGGTGGGCTCTCAGACTGAGGGGCTGTACAGTCTGCGTGTTGCTGCAATGAGTGCTCATGAGGGGCTCACTGTGAACCCACTGGGCTGAGGCATGTAAGATCTGCTAAGATTGAAACATAGTCCCTGGTTCTCAATAAGGTTTTCTTCCCCAGAAGTTAGGGCTTTGACACACTCATAGTGTGGCTTGACCCTGCAAACTCTGTGTGTGCTGGGGTCACCTTGGCTCCAGTGCTGGAAGCACCTGCCTTCTTTGCTCCCCCTGTATTCTCAGGAGATTCTCATGGCTGTCTGTTTTTTTGTTTTGTTTTTAATATCTTGTATTTGTGTTATACATTTTGTTTTTAGGCCCATCATTTGTTTTGGAGTTTTCCTCATGGCTTTCCCTCTTCTTCCTGACCTGTGTACTCAGTGTCTGTTGGGCATGTTCAGGGCTGTGTACTCAAGACACCAGCAGACTTCAAGTCAGCACACAGTAGGAAATGACCATGGTTCAGAGGACATGAGCTGACTGATGTGGCCTGGAATCTCAGAGCCACCAGGCCCTCCTTGTCTTTGGAACTGGAGGATGGAATTCCCTCTATCATAACTTACCAGCGTGAGGAGTTTCTGTTCACCCAGGCCGAGTTTGGCTGCAAACCCACAGATTCCTGTCGTTCTCGGGAGAGGCATGTTGGTGGTGTTCTTGTGGCTGTCCAGCAGGGGCTTCCTGGGGAGACCGGAGGCAGCAGGAGGACTCGTGGTTTCCTGGCTCCCCAGCTGTCCCATCCGGCTGGATTCTGGCATTCCTTTTGCCCTTCATCATTTCCTGTCTGGGCATCGCTGCCTTCAACATTTGGAGAAAGAGCATCTCAGCCTTGGGCTCCAGGAATGTGTTTAGTATGTCCTTAGTAGAAATGAGGGCTTCATGGGAAGAGAACAACAGCTTCTCACTGTGTTTTTGCTGAGTGACTTGACTTTAAAGTCCTTGTACTTCATAGAGTGCATTTCCATGTTTTCTCCAAGGGTGCTTCTTCTCCTTTCCTTGCTATGTTCTCAGGTGCAGAGCTCCTGGAGGGTGGCAGAGCTTGGCAGAGTTGGGCAGATGGTCGCAGGCCCCTAGAGACATGCTTTGCTTTCTTTTCAGGACCCACACGGACAGCACCTCCAGCATTAGGCTGGGTGGCTCCCTCTTGGTAGCCACTCGAACCATTGTGAGTACAGAGTACTGTGTTTTAAGTGGAAGTCCCTGCCTATTTTCAATGAAGAAGCCGGGCCTTAGGAGCTGGTTTGGTCTGCTCTGTTGGGTCCCCTGAACATGCAGCCCACCTAAGCTGGCTCCTCAGAATTCTAGCATGACTGTAGCTACTGGGCAAGGCATCATTTACAGATGCCAGGTTTCAGAGCTATTTGGGAAACTTGTTTACTCTGACATACCATGGGGCTGCACAGATGCCGTGCTGTGCATTTTTCTGTTGGAATTTGGGGTGGACTTGGGATGGGACAGCCACTGGATATCACTCTGAGGTGGGTGACTTTTTAAGGTCACCCTTCACATGTGTCCTGCACCCCACAGGTAGCCATGAATGGGGAGGCCCAGGAAAGCATATGCCTGCTTCTCAAGACTTGATGAACCATGGAGGTGTGGGAGGAACATCTTGGCATGCCCACGTGTTTATGGGAATAATGCCTGGTGTTTCAGGCTTTGCGACAGTGAAATCTCCACTCTGCTAGAGAAATCTGGCCATGGTGGATGCCTTGCTGTACATACCTACACATGTGCCCCCTGGATATGCACATGCACAAAACTCCTACATGTATGCATGTGCAAGCAAGCACATGCTGTGTACGATGCATTTTCCAGTCTGGAGATTGCACATAAATATGAGACACTGTGTTTTCAGGATTGATTTTTGGTGATCTGTGATTGCCGTGTTGACTGAGAGTAGCACTTTGCTTTCTTCACTGGATGTAAACCCACTCGTGGTTTCTCCTGGCCAAGCTCCACCACCCCAAGGCAGCTCTCCCCCTCCCTGCTGCTCTGCAGACAGGAAATCCACTTCCCTATATGGCAGCCATGCCTGTCCCATACTTGGTTCCTCACATCCTTCCAGCTATGATACTGCTATTGGAAAGCAGAACAATGGAAGACAGGGACAGGTCTGGAGGGGTAGGAATAGGCTTGTTGTTGTATGGTTCTGCCTGTGAATTTCAGAGCTACAGTCCCCTGGGGAAACCAGAGCCAGGGTCACAGAGCACCCATGCTTGGTCTTTGTGGTTCCCCTCAAGGTGCCCATTGTCATAAGGACCATTGACAGGTAGAACAAGACAGCAGTCCTTAGGACAGGCATCACTGGGAAGGCTCAGGGCCCTGCAAGCCCATAGGGTTGCCCCTCCCCCAGGTTTCTCTCAGCATTGCATCCCTAATCAGCCACCAGATGGTCACCTCCCACTTGTGGCATTGCTACACATGGCTGGAAAGTTATAGCTTTGTTAAGATCTTCAGAGAATCAGGAGAAGAGACCTTCTGGTGTCTTGTGGAATTCTGTCCTTAGGTACCTAGTATCCTCTCCTGTCTGACAGCACCTTGTGATGGCTGAGTTGACACCGTACCTGCCACGGTCTGCTGCTGGTCCAGATCACTGGACGACCATGTCTAGATGGAGGCTCTTACTGAATGCAGAAATTGTTGGACCAAGAAGCTTTGCCCCCTGAACAACATGAATAGTTTTGGGGCTTTTGGTTTTTCTTATTGCGTGGGTACCATAACATACCTTGAGTGGAATGTGGCTGCTGTCCAGCACCCCACAAGGCAAAAGGCATCCCACCAAGAACAACCCACTCAGAATGAGATGTTGTGGTCAAGTCCTCTTTGGGGGACTTGTGGGCAGAGAGGTATAGGGTCATGGTTGGCGCATGTGTTAGGTTCTCAGGCTCCTCCAGGCAGCCCCAGGGTGAGCGTCATGCCTTGGAGAGGCTCACTATGCTACTCACTGCTGTGTGATATGTGTTACCTATGCCAGATCTGGCCTTTGGGGTCACACTTTTCCACCACAGCCTCCCAGGAGCCCCAGAGTCTTGCTTTTCCCTACCACAGCTTAACTTGTGAGTCCATACCTTCTCTTCACAGAAGGTACTCAGGTTTCTTTAAATTAGCTGGTTATGACTTAAAGTGAAATATTAACCGAGAATAACCTTAGGCTTCATTGTAGTTTTACTTGAACAGGTACATCTGTCTGCTGTAGCATACTGACAGGTGGAAGTTGAGCTGGTTGGCCTCACCCTGAAGGGTGTTTTTCCCTGGTGGTGCATCAGAAGTCAGAAGCTTCTACCTTCTCCACCAGAGTAAGGCACAAGCGTGGCGAAAACCAAACCAAACCTGTGCTGCTGTGCTGTAAAAACACCTACTGGGTAGGGTGTGTTGTGGTACCATGCCAGTCCTACTTGATATTGAGCTCTATCTGTCCCCTGTGGTAGCACATGGACACCAGAAGCACTGGGAGTCTCATAGCTTCATGCCATTTCTATCCTCATATAAGGAGCTTCTGAGAAATCACCCCAAGCAGGAGCCAGAGGGAGAGCTTCTTGGTGCCTGCATGTGGACACTAAAAGTTTCCCAAGTTTTACAGTGGAATGAGAGGGAATGGAGGTTGATGACACATAAAGGGAAGCAAGTTGCTTTTTCACCTATGGTGTGGGGTTCACCTCATTTTAACCCCTGCATTTGAAAGACCATGGGAATAACAGTTTTTATCTTTAGAGAGTAAATGAGCCCTGGCCCATTTTGGATGCTTTTGCAAGTGAACAGCTAGTTTTCCTGGGTGAAACGCAGACTGTCAGAGCTGGGAAATGCTGATTAGTTCATCTGCCTGTCCTCATAGCTGAGATGCCCAGAGTGCTTTCCAAGATAGTTCTAGATGTGAGTCTAATAAAGGAAACCTCAGGAAATCCAGAAGAGAAAGTCAGAACATTGCCAGAGGAAGTGCATTTTAAGCTCCAGAGATAAAGCTGTGGTTTGACTTAAACAGTGTAGCATGGCCCAGAGACCAGGGATGTCATATTTTTTCAGGGCTCCATGCCAAGCTTGGTGTGGCTTGCAACATGGATGCATGGATCACAGTTTGTGGGGACGGTGAGCCTTGTGTGGCCAAACTACCTTTGACATCAGCTTTGCAAGTGTGGAATGCAGATGACAGGTGTTACCATTCTCTCATTTTCAGAGGTTTGTCGGAACCAGCATGGTCCTTCAAGAGGAATGTAGGTGTGAGCTGCCTGGAGGACAGTGCTACCTGAGGTGCAGAGTCAGATTCAGAACTCCTTTCCTCCCTTGTGTGATTACCTCTGTCCCTGGTGCAGATGCATGGTCAGAGACCAGGTCACAAGTGTCCACCCAACATCTGTGGGCTGTGTGTGGCTCTGGGTTGGGGCTGGTTGAGGAGGAAATGTTGGCTGTGGGGGAAATGTGCCTCTGTAGAGCCACCCAGCTATAATTAAAATGTTTTCAAACAGAGAAAAGCATGGTTTATTAGTAAGACTGGATTCCAGATATGTGGGTCCCAGGTTGGTGGACACCATAGGAGCAGGCATGTGTCTGCTTTACACAAGTCTGTGTGAAGTTACAAGATCCTCACATTTCAGGCTTCAGGACCTCTACACCCAGCAAGATTTCCTGGCCAGTGCCCCGGGCTATTTTCAAGTGAATCCTCTATCCAGCAAAAGCCACTGCTTTGACAGCCTTGCCATCAACATAGTGCAAAGCTGGCGCAGGTGGAGGCACCCCATACGATTAAAGGGTGGCACAGCCTGGCACAGTGGACTGACCACAGTCAGTCTCTAATCATCCAGCCCCTCCTGAGAACCACAAACTCAAAGCCTGTACTGGCCCCAGGTTTGAAGTCTCAGTGGCAAATTTTAGAGTAGGAGAAATGGCAACATTGGTTTTTCCTTACTTATTTATTGCTTGTGACAAGATTACTGGACCGCTGGGATCAGATTCCACCTGCAAAGCTTGACTTTCTGCTTGGGTGTCTCTCCTGTGAGTCTTTGAATGGGGAACTCCAGGGAGTTGGGCTCTCATACAGGACACAATGGACTCATAGCCTCCCCTCCCCCTACCTTCAGACCCAGTGTGGGGCCATGCAATAGATCTCTGTGCCCCTTGGCACCTGCTGTGCCCCAAGCCCAGAGCCCTCGGAGATGAATCCTGTACTGCCCAGCCAAGCTCACTGGGCTTCCTTGGAAGGAGAGGCCCAGAGAATCACTCCTGCTTAGACTGGTCCTGGAGGGCCACCAGCTGCTGAGACACAAGGACTGTCACCCAGCCACACCACTGGGCTCTCCTGGGCATGTTTAACTATAAGGCAGCTTCTGGAGAGGCTGATTTGCGAAGATCTGTCCCACGTATGCCAAAGAGCCATGGCTGTGGGGGAACCTGGGAGAGGGGTGGGACAGTGACCAAAGGTGATACCTTCGTCCTCTCCCAGCCTTCCACCCTGGGAGGTCCAGATGCTCTGGGAGCCAGGTGGACAGGGCGCCAGCTCCCTCTCTTGCCACAGCCCTGTGGAACCGCTGTCCACAGTACTTAAATTTCACTGTATTCTAGTAGAAACTCATATATGCTTGATCACATAGTGATAATTCGTAAGTTTGGTAATTCACATATTTAGAAAACACATAATATTACCATTCAAATAAGGACTTATAAAAGTTTTATAAAGAATGAACTAGAGTGATTGTTGCCCTTCTAAAAAGCCTTGATCTATATTGAAAGATCCACAATGAATTTTTAAAAATCAAAAGAAAAGAAAAATAAGTATCTTCTTTAATGCATAAGAACCACTGGGTGGCACTTGTATTTTAAATATTTGGAATAAAATGGGCCAGATTTTCAAAGGGCAATTAACAACTTTTGCTACTGCTTGATATAATTGCTTGTTTTAGCATTAAGTAAAACAAGAGTATTGCATGGAAGACAGGTTTTCCTCTGCCTCCCAGATTGTCTCGCTTCCCAGCACCTGCAGTGCATGAGCATGCATCCTTACTGCTGCCTATGAAGCAAACAAGATTTAGCATTTACAATGGCTGCTCAGAGGGCACCAGCAAAGTTCCCTCCTTGACCTAGGGTGGCAGAGAACACTAGCAGGTATCCATTTTTTTTTTTTTTTTTTAATTAGGAGTAAAGATCTCCTTTAGGGAGCTCAGTTATTTTCCTGGCCCTTTAACCTAGTAGGTCTATTTTTTCCTTGCTAAACCTGTTTACTGATTGTGGTGTATTACTGTCAAGGGAATCTTCTTCAGGCTTTCTTATTTATAATTTCCTTAATAACAAAGTGTGCTTACTTTGTATAGTGCCACTAGCTTTTCTTGCTTGTTTTTACTTTGTACTATGATTTGTTCTCTCTCTTTATTTTTAAATGTATTTAGTACAGGGTCTACAGGGTCTTACTACATAGATTGGACTTGTAGTGATCCTTCCTGTTTTTCACCCTCCCAGGTGCTGGGATTATAGGCACATGCCACCATGCCCAGTCTCATTAGCCATCTCAGTGTACCCTGGGGACTGGGCTGGCACGACAGGCCGGGGATCAAACCCTGGCCCCTATGTCTGCCTAAGCAGGTCTGTTAACCCACTTAGCTATCTGGCCGGCCCTGATTTGGCCTTTGTTAAGGTAAATTATACATTTGGATCAAAAGACAAGTAGATCCTATATATCTTAACCTTACTAACATCTGAAAACCTGACTATGTTTTATGTTGAAAATCCCTTTAGTGTGGTACTGATATAAGAACTTAAAGCTACTTTTTTAAAAAAAATTATTTATTTATTTAATTATTTGGTGCAGGGTTTGGCTACACAGCTTGGACTCACAGTGATCCTTCTGTCTTAGCCTCCCCAGTGCTGGGATTACTGGTGTGTGTCACCACACCCAGTTTCCATGGCTGGCACAGTGTGCGTGGGGTTCCAGGGCTGGCATAGGTCCTTGAGCTTGCCAGGGAGGTGCTTAGACTGCCAAGGTACCTCCCCAGCCCTGATCTAAGAATTTGATGTCATTTCTCATGTAAATCATATCCCTCAGCGCACATGAATTTTTAAAAGGAAATAACCCAAAGAAATTTCTTATATGCTAATCGATACCTTTCTATAGCAAATTGAAAATTCAGAGTAGACCAAAGATGTGTCTAATGACAAAATCAATACAGCGTGTGTGGGTAATTTATATGTTTGTTAGTGTAAAGGCAACAGTGAATTGGCATTTTGCAACAGATCTATAAATCCAATTGCTTTTTTTCCCCTGTAATTTTAGGTCAGGAAACTACTTTATAGATACAGTGTCTCATAAAGCCATATTCAACAGGACTAGAAAATGGCTTTTTTGGGGGATATCACTCTATGCAAAGCCTCATGATATTTTCTCCAAATGATGTGGTTTCTTTTTAGTTTCAACATGTCTGGTGTTTTTTAATTGCCCACCTATAGAAGATAAATGGATAAATATACAAGGCAATTTCAAAAGATCAATCTTAGTACCTGGTTTATTTGATGCATCCTTAATAATACCCAGAATAAAATAAATAGAAAATAAAGTAACTTTCAAAGAATTCATGCATGGTTGAGTAACTAAGGCTTTCTGGTTCTTTTTGTAGAACTTCTCCTTGTAGGAAAGCATATACATACACCAAGGTGCTGTTGGTTTCTGTTACAGAGAGTGTTTCTAACCCAAGACTCCTTTTTTCTGGTAGTATTCCAGGTCTGCCTCTGTTTGGGCTTTACAAACCTGTATCTGGTTTATCTTCCTTGTACCAAATCGGAGGCTCTCCTGTCAGATCGCCAATGCCTACAGTTTTGGGAGGATTGAATTCAATGTTGTAGACTGCCACTGGCTGGATGACAACAAGCAGTATGACATTGCTTAATGACTTCAAAGGACATATTCAGGTTAATCACAGTCTATCTGATGTGCTCTGACTAGGCCCTCTGCCTGTGGATGTATCCTTGGAAAACCATCCAGCGACCAACTATATTGGCTAAGATGTTTTCTCATTTTTGTGGGCCAACTGACTCATGACGTTATCTGGGATGAGTGTCCCTTGGTCAGTGGAGGTCTTAGCTAACACATCAATTTCTTTGTCTTGCAGCATATGTGACACAGTGGGTCCCTGCTGGTGTGGTGCTTTAGCTCAAAGTATTTGATGATGCATGATGACACAGTGCTCTTGCCAGAGGCTGGGGCACCCATGATCATGGCATGCAGCAGTTGTAACACCCCCATGGCTGCCCACCTGGCTCCCACTGCAGTCAGTCATGCTTTGGCTTGGCCTGCATGCTCATGGCCTCCACTCGTGGGCTCCGAGACCCACCCAGCCCACTGGCAGTGCTGTGAGCAGGAAATGGTGAGACACCCAGGCTCTCCTGAAAGTTTATCATAGTGTTTTTAAAGGCTTTAAAACTATGTTCTTATGAGGCTATGAGTAAATCAGTATTCTAGTTCTAAGGAAATAATCTGCCCAAGTTTATGGAAGGTAGGTATTCATTATAGCAACTATGCGGCAGTGGTGGCCAGCACTGAGGGGCCATGACAATGCTTCTGCCCTTTTACTCCCAGTGCCTCAGTGGTGCTCAGTCTTGAAGGTTAAGGACCATCTCCAAAGCCTACTCCATCCTTTCTTCCTGGACACCCTGAGCTGGCTGAGGCCCCTGCTGTCTGTGGGAATGTGTCTGAGAAGCAAAGGCCAAGGCCTGAGTGACCCTGTGTGCCAGCCCACCATGCACGCCTCTGCTACATGTCTGTGCATCAGGGACCAGTGGGCCAGAGTGGATCTTTCTGACCATGGAGAAGATGTGGCTTTTAGCATCAGCACACACAGTATTTGGGAGCACTGGCTCTGCCTCTGGGCTTCAGGGCAGGGAGCTTCCTTCAGGCTGATGTGCAAAGGGCCTGACACTGCCCTGGGGCCTTCACGCAGGCTTTCCTCAGTGTGTGTGGCCTGAGGCTGGCGTGTAGCTGCATTGCCAAAGGGGACCTGGAGCTTTTGCTCCTGTGTTCTGCAGATTCTTGCAGAGGCCTTTCCTGCCACGTGCCTTCCTCTGTTTCTCTCTTTCCACCTCTTATGGAATGTCCCACAGAGCCCTTGCTTCTGGGTTTGATCTGCACTATGGCTCCAGCCCCAGCGTAGGATTGGCTAAATATCACATCCTTTGTGGGCTGTTGCCTTTTCTGTGGGAGTGGCCAATCTGGCCTCGCTGCTGTACAAAGCAGTCTCTGCCTGCTGCACAGGCTGCGGTTGGCCTTCAGGGTCTCCACCCTGGTTCTTCAGTCTGGGCCCAGACCTAACTCCTCCTCTGTCCCCTGCAGTTCTACAATGGAGACCTGAGGTCTTCTGCTTAGCCATCTCTTTCTGTCTTTGTGGCTAGTGAGCACACAAAATAGTCTTTTGTCATGTGGCCTCTAGGATGTCACTAAAAGACCCCCACACACACACACTCTGGGTGTGCTGTGCCTGTTGTCCTTCCCTGGATTTCTTCCACCTGCTGGTTTGGAGTTTTCCCCAGGGGTCTACCCTGAGCTCCCTGAATCAAGTTGTAGCCCCTCTGTCCCCTTTATCTTGGGCAAGAGGCCTGTGGTTCTCTGCTTGGTTTCTGGGGTTCCATAGGGGCTTCAGTATCTCTCTGGTGGTCCCTGGATCCCCTGCTTGTGCCTGCCCAGGGTCACTTGCAGTCAGGTTGCTGGAGAATACCCTTCCTGATATCCTTTGGGGACATTGGCGGCCTGCGTGGGTACAGCACTGCGGACCCTGATGGGTGGCCTTGTTCCTGGGTTCGTCTCCAGACTGAGTGTATCGAGAGCTGCCTGGTATGCAGAGTGCAGGGCCAGTGTCTGTTGTGTAGTAGCAGAAATTGTTCCCCCATGAAACAACCTTCACACAGTTGCAGTGTCCAGGCCTTGGTGCAGGTGGTATAGGACTTGTCTTGTGGGAGGGTTTTGCCTTTATAAAGCAGAAGGTCCGTCAGCGTTCAGGAATGGTGGGTTATACCTGATACCTTCATCAATCTGCCTGCTGAAGCTGCTGAGAACAAAGCTTCTTCACCTCGGTGGGCTGGAGAGGAAGGTAGTAGCTGGTGTCTGGCCGGTTTATTTCAGATATAGGCAAGGGCGTTGAAAGGAAACCTGTGGATTGCCTGATGACCAGATACTTGGCTCAGATGGGGAACTGAGCCTTAGAGAGGTTGGGTGGCCCTCAGGCTCCCAGTTTGTGAAGACTTCTGACCCTGATGGTATCTCCTGTCCCTTCCCCATGAGGTCTGTGGTTCATGGACCTGGGTGAGTAGGCGCCCATGTTATTCAACTATAAAGGGTAACCATGAGATAGGCAGGTGCCACACCACCAGCCAGGTGCACAGGCCACAGGACATCAGGGCCCAGCACATGGGGCCCAGGGCCAGCTGGTCCAGGGACTGGATGTGCATGTGAAGTTTTGAGGCCACAGGAGACAGAGATGATGTCTGCTGCTGATACTGTAACAGCAAAATGGACCAAACACAGGAAGACACGCACTGAGAAAGTCTAGGTGGCAGCAGTTTTATTACATCAGCGGGCCTGACTGGGATTGCCTCCAGGGTCAGAGTCGCGCTCGGCAGGAGTTTCAAGGCTTTTAGGGGAGAGCAAGTGGGAGGCACAGCAGCAGATTTGGTGCATTATGATTGGAGGGTCAAGTGGCATCATAGGTTGCCAAGGGGGTTTAAAGATCTCAGGCTACTTTGCAAGGCCAGGCCGTCAGTTACACAGAAACAATAAAGAGAAGGACTACACAAGGGAAACGTTCTGCTACCAGGCTTGCCCAGGTGTGTGTGCTTGGCATGGGCAGGCCTTCACTTACATTCTAATTCCCTTCAGTACGAGTGTCTTTCTGGGTGATGCCTGTACAGTAGTGGTGATGTCAACATGGCTGTGTGATTCACTGAGAAGTGCTAAGGTACGTACTTTAGAAGGGGGAATTGTGTGGTGTATGGATTGCATCTCAATAAAAAACCAAAAGATAAATACAAAATTACAGGCTGGTGAGCCAGCAACTGAGTCCAGGCAAGGTGGTGCACACTCGTAATCCCAGTGCTGGGGAGGCTGAAAACGGGAGGACCGATAGGAGTCTGAGCTACACAGTGAGGCCCTGTACCAAATACATTTAAAAAACTTAATAAAATTACCTCAAACTCTCGGATTACTTGCTTGTGCATGACAGAGAGCTAAGTCATCATCTGAGAGCCAAGCACATAATGGATGGCAAGTGTGTGTGTGGCCCTGCTTTGTCAGTCTCATAATGAGCCACTAAAGCATATGAAGAGCTACTTCTCATAAAATTACTTCAGCCTATGAATTATAGTGAAAGTGGAATTAATGTGTGGCTCCACTTGTATGCCTGTGAAAATTGGCAAAATTGAACTGGACAGGTGGTGCATGTATATACTCCTAGCACTCTGGGAAGCTGAGACAGGAGGGCCCACAGTTCAAGCTCAGCCTGGGCCATGTAGTGTCTTAGCAAGATGTTGTCTCAAAATTTTAAAAAGTTTGGGAATATAGCTCAGTACAGATGCCTGGGTTCAGTCTCTAGTACTGACAAAAAAAAAAAAAAAAATGGTGGGGATGTAGGCAGCTGCAGAATTCGGAAGTGAGGGGAGGTGGGATGTCCTCGTTCTGGTCCTGAGCCTGCGGTTGGGCATGTGCAAGGGACCCCACTGAACGGAGTTTACTGTGCATGTAATACCCCAGGTATCAGTCATTTTCTCCCTGCTGAGACAAAATATCTGGCAGCTGCAATTGAAAGGAGGAAAGGTTTATTTTGGGTCACAGTTTATAGAGGTTTTGGCCCATAGGGTAGCAAGGCTGAAGGGCCTGAAAGAGAAGGGCGGTTCAGGGCTTGCCAGCCTGGAAGCCATTGGGGAAGGAGCTGGAAGGGAGGTGACCTTTCCAGGCCAAGTCCCCAGTGACCCAACCCACGAGGCCCCTGGGGCTAACCACACCTTTAGCTTAGCTATGATGCCCACAAGCTCTAGTCATCTAAAAGCTCCACCTACGAGCACTTGAGGCTTTTAGGGGACATCTAGATATAAACCATAACACCCCACAAAAGTATGGAAAAATAAAAATAACAAACTCCAAAAGAAATGTATGTTTAGACTTGTTCTAGACCCACACACAATGGAGATGTGCTCTGTGTTGAAGTCACTTCACCAGATAGTTTACCTCTCTCAAAATGCAAATAGCCATCTTAAAAAAAGAAGGGTTGCATATTTTATATATGCTATAACATTTATCATCGGAGCAATTTCACAGTTTCTAATTCAGCAGCACTTAATGCCCTTACGATGTTGTACAACTGTCAGATCCTTCTAGATACAAACCTTTTTAATCCCCTCTGAAAACTGTTCCCGTAAGGAACCGCATCTGAACCCCCACAACAACCTGATTCGCCAGCATGCATGTTTCACGCCATGCCCCAGCAGATGCCCAGGGTGTTCCCACCTGTTGGCTGTCATGAGCACATATACATTTTTGGTTCAAGACCTATTTTCAGTTCTTGGAGTAGGTGCCCAGGGTGGGATTGCAAAATCTTGTGGTAATTCAGTGTTTAATCTGCTGAGAAACCTGTGCTCTCCTTCCTACTAGCAATTTGCAGGCATTCCAATTTCTGGACATCCTCAACACTTGCTTTTTTCCTTCTTTTCTTCTTTTACATTGTAGCTGTGCTTATGGCCATGAAGTGTATCTTCTGGTTGTGATTTGAAGTTTCACAGTGACTCACCATGTTGGCCATTCCTGTATCTTCTTTGGACAAATACCTGTGCAGGTCCTGCAGCTGCTTTATAATGGGCTGTCATTTTGTTGTTGGGCTGTAAGAGTCTTTAATGTATTCTGGATGGTAGGCCTGTGTCAAGCTGTGATTTGAAGAGTGCTTGTTTCCTCTGTTGGGAACCATGTCTGAGTCTTTAGTCCCAGGACCCCAGAGTCATTGGCCTGTCCCTCATATGGCCCTGCAATCCCTGTCTGTTGTGGGAAAATGAGCAGAGAAACTGTGATGACCACAACCCACAGGAAGCCACCTGCCTGGACATACAGATCCCAGGCCCTTGCTGGGAGGGCTCTTGTCACGGGCTGCTGTCTAGTTGCTTCTCTCTGCAGAGAGCAGTTCAGGTCAGGAAGGAGTCCTTGCCTATGCTGAAGTGGCTGTCTGCTTTTTACAGAGGGAATATGAGAAGTGTCACAGAAGTCTACCATGTATGTGGGAGTTCACAGTGGCCTTGTGTCACACTGACCATCTCCTGCCACACTGGTTCTTGGAATCGGAGAAAGAGTGAGAGGAGAGCACCAGTAAAAATCAGAGATGCTTTCATGAAAACTTCAGGCTTCGGACAGAGCAGCCCTTCAGAGCACTCTCCTTCAGAGTCCCACGGTGAAAGAGAAAGCGGTGGCCAGACCAGAGGAGACCAGGCCAAGGCTGCACAGTGGTATGAAGTGACCAAACACCACGATGTCAGAGGCCATTGGAGTGCGGTGGTGTGTCGGGCACTTGGTGCAGCAATAAATGATGTCCTAATGTTGGTGTCATAAATGAAACCTTGTGAGGCTTAAATATTGAGGCTTGACTTATCAAGAAACAGGACAGTGGTGCACAGTTAGGAGAGGGAAGGTTCAGTCCCAGACAGTGTGCTTGACTCCTAATGGCAGAGGGGTGACAGGACCCATCCCTCCTCTGCCACACAGGAGACCCCAGATGATTTCTGGGCACAGGGGACAAGCTCAGCACAGTAAGCTGTTGCTCAGAGTCACACCAGCCTGAAGGACTAAGGCGCCATTGGCACCCTGCAGTTCTGGGAGCATGGGCTGCAGAGATGCTTGGGTCTCCTGCTGTTCAGGAGTTTTTTCCTATACGTACAGCCTGATGCAGCTGACATGTACATAAGTAGAACTTGTTTTTAGGAAAAATGGCAATGTATCCACCCTCCCTGACTTCCCCACTTTGAACTCTGCTGTGGGCCAAGCCCCACAGCCATGGACTTCTCTAGCAGAAGCAAATAGGTGCCATGAGTCTGGTGGGACTGGGGTCTTCTGCCTTTGATCTCTCCAGAGTGTCTGGGGGCTTCATGGGAAAGCAGGGCCTATGGAAAGGAGGAGGAGGGCCTTATCATGCTGTCCTTCTGGACTTTTCCTAACAGGCAAATTGCTTTGCACTGAAAGCCCCTGAAAGTTATCATCTAGTCTTGTCAGTTGCAGAGTTCTTCTCCCTGATTATTACTTCAATGTTGACCTAAAAGTATAAAATTAAATTCAAAATGGAAAGGCACTTGGTAAGGGAAACAAAGTGTGGTCTATTCAAACTCTGGGTATCATTCACCCTTGAAAGGAAGGAAATTCTGACACACTGTATTAGTCAGCGCTCCATTACTGTAAGGAAATCCTGTGGCAATTAACTTATAAAGAGAGATGTTTTTAGGTTTGCAGGATGAAGGACTTGCTGTTCTGGGCCTTATGGGCCAATGGTGGTGTGTGTGGTGCAGCAGAGTGCCCGCTGGTGGCTGGGAAGCAGAAGAGGGAGATCAGGCTGGGCTCCTGTAGTCCTCTTGAGGGCCTGGTGACTTAAGGACAGGCTCTCCCACCAGGCCCCACCTCAGGGCACAGCCACTGCCCAAACCAGGCTCGGGGTGGGGGGATGCTACATACAGTGCACGGTACTATGTGGAGCCCAGTCTGCCCCAAAGAGCAGGCATGTAGGCTTTCACTCACATTCACCCTGGAGTCATCAGTGTCACCCAGACAGGACAGGAAGGTGGTGCTGGGTCCCTTGGAAGGGGACATATCTGGGAGGGATGAGTATGGGCTAGGCAGGCGGTGACAGCTGCAGAATTCAAGGGTCTGACACCACAGAACTAAGTGCATACTAACATGGCTAGTGGCAAACTCCATGCTATGTGTGTTTTGTAACAGCTAAAAAATTTTTTCAGAAGGGGACTAGTGTGTGTAAAACAAAACACACAATCCTTAGTTCCAAGGTCAGGTGCTTCCTGCGTTCGCCATCCATTTCAAGCTTGTATGCGCCGCTTCACAATCAGTGGGACAGGTGACTTTTCCTGGATGTTTTGACTTGCAGCAAGAAGACCAAGAATTGGAGAGTGATGAGCACATGTGGCCGAAGCAGAGCCTGCAAGGAAATCTGTTACCTGGAAGTGTGTGTGATTGGTTGGACCTGAATGGCAGCACTGTGCTGATGACGCAGGTCACACTCGCTCTGTGCGCTGGCACAGGCACCAGACATCTCTGTGCTGTTTTTGTTTTTTTTTTTTAACCTGGCTCAGCCTACCTTGGGGGGGCATGTGGTGCTGGGGATTGAACCTCGGTCCTTGTGTGCTTGCCTAAACTTGCCTAAGAGGCGCTTTAGACCACTGAGCTATCTCGCCAGCTTTCTATGCTAAGTTGATCCATATTCTTACTCCCTTTTCAGGTGAAGCCAAAAACCTTCCCTCCTACCCTGGGCCAACCAAGATGAGGGACTGCTACTGCACTGTGAACCTGGACCAGGAGGAAGTCTTCAGGACCAAGATTGTGGAGAAGTCGCTCTGGTAATGTCGTCACTGCTTTGCTTGGTTTCCCCATCTTGTGTGTGCAGTGGTTGTGTGGGCAAGCAGTCCTCAGCAAGAAGGTAGAGATGTTCTTGGGACTGGCTGATGGGTAGCCTCATCTCTGCTTCTGACCCAGGGCCATGCTTGTGGGACTCCTGGGCCCTGTGGGCCAAGGATGCTGAGTGACCCCATCCTGGCAGTGAGGTGTCCTGGTGGCCAGAAATGAATGTGAGTGGGGGCTGCAGGAGAGGAAATATTTGGGAACATTTTCCCCACCTTCTTTCACATTTTTCTTACCCAAAGGGCCCCCAGGGTAACTGCTAGCTGATTTGAGAATCTGTCTGAGTTACTTTTTTTTTTTTTTTTTTGTGGAACCAGGGATTGAACTCAGGCCCTTGCGTGTGCCAGGCAAGCACTTATTCTACTGAGCCATCTCTGCAGCCCCTGTCTGAGTTACTTTCTCCTCACTGAGACACACTGCTCGACACCCAAAGTTTGTTTTGACTCACAGTTTGTATAGATTTCAGTGCACAATCAGCTGGCTCCAAGGCAAGGCAGCATGGTAAAGGGGATTGCAGAGGACGGCTTCTCATGGCATGGCAGAGGGAAGCAGAGAAGATCGTGGAAGGAGTGAAGGGCATAGACCCTTCCAGACCACGCCCAGTGACCCCCTCCTGCAGTAGGCTCCCCCTCCCAACGTCATGGTCAGCTGTAAACTCACTGATGGACCAGTCCACTGATGAGTACCACATCCCTGCCACCCAATGACCTCCCAAAGCCCCACTTGTGAGCAAATGAGGCTTTGGGGTCATCTGGATCTAAGCCATAGCAGGACCCTGGAACAACAATCATTTGAAGAGGAGAGGAGTTGGGCTGGACAGCCCTTAGCAGGGGTCTTAATGTAGGTGTGCTTGCTGTGCACAGGGCCTCAGCCCTGCTCCCTGCTGGTTGGCATCTTGGGGCTGCTCAGACAAGGTGGCAGTGTCTACACAGGCACCCTTTCTAACAGACAAGAGGAGTGAAGTGTAGATGCTGGGAGTAGACTGTGGCTACAAGGGATGGGACAGGAATGCCAGTACCTTGGGCCACAGCAGCTGGCGGCAGTGGGAAGAGAAAACAAAGCAGAGAATGGGGGTGGCCAGCTGTCTTCTTGGGGTGGTGGGTGTGGGGCTGTTGTCTGGGTGGAGTTGGCCTCCCGGGGTTCTGCGTGCTGAAGCTCATCCTGGGACAGCTCCAGGTCGGGTTTGGAATTGTGGGTTGTGTGGTTTCAGAACAGCTATTTTGATTAGAGAACACTTTTAGCAGTTGAATTATAGGTTGCCATCTCGATGTGGGAGCAGACGCTATGCTTGATGACTTAATTACGTCTGTTTTTAGAGGGTGCCAGGCTCTGCATGACTTGGTCTCCTCCGTCTGCGCTGTGGCTGTGATCTCAGGCTCGTGGTCAGCCCACTGGTGTTGTGCTGAGGTGCGCTGAGATCCTCTGGAGCACCTGTGTAAGAGGCCGAGAGGTGGAATGAGGCACATCACCAGGAGTCAAGTCCGTTTTAAAGAGTGTCTTGTGGATTGATGATAAAGATGATCCTGGGGATGATCATTTCCACCTAACGAAAAGGAAGTAAAGCATCGTTGTACCTTTCAAGAGTTATCTGCTGGCTTCGCTGGAGGAATTTCCTTTCTGTACTTAACAATGTGATGCTAGAGGTCTGCCAGTGGTAGACCTGGGGAGCCTCTGTGTGGTCAGGTCCTCTTCAGACCTGTGACTCCAGATTGGTGGGGAGCAGGGCTTACCTGGGCCCTCCTGGCAGTGAGGCTGAGATACAGGGACCTGTTGTCTCCCAAATGTCTGGATGGCCTCAGACAGGGAGATGCCAGTTTCTGAGGCCCTAGAAGCTGGTTTTGGAGCAGGAAAGGAGGCTGAGGGTGGGATGAAGACTGTAGGGCGCAGGTGCTACCTCTCTGGTAGCCATGGGGGGCCCTCAGCGCTGTCATGAGACACAGCTGCCCAACCTCTCAAGAATGTTCTTGTTTGCTGCAGCGTGAGTAAGCTTGCTGCCACTGGTTATTAATGTACTTGCTCCCGTGGCAGGGACACCCAGCCAAGAGCTTGGGCCACAGTACTGAGGCGTGCAGCTCACCCCTGGAGGGCTGCAGGCTGGGAACTGGAGCTCAGTGCCACAGTATGGGGGCCATCAGCACCCCCACCCATGAAGAAGCAGCAAGGGTGGTGCTGTCTGAAGCTAGCTAGCATTTGCGTGGACAGCTGAGTTGGCACCTATGTCCCAGAACCTCCGTCACTGAGGCCACAGTGGGGTGCAAGCAAATCCCCCATCTCTGGTGCAGGTCCCAAGGATTTTCACACATGAAGTTCCAGAAAGATGGGCCTGTGAGAGGAGAAAGGAAAACAAAATGCAAAGAGGAGGTACCCAGCCTGTGGGAGGCACGTGGGACATGCCCGGCAAGAGCACCTGGACATGCCTGGCAAGAGCAGGCTGTTTTGTCCCGACATTGTCAGCAACTAAATGTCATGTGTCTAAAGTAGCAGGAGGCAGAACAAAAACATGTTGGGTAAAAATTCATAGAAATGGCAAACCTTGAGAAAAAGAACAGAATTTCTGGACATGAACAAGGATTTACATAAAAAAGTGAATGAATTTAATAGCTGAGTAGACACAGCCGAGTGGAAAACTGAGCAAATGCTGAGGACACAGCTCAGCAAGACAGTGGGCTAGAGGAGGGTTGGAGGCTGCAGGGTGGCAGCACAGGGCCTTGTGGGAGTCCCAGGAAGGACAGGCAGCCTCAGTGTGGGTTGGCCTGGTGCACCTCAGCCTCCTGAGTGGCCTTGGTTGTGTTGGCAGCTGAGTGCAGAGCTGCCTGCATAGCCTCCCAGCCCAGGATGTCTGCTCCACAGCAAGGTGGCTGTGTCCCAGTACCAAATTTGGGAGCTGACCTCCAGCCTTTCCTGCAAACTGCTTCCAGGTCAGAGTTCCCTGGGACTTGTTTGTTCCCTGGCAACGTCACTGCAGCAGACAGAGACACTAAGTTGCCATTGTCAGCAGGTTGGTGAACTTGTATGACTGCCCCACAGCAGCCTGGTGTCTTCTGTGGAGGTACTGGAATCGCTACCACATAGCTGTCTCACTTGGGACTCCTGGGACTGGAGGGTAAGGAGGCAGCCTCCTTTTCCCTTTTTTTTTTTTTTTTTTTGTGGAACTGGGGATTGAACTCAGGCCCTTGCACTTGCCAGGCAAGCATGTATTCCACTGAGCCATCTCCCCGGCCCCCTACTCTCCTCTTCCCTTCTTTGTTCACAGAAGGTTGTCTGCACCCAGGTGTGGAACTGATTCGAGGCCAAGCACCTGTGTGTGGCCAAACTGGTATTTCAGGGAAGTATCTCCTTCCCTTTCCCTACTCTCACTGTGGAGTAGAGCTCAGGAGGTGGAGGTCTGAGAACAAGCCCCATCCCTTCTCTGAGGAAGTGATACTGGCGAGGTTTCTGCCCCGCCCCTAGGAACATCTGAGAGGGGCTCTCTCCCTACCTGCCTGTGAGCCCATGCGTCCTACCCACATGGCAGACCCAGGGCCTCAGGAAGCAGTGCCCAGGAAGCCACCTTCAACCATGCCAGTGATGCCCATCCCAGGTCCTCCTGGCCCCGAGAGAAAGAAGCACCAGGAGCTGCAGGGAGTCATCTTTGGGTCCAGCCAACAGGAGCAAACCGCCGTCAGGCAACACCCAGAAGCCTGGGCTAGGTCTTTCTGGTCGTTGGAAAGACATTCCAGACAGGGTCTTCCCTGTGGCCACAGAAAGAGCAGGATGTGTTTTGTCCTTGCAATGCTTTTTTGATGTAATGATGACATGCTCACTGTTAGGGTTTTTTTGGGGAGCGACACAGTAAAGAGATACGAAAGATAAAAGAAGCTTTTATTAACTCCAAAGACATGGAGGGATCAAGGGCAAGTAGCTCAGAGCCTCTGACCTGAGACCAAGGGAGTTGAGGGGGGTGTTCAGAAATACCTGCAGAGCTGATTAGGGCCTTCCCTTGGCAGCAGGAAGGGTGAGAGGAAACTGCACCCTGGGCTGGGTTGGAGGAGAAGGGGAGAAGAGGTCTCTGGAAAGATAAGCTATTGTTTTAAGGGCTTCAGCCACGTTAGATGACCACCATAACAACTTGGCACTGCAGACTAGGGCCAGAGCTTATCACCCACCTCTCCACAGCATCCAGCCTATGGACTGTGCTCTGCTCAGTGAGAGGTGGCCGTGGTGCCTGCTCAGGCCATGCAGATTCCTGTCCCACTGTGAAGAAGGAGCCAGTCCTCCTCCCAAACTGTCTTGCCCCAGGAACAGCCAGGAATACATAGACCCTATGTCCACTGTGCCTAATGGCAGGGGAGTATAATCATGTGAGGCTGTTTTGTTCTTTTATTCATAAATATTTTCTTATATGAAAGTAGAAGCTAAAAAAAAATAACAAAGACAAACCTAGAGCCAACAGGGGTGGAGTGGGTTTGCACTGCACCCAGGATAGTGTTGATCCTGGATTTTGGCCCTGCCTCTTCTGTAGGCTTCGCCAGGACCTCTGAGATAAAGCATCCTCCTGGATGCAGTTTGTGTTAGGTATTAAAAGGAACACAGGGCCAATGACACCAGGATTTCTTCTTGATTATACTGAAAGATATCAGTTGGTCAGAAAATAGATGTTTGTATAGTAGAAATGACAAAGCAAGAAAGATCTTGAGACTTCCAAAGCTTTTCTGGCGAGCAGAGGTTACTTGGAGAGGACATTGGTGGTTGGGTAGGCTATTTATTCTCAGACTCTCCTCCAAAACCACCCTCTTGACTTAGGAAACACTGATTCTGAAATGATTAGATGGTGTGTCACATTTTCACTTCTAAGATTTATATTCCGTCCAATTTCCCAAGGTAAAGTTTAAGAGTAGCCTGTTACAAGTGGAGGCCTCTGAAAGGCCAGCACTTCCATATTTGTGGGAACATAGAACCCCTTCCTCTCAGCACTGGGGTGATCCAGGCAGGGATTTTCTCCCTTCAGCTCTAGAAAGCCAGCACAGGTTTGATGGCAAACCTTTTAGAGAGGAGTACCAAACTGCAACCTCAAACCCACTTGTTTATTGCAAAATACCAGCACTACAATTAAACCTGAATGCTGAGGTTTAGTTAAGAAAAAGCAACATGTACATTGACATCTTTCTCCACCCCTGCCCTAGGTATCTGACTTGTTCATCCTGGGTGGTCCAGGTGGGCTTCTGTCCTTCAGTGACTGCCAGGAATCCAGCCCAAAAGCTTCCACAGGGGCCTGACTCTTTGGGTCACCCCACTAGGATCCATGGTTCCTGGGAGCCAAGTCCTGCATTAGGAGGTGGCTGGTCCCTGTGGTAGTGCCTTCCAGTTTCCTTGCTGTTTCTGCTCCACCTTGCTCCTGCTGCTGGCTGCACTGGGACCTGGCCCCCACTTGAGCCAGCTTTGCCAGCAGCCAGCGTCCATGGTGGTGTCACTGAGATTGGACTTTTCACAGTATTTTCTCAAAAAGCCCCCTTTTTGGTCATCATAATCTTTCTTTTTTCTTTTTCTTTTGAGGCTTTATAACTTTACTCTCTCTAGTGCTATTGTCTAAAGTCAGGTAAGGCATATAAGTACATTTAAGAACTAGTTCAAATGCAACATATACAAGTACACAACAGTCATAAAATGTCCCGTTAAAGATATATCATAACTTTATAACTTTAACTTAGATTTACCAACATTTTGACCAACATTTTAAAAAACCATGTAAGAGACAAAGCATAAGCACTTCTAAGCCATTTTAACCAAACTATATGAGACAAAACTGTACAAGGCAAAACATGAACAATTATGAGCAATGGGCAAAAACATAACAAAATTTGAAGCATAAAAATTTATTACCTAAGTAAGTCCCAATCCACAATTTATGAAAGAAAAGCAAACTCATACCTCTGTCCAGTGATCTCGGTGGGAAACTCCAAAATGATACGGTGAAATTGCAAATGACACAGGGAGAAAACTGATCTCCCAACCTAAAAGGTATCTTGGACAAATTCATGTTCTCTAAAACTGAAGAATGAATTTTAAAAACAAACGGAGGTTGTGAGCAGAATATATTTATTGGGGGGAAGAAAACTCCTGTCTAAGAGAGGGGTGGAAGGGGGCCCCCGAGCAGGTGGTACCTGGGAAGCTGTCTTTTCCAGGGACTTTTATAGAGGAAAACCATGCAGTGAGGCAGGTCTAAAGTGTTGGTGAAGACATGGGAACTGCTTAGGTGGGCATGAGGTGGGACAAAACTATGGTCACTCAATGAGATTAAAGACCATTGCTCAGGTAAAATTGATTAAATCCAGTACCAAATGAGGCAGTGAGTCACATAGCAAGTGGGCATGAATACAGGACAGGGTCTCTTCTTGTTGAGGGTTGGGCTAGTGACTCATTTGGGCTCTTTCTAAATATTCTAAATAGGTGATTGATACCTATTTAGAATATCAATCCCTGATAGCCATCTCTAGGGAAGTATAGCATAATCTTTCCTATGATAGATGTTTTTTGCTTGTGGGTCTTGTGAGGAGCCTTTTGGTGGGGAACTTTCTGTAAATGAAATTTTAAAAGTCGATGCATGTTTTTCACTGATGTATTTGTAGTTTACCTTTATTTCTGGCATGTGTTATTTGCGGCATTTCTTTCTGGCTCCAAATATGCCCAATTTATGCTTGCTGCAGTACAAGGGTGGGGAGATGAGGAGCCCTGGGGGGCAAAAGGGCCACTCCTATACCAAATGTTCTTCCCTGGCCTTGCTTCTTCATCTCTGGATTCTAGGGGGTGGGATGTATTCAGGTGACCAAGTGCTTACAGGTCTGGTCATAACTAGGAATGGCTTGTACAAGTGTCACTGTCACTGTCCCCATTTCTGGGACAAAATGCCTGACACTCACACTTAAAGGAGGAGGGGTTTATTTTGGGTCACATGTTAGAGAGCCAAGATAAACCCCTTTGGCTCCTTATATAGTAATCTGCTGACTGCAGGCAATGAGGGAGTGTCCGTCCCAAGGAGAGCTATTCCCCTTGCACCACCCTGGAAGCAGAGATGGAAGGAAGGAGCTGGTAGGGAGATACACCTTCTGTTGTGTTCGCTGTGACACCTCTTCTTACCAGGCCATACCTGTACAGACTTAGCAGTGGGTGAACCTATTCACAAGTAGAGTGGCCTGTGATCCACTCACCTCCCAAATCTCCATCTGTGATCCTGCAAGGCTTTGGGGCTTCTAGATGCCACCATAGCACAAGTGATACTCTGCAGTGTAGAGCTGCTGTCCACCTTGTGAGGGTGGACCATACGGGGCACCGGGGCCCAGTGAGTCGTGGGGCTGCAGGGGCTCCAGCCCGCGGCTGCTGCCTCTTTCCCAAGACTGGGGGTAGCTTTGGGATTTTTAGGCTGACCAGAGTGGGCTGAGGTCCTAGGTTCATCATGCTCTGAAGCAGGTCAGACAGCCCCTTCTGCCTGGCTGCTGATGCCTCTGTCCTGCTCCAGCCTCTTATCCAGCCAGAGGATCTCCAGGTTCCTTTTCCAGTTCCAGGAGCTGGCCTGTATCAGTGTGAGATCTCTCAGCAGTCCACATTCTGTGCACTGCTGTTCACTTCTTTCCCACAAGTGTGCTCACTGGCTGAACACAGTGGGTCACCACAGCAGGGCGGGGCTCCTAGGGCTGGGTGTGCGGAGTTCCTCTTGTCTCCAGTGTGGCAGGAAGCTGGGGGAGGGACAGGAGGCACAAGGGAGCTGTTCTTTTCATCCTGGCACCCCTCCTTCCCATGGTGGGGGCTGGGGGCTGGCCTCTGGGATGAAGCTTCTCTGCTCTGGGCTGTTCTGATGACCGTGTCCTGTGTCCTTGCTGGAACGCGGGTTATCTCTGCTGTGCTAGTGGAAGTGTGTGGAGGCTGTGCTTCTCCTGGGGTCCTCATCCTGGCCACTTGTGCATCTTGGCTGGGCCTCACCACATCCAGTCTGATTCTGAACCTTCTCCCTGGGGTGTGGAGGGAGTGGGGAGGAAAAAGCAGACGGGGAGAGGGAACCTAGGCTCTGCACTGTGCTCCAAGTCCACAAGAATAGCTGCTGCCAAGATGGACCCTCCTTGGTGCCATTCCACAGACAGGGAAGGTGAGCCTCAGAGAGGAAATTTGCCTGAGGCTGAGGGAGCGGACCCAGACCAGGAAGGCCTGGCCTCCTCTCTCAGCCGCTGCAGGCCCAGGCCAGAAAAGCTACAGCGAGACCTGAGCTACAAGACCCACCTGCATGTCTGCCTTTATCACCAGGTTGGTCTTGTGTTTGAGAATTCGCACCTCTGTGCACTGGCATTTCAAGTAGATAGCCCCAAGGAGCCCTTGGCCTCCCACAGAGGCCCTGGGGTGTGGGGCTGTGACCATGCCTGAGGCAGGAAACTAGCACCCTCACTCCCCACACCTCAGCCTTTGGCTTTCCTTTCCCCTGAGCTTCCATTCCTGGTTCTCAGGCTTGCAGAGAATGAGCAGTGACCCCGGCATTGCTCACATCATCTTTTCTGGAAGGTTGGAGGACCCCAGGAAGCATCTGGCTCAGCAGCACTGTCTGAGATGTGCAGCCCTGAGAAGAGCTCAGGGCTGGGCCTGGAGCCCAGGGCCCCACCACGGGTGAGGAGCTCTGTGGGGGGAGCCAGACCAGACCTGAGGGGCCTCTGGGGCTCCCTCCCGAGGGGTGTGCAGGCCACACTGCTGGAGCGCTCACTGGGACTTTGGCAGAAACCACGGGACTCTCCAAGCCTAGCACTTCCTCCCTGTCCAGCCATCTCCTGGGAACATTTGAGAAGTTTTGCTGTAATGAAATTTTCATTCAGCTGCCAGTTAATGACTTAACCACATGCACATCTCATTAGCTGAGCACAGAGCCCCTGAGACAGGTTGGTGTCCCCTGAGGAACTGTTTCCTGCCTGCTAGGCAGCCAGTTGCTGCCACATGTCCAGGCCCCAGCACCAGCCTCAGCATAGCCTTGGCTGTGGCTCCTCAGTCACCAGGCACAGGAATACCCACATGGCCTCTGTGTAGCCCTCCATGTTCTTTGCCAGCACCCTCTCTTCTGTCCCCATCTCCCAGATGCTGGGAAAGAGATGTCAGAGCTTGCAAGGCAGGACATGGATGGGGACCCACCCCCATCATTTCACCAGTGCTTGTCCTCAGAATCTGGGGGTAGAGTGGGCCCACAGCAGATGTCGGCAAGTGACTCAAGAAGTTGGTGGTTTCTCCATGAAAGTTGGTGGGTCCCACGTGAGGCCACCATGAAGTCCAAGGGTGAAGCATCTGCTGAGTTCTCCTGGGCTCCAAGAAGGGGAGGGGGAGTGAGCTCCTGCGAGAGGTGGCACACACAGGTCCACTGCTTCCTGAGTTTCTTTTTCCTTATGAAAGTTTGATTCTGTGTGAGTCCTTCTGAGCATCTTGCAGTGCACTGAGGGAAAGAGCCTGGCATCCTAGGCCCAGGCCTGTGGGGCGCAGAGCTTCTCCTCCCTCGCTGCGGTGCTGGTGCAGCCCAGCCCTTCTCAGCCTACCGTCTTTATTCTACAGCCCACAGATGCCAGGGGAGCCACCCTGCCAGCACTGATCTCTCATCTGGCTTCCATGACCCGGCCAGCAGGATGGCCTGGACAAAGCCAGGCTGTGCAGGAGAGGCCCCAAGGCTAAACTGCTAATGGGGAGAGGAGGCGCCTGGGCTGTGTGCCCCTTTGAGTTCTCCAGAAAGGAGGCTTTGTCTGCACAGTAGCTGGAGGAGGACCCGTGTGGAGGAATGTCCTCATGCTCGGCTATTTCCTGTTGATGAGAGAAGGCCACACTGAGGCCATGAGGGTGTTGTGGGCCCAGGCTGTGTACCTGGGGGTGATAGGGCCTGGGTCCTTCTGCCTTTGGCCTAGTTCTAGGCCAAGAAGGAGAGAGATCAGGTGTGTGACTTCTACCACCTAGTGGTCTTGTCTGGCCATGTCCTGCTGCCCCCAGTCATGAGTCCTGCATGAGGTCAGGACATTGGTGACAGCCAGGACTGAAGCTATTGTGGCCTGGCCTGCAGGTGATGGGCATGTGGGCACTATGCAAACTAGTCAGGTGGCCTGTGTACATTTCTCCAGAGCACAGAGCTGCCCACAAACAAATTGTGGTGTTTTTAGTTAAGGAAAGATACCCTTAGGGCATGCATTACTTATTTGTCTCTTCAGTTGCAACACAATTTTATAAATCCCCAGTGTATTAAGATTCTGGGCACAGAAGCAACATTTGGCTGGGGAATTTAGGAGAAAGGCAGTTTTGCAAAGCCCGTAATGTGCGGCATTCTTGGTCTCACCAGTGCTCTAAGCAGGCCACGCCAGGCAGGTTTTCTTCCTTCTTCTCTTTCTTTCCCTCAGGTTAGCAAAGTTTGAGCACACTACTAAGCCCCATTGTGGTGGACATGAACGGCCCAGGCTTCTGGAGGTCTTGGGGATTGTCCCTGGCCTCAGCAATGGATGCTCTCCCCACGTGTGGGAATTTATCCTTTGGGAACACCCAGATTGTGGCTGAGCATTCCCTCTGGTGCTGCTGCTCACTGGATTCAGGAAGGGTGTGGGCCATCCAAGGGTGAATCCCATGTGCAGCCACCTGCACCCAGGTGCAGTGTAACCACTAGGGCTTTATTTGTTTATTGCAGAGCAGCCTGATGTTAAGGGAAACACTAGCACTGTATCAGGACATGTAATACAATCCCATTCTTGTTTTAAAATATTTATCTTCCTATATTTGTTTTATAGCTTTAAGAAAAAATACTCTAGGAGTATATATCCTAAAATGCTAACACTGGTTTCTGGTTTTCTAACGTCTATGAACATTTAATTTTAGATTTTAAGAAGAGCTTTATTGAGATGTAGTTCCAAGACCCTATAATCCGGCCATATCAAATGCAATTCTGTGGCTTTTAATATGTTGGCAGAAGGGTACTCTTGCCTGTAACCAGCCCCACTTCCCACCAGCAGCCTCCTCCCTGGGTGGCTGCGCATCCTACTCTGTCCACTTGGTGCTCGGCATGCTGGGCATCTCCTGTTGGGGCCGTCTGGCCTGCGGCCTGCTGCTTAGCCCCTCCATTGCGGCGTCCTGGAGGTCTGTGTGGTAGCACATGTCACAGCCGTGCCCCCTTGCGTGGTGGACACTCTGGCTGCAGGCTTGCCAGGCCTCACGCGTCCGTTCCCCAGCTCACGCTTCCACTTTGTGGCTGTTAGGGATAATGCAGGTGTGCATAGGCTTCTGTGTGCAATTTGTTTTCCTCAGTACGTGCGGGTAGAATATCTGGTCTCTACTGTTTTCCAAAGCTGATGTGCATTGATACCCCACACGCGTGGGTTGATGCTGTGGTTCTCCGCACCTTCCCCTCATCTGTCTTTATTGATCATTGCTATCTAGTTTTGTTTTTACAATATAAACTTGTCCTCGATAGTTTTTCATTATTAAAAAGGTAATTCATTTTTAGTTAAAATGAAAGGAAGAATAAATAATAAGTGCGAAATAAAATGAAAGAAAACATTCTTTCCATATGGCTGAGGAGATAATTTGGTGGTCTAAGTGCCCACCTGGCAAGTGCAAGGACCTGGGTTCCATCCCTGGTACCACATGCTGTGCCAGCCGTGGAACACTGGGCATTCCGTGATGGCCCCCAAACCGGGCATAGTTGTGTACATCTGTAATCCCAGTGCTGGGGAGGCTGAGACAGGAGGATCACTACGAATCCAAGCTGCATAGCAAGGCCCTGTACCAAATAAATAAAGTAATAAATATTTTTTTAAAAAGCAAACTAGGTTCAGATTATAAAGGTGTAAAACACAGGAAAATTCAAAGGATTTGCACATAGATCTAATTATGGGTCACCTTGTCCTGAAGGTGAAGGACAAGGGTGAAGTCTTACTGGGACATGCTCACCTGAGGAAGGTCAGTAGATGGCAGCTGTGCTGCTGGCTCCAGGGCAGCACCTAGGATGGCGTCTGACCTGGCTTTGCCCCTGGTCCTCATAAGAGTGGAAGCAGGGAGGAGCAGTCATGCACGACCTGGGGTTCTGGCTCTCCAGGGCCTTGAGCTCAACAGGAATTGGAGAAGTTACTAGAAGACCATGACCCAATCTTGCCACATCCCGTGGCTAATGCATCTGTGCTGGGGTGCATGCTGGGAGAAGCGCACCCACACCCTAAGCAAGGTGGGCTCCTGGTTCACTCTATCATCTGGGCATTGCTGAGAGCAAAGAGGTGCCACTCATCAAGAAAAGTAAGGGCTGGGCCTTGGTGTGCACATAACTGGCACTGGGGCCAGGGTGCTCCTACAGAGCTGGCTGCAAACCTGGACACTATCTCTGTGCTGTCCAATTGATAGTCACTAGTCACATGTGGGTTGAAATCGAAATATGGTTAATTTTACTCACTTTAGGCCAAAATAGATGCATCATGTTAGGCAGCACCTGACAGACTGTAAAGAGAAGGTTTGGGCTTACGGTTCAGGAGGTTCAAGGCTGGCAGCTTCCTGCGGACCAAGCATCATGTGGAGACAAGGTACACAAGCATGTTCTTGAGTGTCTTCTGGTTTCTGTCTCTAGCCAGGATCTGATCATGGAGTCTCCCCCTCATGACCCTGTCTAATGATTGGTTTGTTTTGTTTTTTGAGACAGAGTCTCCCTAAGTTGCCCAAACCTCCCACCTCAGCCTCCCTGTGATCAGGTTAAGATTATAGGATGTGCCCCTTGCCTAGCTTACTTTACCTAACCCATGACCCTTCCCACAGGCCCCCTCTGCACACCACACTTGGATTAGGTCTCCACCCCCTAACCACCTCACAGTGAGGTTAACTCAGTACACAGATTCTCACAGGACATTCACACTGGGTCCAATCCACGGCCAGGTGGCCTCCCTACTGGAAATTGGGTTAGTTGGTAGACAAAAGAGAGCACACAGGAAGTCCAGTCTGTGAACAGATTGTCACGTGGGCAAGCACAAAATGTCAGTAGTGAGCTCCATGCTCGAGTCATTCTGTCCTTCATACATCTATGGAGAGTAATTAATAATGATTTCATAATAGAACAGGATGAGGGGCATCTCCATGGTGCTCACAGGGACCTTGTGGATGATGTTATTACCACCACTTGTTTGCATGAACAAAGCTAGGGCTGAGAGCTGAACACCTGCCTCAGAGTATGCTCACTGCTCCCCAGGCAGGGCCGGCCCCCCACACCCCTGGCCTCTGTGCCAGACTGAACGGATGAGCCAGGAAATGTGTGGCCCAGTGGTCAACTCTGCAGTCACCTCCAACGGACCTCGTCTGCTTCCTGCCAGGGTCACCAGCTCTACTCACATTTGGATTTTAATAACCACACTCATATATACATCATTTGCTTGTGAGATAAGAGCCCTCAGGAACTGGTGACTGACACTAGCTGAGCCCCTGTGGTCAGGGAAGCAGGCCATGCTAGATCTCCATGGGGCTGAGACCCTGAGACAGGCAGCCAGGATTGAAGTGGTGGGGGGAATGGATTTTAGTGCATGAGTTCATAATCAGGGGCTTTTGATTGTTCCAGGAAGATGGTGGAGAGTTGTGGCGCTCCGTGAGCTTCTTTCAAGGTATTCTGCATTTGTCCAGAGTTCCTTTGGGGTCCCCAATTCCTACAGATCAGGCTGGTATGGATCGTGTTCTGGGGCTCTGTAGGGAATGGCACACTGATCTTGATGCTTGCCTGCTTTGGCTCTGCAGTGCCCCCAGGACCATGTGCTGAAGACTTATTCCTTAGGGTGGTGCTTTGGGGAGGTGATGAAGCCTGGCGGGTGGTCTTAGGTCATGGGGTGTCCCTTGGAGGGCATGTAGACCCTGGCCACTTCCTCTTCTCTTCTTTTGCCTCCCTGTCATGAGGTGATGAGTCTTGCTCCACCAGGTATAAAAGTGATAGGAAAGTTGACTTCTACCTCTGCAAGACAGAGCAACTCTACTCTGTTGGTTTGCTTCTCTTGGGTTCTTGTCACCATGGCAAAATACTGATTAACGTGCTACCCAAGCTCCTTAGCTGGAATGGTCATGACAGAGACCCTGGGTGAGGTGATGCATGCATGGCCACAGGAAGCCCCCACATTGTTACTGGAGCTGGAGCCAGGAACAGGGGCAGGTGCCCACGACAGCTCAAGGCTAGTTCCCACACAGCGCTGTGGCACATCGGCGTAGGAGCAGAGGTACTGTTTCATAGTTTTAGAAACTTCAAATATTTTATGAACGACTATTATAATGAACCTGTTCAGAATTCTTTATGGGTTTTGGGGGGCAGTGTCTTAGCCCTGAGATTTTGGACATGTGGGGACCCAATGGCTCTATTTTCCCTTTCTGGGTTTAATGGTTGGTAGTAGTTTCTCCTGTGGTTGGGGCTGAGGCCTACGGGACATGGGTCTCTCCAGAGTGAACATCCTGTCTGGCTGTGCCCAGGAGCCCATGGGTGACATAGGGGCTTGTCCTGTTTCTGAGTCACTTAACCTTCTAGCACCTGTGACTACACATGGGGCAGATGGGCTTGCTTGTCCTCAAAGAGCAGTGCCCTGAGACACTCCACTGTCCAGTAGTGCTTCTATATATGTGCAATACACTTGCCCACATGCATATGTACTTCCATCAGGAGCACACGCACACACTTGTATGTAGGGGCTCATACACACTTGTGTGCACATTTGCCCATGAGCATGTTCTCATGCCCAAACACACAAAAATGCACACACACATGCTTACATCACATACCTATACACATCCGTAGGCCTTTGTCCACAAGCACGCCTATATACATACATACAAACCCACGGGTGCACTCATAGTTGTGTGCACTTGGATCCCTGGGCATTTGCACACTTTATGCACAGGCCACGGGCAGACATGCATGCATACACACTTGGGCCCTTTGCCTCTGGAGGATCTTCCCCATGGTTTCAGGGGTCCCTGGACTCTGCCCTCAATTTCATGATGTTTCTGAGGCCTTGGATACACAGAGCCGTGGAGAGCTGCAAGCTGAGCATGCATAGGGTGTGGCAGTCCTGCAGCTCTTCCTGGTCCCTTGGCCTGCTGTCCGCCCACAACCAGCAGGTCTAAGTGGGCTATGGGTGAGGGAAGGCTGGCCACGAGAGAGCATGCTACAAAGTCTGATTCCCTGAGAGTGTTTCCTAAAGTGGTGTTCATTGAGTGAGCCCACAGGCATTCCATGTTCATGAGAAGGTAAGACAATATTACCTCTCTGCCCCCAAGCTGTCCCAGTCTCAGCATTTTAGATTTATTTGCCTTTGAAGATTTTGTTTTCATGACAAAGAAATGGTTTTTTAAGCCACCTTCACCCTGTCTCTGAATAACCAAGTTATTCAGAGGAAGAAGCCAGTGAAGTGCAAGAGAGCTGTCAGTGCACATGTGGGGGTTGAGGGGTGGGATGAGCCACTGGCTCAGAGTCCTTCTTGGTTCCTTCACACCCCGAGGCTCCACAGAAGCCTCACTCTGTCTCCTGGTTTAATTTGCATTTCTGGGACTTTTAATGGTGTTCAGCATTTCTAACATGCCTCTCGTCCATTTGTCTTGTTTGGTGGGTTTTTTATGTTCAAATCTTTTGCCTTTTTTAATGATTGAATTATGTGTCATCTTACTGTTAAGTAGTAAGCTTTCTTTACATACTCTGGATGGCACACTGGCGTCATGTCTAAGAAATCCTCCCCATTTCAGGTTACAGATGGATCCCATTTTCTCTGAGCAGCTGTAGACTCATGTTCAGGTGTGTAACACTCTGAGTTTATTCCATGTGTGTGCACACGCACATGCAGGGGCTGGCCTAGCAGTCTCCTTTGGTGTGTGGCTGCTCTTGTTCCGGAACCCTGTGTTCCTGGCTCTTCAGAATGGGATATGTTGCCTCAGGGCCTGCCTGAATAATTGACATTTCCTCCTTGGACCTTAGCCATAAACTTGCAAGGAGTCAGGGTGCATCTGATTGTAAGTAGAGTAGTGTATCTACCCTGGAGTAATCGCTCAGTTTCCTGAACAGCTCCCAGGGTGCAGGGTGTCACTGTGGGGTCCTGAGGCAGCGTTTCCTGGCCCTGACCTGGGCGGGACCAGAACAATAGGGAGGTTTGTGTAGTGGCAGAGCCTGCTGACTTCCCATCCCTTAATCAGAGCCTCGGTTTATTTTAGGTGCGTGTCTGTGGTTGCACAGCTGTGGGGGACTCATGCTGGGCTGCTGAGCTGGGAGTGGTGGGCTCAGCTCTGTGGCAGGGCCCTCTTCCCTGGGCTCAGATGGGATCTCTGCAGGACAGGAGCATGAGGAATCTGGAGGCTATTTCCTGTGAACACAACCACACTGCCCACACCAGTCACCAGAAGCCCTGCAGCCATCATGGGATCTGTGCCAGTCTTGGCCATGTGTCATAGAAGTCATTTGTGAATGACCAGGGTCCACACTGAGCTCTTATTCCCTGAGCTCAGGCTGGGCCAAGCACAGAAGTCCATTCCAGGCCCTTGAGAGGAACACGGGCTGTTCCACCAGGCCTCTGCGGTCTGCACCTACTGAGTCCATTTTCCTTCTGAACAGAGAAATGCAGGCAAGTGGCCTCAGGACACAGGTGTATGCTCAGACACTGCTTAGCATGGCCTCTCAGCAACAACCCTCACAAACAGACAGTGGTGCAAGTTCTAATGATGGTGCATTTTGTTTGTTTGTCCAGCCCTTTTTATGGAGAAGACTTTTACTGTGAAATTCCTCGGACTTTTCGCCACCTGTCATTTTACATTTTTGATAGAGACGTTTTCCGGAGGGATTCCATCATAGGTAGGTACTTAAATGAGTCTTTTCTTCATTTATCCTATTTTTTTCTGAGCAGGATCTCCTCCTGGGGGAAGTGGTGCACCCCCTGAGCCGTTGCAGTCATATGATTTAGGATGGGTATTCTGGCATAATTGGTTGGAAGTTGTCCTGGGTGGTTCTCTATGGGCTTTGTCACTCCTGATGGCAGTAGCCGAGGTGCTTGCCAGCCCAGCCTGGCCTGGCATCTGTGGCCTCTGTTGTCTTCCTGAGCCTATGGGGGCATCCAGGCGGCACTTCATGGCCAGGAATGGTGCTCCGTAGGGCCTCTCTGGGCTCTTCCAAGCCCCTCTGGGGAGGACCACTGAGTGAATGTCATGGTCCCCCTCTTCAGCTCTAACTCCTCTTGGTCCTGACTCCCTGCCTCAACAGTGGAGACAAGGGAAGGACTGCTGAGAGGGTTTGGGGCCCTGCAGGCCTGCACCAAGTGCAGCTAACCTTTAAGGTCTTGGAACCTCAGTTTCCTGGTGACTTCAAGGGGCAGCCATCCTGACACTGCCCAGCGTTGTGTGATGAGCCTGTTGTAGACTAATGTACATGTCATCCTTTGCCCTCTAGTCTCATCCTGTGTTAGTTTTGAGCCTTCCTTGAGTGGCCTCAGTGTGTGTGCAGGTGCTGTAGTAAAATTGTCCCGAATGCCCCCAGGCAGCAGCACCCAAGTTCATCTGAAGCCCAGGTCCTGATGTCCGTTGGCTTCTGGGCTCAGTGTGGTGTCGACACTCTTCATTTCCTATTGTGCTCCCCTAAGATGCGCCAGGCATAGCTTGGACCATGAGGAATGATAGAGCTGGTTTGTGTTGAGAGGTTTGGAAGCAGCCCCCATCGGTGCAGCCTGAAGTGGGAGTGAGAAGAGCATGCTCTTGGCTAGTTACACACCTCTGCTTAGGGCAGCTGTGAGCCTGGGGCCGCCCACGGAGGGACCATTTCCAAGGAAGTCACTGAGGGCCCTGGTTCTTCATTCTTAGCATGCATTTTATTTGTTTAAAATTTGTATTTATTTATTTTATGTACTTGGTACAGGGTCTCACTATGCAGCCTGGACTTGTAGTGACCCTCCTGTTTTCAGTCTCTCCACTGATGGGATTACAGGCGTGCGCCACCATGCCTGGTCTCAGTGGCTGGCTCAGTGTGCCTGGGGGTGGGGTTGGCACAGTATGTGGTGCAGGGGATTGAACCCTGGTCCCTGAGCTTGTATAAACAGGCATTTAGTCTTCTGCGTGGTCTCACTGTCCCAGCGATGCATTTTATTTGCTTTTGTTTTTGTCTTTTTGAGACAGGGTCTTGCTGTGCAGTTCAGGCTAGCCTCACTTTGTACCCCAGGCTGGTCTTGCACTTGCAGTGATCCTCCTGCCTCAGCCTCCCAGGTACTGGGATTACAGGCAGCAATGCATTCTGAAAATGGAAAACTTGATGGCTGTGGTAGTATATAGTTGTAATCCCAGCACTTGGGAGTTTGAGGCATGAGGATCTCCATGAGCTCTAGGACAGCCTGGACTACACAATTAGTTCAAGGCAAGCTTAAACTGCATCATGAGACTTTGTCTCGAGAGGGAGGGAGGGAGGGAGGGAGGGAGAGAGAGAGAGAGAGAGAGAGAGAGAGAGAGAGAGAGAGAGAGAGAGAGAGACTGAGAGAGAGAAGAAAGAAAGAAAGAAAGAAAGAAAGAAAGAAAGAAAGAAAGAAAGAAAGAAGAAAGAAAGAAAGAAAGAAAAAGGGAAACTATGTGGGCCAGCAGGGTACACCAGTCTCTGGTGGAGGTGATCTGCTGAGCACCTACCCTGTCCTGTGGGGTCTGGTACCACCTCCCTTCCTGGTGCCCTGGTAGGAGGCCACCTGCCATCCCCTGTGCTTAGTGCTCTGAACTTTGGTTACCTGTCTTTATCCCCATCTGCACAGTGCTGTGTGCCTGTGGGTAAGGTAGCTCCAGAGCAGAGGACCATCCTCCCTTCCCCCTGGTGTTCTGGGTTCCAGCCAGTTGCGGTTTCTGTCACCAAAGGGTAGGAAAACCTGAGGACCTTAGGAATGGAGTCTGCATCTATGTCAAGGGCCCCTGGAAATGCCACTACTGTCCAGTGCCTCAGGAACATCCTGGAGCTGGAGAGTAGCTCACATCCTCAGAGAAAGCACCAGGATGCCAGCTGATCACATCTGCACCCCACTAGTGACCACTGACAGCCCAGTCCAGGGCAACCAGGTATACAATGGGTCACTCCATTTGAATCTGCATCCAGGGGACAAGGCCAGGTGCAGGTAGTGTCACATAGTGCCTGCATGTGTGTCCGGTGGCATTCTGGAAGCTGGAAGTGAAGAGCTTTAGGAGAAGCTGCTAAGGGAATGGGTGAAGGCCAAGTTAAAGAAAGAAGGCTGCTATGCCCACAGAGGCAGGCTGGGAATGTCCCCAAGTGGGTAGACTGTAAAAATAAAGCTCTAGCCTGCATCACCAGCATGTGGGTTCACAATGCTGCGTGTAACAAGCACACCAGTTTCCAGGACCAGGTGCCCCTCTGTCAAAACTCAGCCTGGTGAAGAAGCTGAAATCAAGAGAAACTGACTTGTAGGCTCATTGCAGAGATGGCCCACCTTCCAGGTGGTCTTTGTTTGTGGAGCTGGGTCAGGTCTTATCTGCGAGCTGCAGTCTTGGGCTACTTGTCCTCCAGCTACCACCCCAGCACCCACCTCAGCAGCCTGAGTGTAACATCTAGCACAGCTCCTGACATTTTCTGGGGAAGGATGGTAAAAGGGTTGAGAGGTAAAGGTAGCAGACAAAACACAGAAAGCCGAGGTGGAACTCCCTCCTGCTGAAAGGAAAAGGAGCTGCTCAACCCCTAGCCAGTTTATCTATATTCTAAGGTGGCTGAGGTCAGTTTTAACCTCTCTGCCTGGCACAGTGCTCGCTTGCCTAAGCACCTCTCATTGTGGAGCTGGAGCAGCTTTTTTTTGGTGGCTTGCTTCATGCGTGTGATTGATCTTCAGTTTTAGCTGCTCCCTACACTTGGGTATCAGATGCTTCAGTGTGTTCTGGGTTTTGTCACAAAATACATGAAGCTGCAGCCTTGGAGTAGAGAGGTTGGTACGGTTCACATCTGACAGGGGCCTGGCTGTGTGTCAACATGGCAGAGAAGCAGGAGACAGTCAAGGGATGAGCATGTGGGATGGTCCTGCGCTGCCCCCACCCTTGGGAGCACAGATCCACTCCCCAAGGCAGCCCGGGGCGAGATCTGGCAGCCTGGACATGGGTGACAGGCGACCCCAAGCTGGGGGCTGGGCCACAGGGAGAGACTCATTCTTGGCAGTTTTATGTCTTCTGAAACGTTTGGAATTTTGTTCTGTTTCTCTATTGCTGCTGTAAAATTAAGTGGAGTATTTCTAGAAAGAGATCAGTAGTGGTGACAGTTCCAGGGTGCATACGAGCACTAAATAGGATGTTGCGCAGGACTGGCTCAGCTCGCCAGAATGAGAAACAAGACTGTTCTCGGAATTTCAGGCTTCAAAAGTGACTTCCAGCTGGAGTTCTTGAACAGCCTGAAGATATCGTTACCCTTTTTCAGATAGGACACCCAGCTCAGTCTTAAGAAACTTCCTTATCCCTGTGAGTCCCACTGGAGACAAAAGTTGGAGTTTTGCAAGAGCCCACAGCAGCTCTCAGGAGGCAGAGTGTGAGGGCGAGCACCTTCTCAGCAGGCTTCAGAGTGGCCAGGGGCATGCGGCAACAAGCAGTGGAGAAATCAAGGCGTGTCCCTCGGGAGTAGTGTGCTGAAGGGAGGAAGGAGACTTGCACAAGCCCTGTGCTCCTGACTGCTACATGGAGGGAAAACTCTCTAGCTGTGACAGGCTGTCCTCCCAAGTGTCCCTAGCTGTGATGGGCCACCTTGCTGGGTTTCCCCTAGCTGTGATTAGGACAGGTTGTCTTATAGGTGTGCCCTGACTGTGATGAGCCATTACTGCAGGTGTCTCCTGACTGGTTGTCCTGCCAGGTATCACCTGGCCATGACAGGCTGTCCTAATGATATACTCTGGCCATGAGGAGCTTTCCCTTGGTCTGAAAGTGAGAATCACATTTGTGACAGAAAGGCAGATTGCCCATGTTGTACCCCTTAGCTACAGTCATTGTGAATAACCCAAAGCTGAGAGGAGCCATCAAGGCCCCTGTCCTCCAGACACACATGCATATTCATGCACACATGCTATGTGTGTATGACACGCATGTGTGCACATGTGTTCCAACTGTAGCTTTTGTCAACAAACATTCCTACTGGAGCCTCGCATATCTACAAAGGAAGTTCTTCTGCCTCTGTCTGGAGAGGAGGATACAGAGGCAGTCAGGGGCTATGACCACCATCCCGTCCCTGGTCCTATTCCTGACTGAAGAAGACCTGAGGTGACACATGGGCAGGCAGTGTCTCCATGTCAGCAGGTCCTCAGAGACCACTGAGCAAGGCTGAGGGATGCCCCAGAACATGGTGTGCTACATGTAGTGAACTTGCAGGGTGGGTTATGGCCTTGCCTGGTGTCCCTGTGGGTCCATCACCTGTCCCCACAGGCTGAGTGTCCTCTGAGTTTTCTCTGCATGTGTTTCCAGGGAAGGTGGCCATCCGGAAGGAGGACCTGCAGAAGTACCACAACAGGGACACCTGGTTCCAGCTGCAGCATGTGGATGCTGACTCAGAGGTGCAGGTGAGTCTGGGATGGTGCCGAGCCCAGGGTGCGGATGGAGCCCAGACTTCGGGCCTCACAGGCACGATGACTGGCAAATGCACTTGCTAAATTGTGCTGGGATTCTTAGTTTTTTATCCCTTTGGTTATTGCCACACTTCTAGTTAGAAGACTTAAGTTTAAACACAGATAAAGGAGTAGAGCGGGAGCTTGGTAAAGGTAAAGAGCAGACTAGGTGACAGGCAGCTGTGGAGAGCTAGAGCAGGTTTCTGGCTCAAGGACCTCTGAGCTTCCCATCCTCCCCCAGGCTCCCATGATCGAGTACCCCAACACCCACAGTGCTGGGTGCCTGATGACAGGTGTGGGACTGGGTACCAGGCCCCTGGGGGAGCAGCTACAGGGGTGTACGTGTGTCTTGGTTACTTTTCTCTAGTTGCTGAGACAAAATACCCAATGCCCAAAGTTAAGGGAAGAAAGGTTTATTAGCTCAAGTTTGTGGAGGTTTCAGTCCATACTTCCTGGCTCCAAAGTGGGGTGCGGTGGTGGGTGGCAGCCTCAAGGCAGCAGAGGGCAGCAAAGCAGCAAGAGCAAAGGGGGACAGCAAGCCTCTTTTCTCTTTCATGATATGCAGGACCCCCCCACCCCCTACTCCCCCAGGGGTGGGTATACCATTCACACCATCTCTGCAGGAGGAGGATGCTGAGTTCCTTAGTTAAATTTCTAAACCTCTCAAGTGGACACAGTGTACCAACATTACAACATGTCAGCTGAGTTGCCCTTAGGCTGCCTGTAAGGGAGTACATAGGGTCACCCAAGGGGCACATACTGTCCTGGCCCGGGATGGGGAGCGGCTGCAGAGCCCCTAGCCAGCCAAGTATCGAGCACATGCAGGCATTCACACTGAGGTGCCACCCTGCCAACACAGTGCAGGGCAGAAGCTGTCCCCAGCTGTTCTAGCTCGGGTCTGGTACCCAGACTGCCACCTGGATGTCCCTGCGAGCTGTCTCCTTGGTAAGATGGGCTCTCTGTAGGCTGGGCCTACGTGTGTACCACTGAGGCGTGCAGGATAGTGTCACAGACAGACCCCCTAAGTAGGTTCCTGTGAGGACTTGCCCAAGGTGTCGAGGAGAGCAGTTCCATGCCCCACATCACCTGTGTCCTGCCTGCCTCGTCTTCAAGACCCTCTTGCTCAGCAGGCTTCCCCCGGTGAAGGCCAGGGCTCATGGTCACTGCTGAGGTCCCAGGCTGCTGAGACCCTCACGGCCCTGGGTTCTGTCCCTGGAGTTGGCAGAACCCATTCATGGCATGGGGAGGCCCAGGCAGAGTCAAGGGCTGAGCTGAGCCGAGCCGAGGTGGCCTGGGTTCCTGCGCCTCACACAGAGACTCTTGCTTCCCCTATGAGCTCTGCCTCCCAGAAAAACACGGGCCTTTAGCCTACATGTTGCGGGTTATCAGCGGCCACAGTGACTGGAGAACCAACGGTACCCTGGTGCGAGTGCAGACCCACAGAGATGCTAGTGCAGAACAGCCACCTGCCTGTGCTTGGCTTGGGACTGAGAGCCTCAGCGTTCTTCTACGCCGGGCTACAGCATGCAGTGCCCTCTTCTCAGCCTCGCCCACGCCTGCAGCTGTGGCACCGGAATGAGACCTGTGCTGTGCACAGCAGCAGACATCAGCAGGACTGCTTCTTGGTGGCATTTCCCAGATTTGCTTGGCTTTACTGACAAGTGTGTCTTTTCCTTTTTTGCCTGTTTAGTTTTGAAATGGTTACAGATCTGTGGGAGGTTGGACAGGGATTCGTGACCAACCAATTTGTGTATTTTCAGAAGAACGGACATCAGAGGGCCCATCCCCAGGGCTCCACCTTATGACTCTGAGTTCACAGTGTGTAGACTTTGTTCTAATCTCTCTGCTTTCTATAGGTGTGGGTTCTGTATAATTTTTTCCCCAGTTCTTTTATTGTGTGGTGAAGCACACTATCAAATCACCAGTTTTAAGCATTTCTAAGTCTGGTTCTGCAGCACGAGCACACTCACATGGCTGTTCATCCATCATCACTGTCTCTCACCATAATTGGCCACTTCCCTCCAACAGACTGGTGCCCAGCACCTGCCACTCCAACTGGTAAACATGGGTGCCCTGGAGCCTCACACGAGTGACCTGCAACAGTCCTTGCTGTGTGAACTGGTGTCTGTCCACTCATCAGGCTGTGACCTGGGGCAGGTTTCCCTTCTCTCCTGGGCTGAGTTATATTCCATACAGCGCTCTGGCGAGTCTGTGATGAAGACTGGGCCCCAGCCCTGCTGGGCTCCTGGGAGCCTGGGTGGTGAGAGGCAGAGGACCCTCTGTGCCGTGCTTAGTACTTCTCTGTTGTTTCATTCTGGAAGCTTCTTACCCACAGAGTAACTGGGACAAGGAGGCAGCGTCTTGCCTCTCTCACTCTGACCTTTAAGTTGCAATGATATCTTTGCTCTGCAGTCATCTCTCATTTTGAAATGTCGCATTCAAAGTTTCCTGCTGGGTGGAGTGCGTCTGTGGCTCCCTGGGTCCTTCTGCTCCTTATGGCAGGAGGAGACCCATACTCAAAAAGACCGTCACACTCTGGCTAGCATCACAGGAACAGGGAGAGGCAGCCTATGATGGCCTGCTGCTTCTGGAACTGGTGTCTCTTCTAAAGGTGCCCAGAGTGCCCCTGTCTTCCTCTCCAGGACATTCCATGTTTATAAACTGGCCAGAGACACACACAGCATCAGCAGCCACCACCCTCAAGGTGATCTGCTCAATAGCCACTGATGGTGTGGAATTGGGGGGATTTTGTCTTTTGTGAATCAGACAACCTAGAAGGACACTGGAAGGCATCCCTAGGACAGGCTTGGCCTTTGGGTCGTTCTGAGGACTTGAGGGGGCACAGAAGGCCAAGCTCCATCCACCTTCCTGATCTTCATCTTGCTCTTTGCTTCATCTTCTCACTTCAAGAACCAGTGGCCACTCAGATGGAGACAGGTCAGCAGGTGTTACTCACTGTCACAGGCTCCCATACGGACCCCACATTCTGGGACCAGGCCACAATTGTTCTTACTTCTCAGAGTGGCCCTTTCCGGGAGGATCTTCCTGAGAAAATAAGGAGCTTCTTGTAAACTGACAAACTCTGGTTTCCGGGCAGTTTAAAGTGTACAGGAAAGCTGAATAGGCCCAGAGGCCTCGTCCCAGCCCTGGCCAGCCCCTGTGTGGCCTGGAGCTGGTACACAGCAGTCACCAAAACCCTCAATCCTGTTAGCACCCCTCACTGCTGGTCTTAGGAAGCCACACCTTCTCTTTTGTTCCTGGTAACCCTGGCTTGAGGTTTATTTCTTTGTTGATCTGGTCAGAGCATCTGATTTTGGGCCTGATGGTTCTTTGATTTACTGTTTTTAGTTTCATTAATTTCTGATCTAAGTTTTATTTCTTCTCTTTTGCTTCCTGTGAATTTAGCCTCCTCTTCCTGGTGGAAGTCATTGATCCTGGATTTCTCTGTCTGTGTATTTGGCAGGTTCTAGGTTTCTGTCTCAGTCATATTTTTGCTGCATCCCACAAATTCTAAGTTATATTTTCATTTTCTTTTGTTTTACTCTACGTCTAAGTGTCTATCTTGGTTACTTTTCTTGTTGCTGAGACAAAATACCTCATACCCACAGGTGAAGGGAGAAAAGGTTTAGTTAGCTCGCAGTTTGTAGAGGTTTCAGTCCAGAAGCAACTGGCTCCAAGGCAGGGTGGCTTGGCAGAGGAGAACACTTCACGGTGGGCAGAAGGTAGTAAAGCAGACGAGCGGAAGACAAGCCTCTTTCTGTCCCTTATACTGTATCGAGGCTCCTAGGGTTAGGGCAGCGCCAACCCAATCAGTGGACTGATGTAGTAATCACCCACCCTTCATCCCAGCACCCTTAATCCTAGCACTGCACCAAGGATCAGTCACATACTGTAGATTCCACCGCCTTTGCGAAAGCCCCACTTGTGACTGCTCCTGGAGCACACCTAGCCCAGCTATACCAGTGCCTCTGAAGACTGCTTTGGCCCAGGTGATATTTAGAAGTGCAGTGCTCAATCTGCAGGCACTTGGGGACTCTCAGCTTCCTTCCCTTTCCTCCCTAGGCTCAGTCCCTATGTGGTCTGAGAGAGGAGATGGAGGCTTCTTCTTCCATAGCTGCCTGGCAGGAAGAGTGCAGTCCAGTAAGCTCAAGCCCCGCTTGCTTCATGAGGCTGCCCATTGCCCTGTTGCTTCTTACACTTTCTTTTTCTGGAGCTAGGGTGAGACCAGAGCCTTGTCGGGGAGCGCTCACCTCGGAGCCATGGCCCAGCCCACGTTAGCTTCTTGGTTCCTCTAGTCCCTTGATGAACTAGGAAGGAGAAGCTGCCAATAGCACTTTCTTCTCAGTCCCCACTGCTTTTCTCACAACCAAAATAAAACCTGGGACACTGGGTGGTGCCATGGACAGGCAGGCTTTGCAGCCAGAGGTGAGCATGGGCAAGCAGGCCAGACACACGGGGTCCTTGCAGGTCCTGCCCCAAGCAAGCCCCGGCAGAGACCAGAGCCAGGCTTCTGTCTGTGCAGGGAGGTGCCTTTCCCCGCCGAGAAGCCACATGCCCAGGTGTGTGCCAGAACACAATGCCTTCTGCCAGCCTGAAACCGAGGGTGTGACCCTGAGGGCCATGTTTCTGTTCTGGGTTGTTTGTGACGAGGTCAGGTCACCTGCCTGTGAGAGGCAGTGCCCCAACCTCCACCTCATGCAGGAAGAGGGCCTTGGTGCTGGTGGGACACTGGAAGTGCTACACTTCCCATGGGTCTGCAGGGCAGTGTAGTGTAGCTGTTTGGTCCCCAAGCCTCCATCCCATGGTGTGTGAGAAAGGCACAGGAATCCAAGAGCTGCTTGGGGAAAACAGGAAATGATAAGGAAGTTGCCGCTGCACCGTTGGCTCTGGGGCCTTTGGCCCCCTGATGCACACACAGTCTCCGACTTCTAAAGGTCCCTGGACAAAACCCCACTCTCGGCCCTTCTGTCTGACTCCCTTGCAGATCGAAGAATTACCAAGTAAGGGTTGGTGCTCGTGGTTGGTCCTATCCTCTGATGGCAAACTGCTCCCTTGGTCCTGTGTGTTGGCCTGGTTTGGTACTGCAGGGCTCTTGTCTTGAGGAAGCGTACTGCTTCTTAGGGCCATAGGCATTATGGCCGTCATCCCAATCTCTGAGCTGCTAGGTTCAGGTAAAGAAATGGAACCACAGATGCCTGTCCTCCTAGCTGTCACCAGTTCAGCCACAGGGCCATAAGGAACTATTCCCAGCCTCCTGACCCCACCCATCACTGGTCCCTGAGGCTTTCTAGGTGGAGAGGCTGGGTCCAGCATGAGAACCTGGAACAGAACAATAACAGGGAGGCCTTGTCTGCTGGGCAATTGACAGTGGACTTACTATTGTTCTGTGCCCATGGTTCATGCCTGGGGACATGGGGTATGTCACTGGGCACCAGGTGCTTACCCAGGTGGTGCTGGAGGCTCCAGCAGGATCCGTGAGAGCCAAGTGGAATGAAGCAGTCAGGTGCTCCCTGAGCAGAGCCAAGAAGCCTGCAAAGCTCAGAATGTGCCAGGTCTAGTCATCTCCCTGTGTGGCCACCGTTCACAGGTAGAGCAAGCGGCGTGGCCTGACATGGACCCCTGACTAATGCTCGTATCCCAGCACTAGGCACCCTGCTGTCTATTGCTCCTGTCTTTGCTCACGTGAGCAAGACTCAGGAGGGCAAGTCCAGCCTTGGCTGAGTCTGGGAGAAGTGAGCACAGTCCCTGCCACCTCTGCCCACCATGGCCACCACTCCTCCCAGCAGGTCCAGGCAAGTACAGGTAGACAGGTCCCCAGATGGATCCACTCGGGCACAGGTTTGTCCCCATGCTGCCACCAGCTTGACCAATGCTGTCTGGTCACATGGCATCCTGGACTCAAAACCAGGCAGCATATGAAGGGTCCCTCCCTACTGGAGGGTCAGTGCCCTCTGTGGGTGTCCAGCTTGGCCTCCCTTTCTGTTTCTAAATACTTCCACTTTAACGCTCACATCACACTGTGTGTTCCCTCGTGACCCTACCCAGAGCAGGGTCTTGCTCTTGGAAGCACCGAGGGTGTTATTTTCTGTGGGACCAGGGTTCAGTGTCCTCTCCTTCCTGGAGAAAGCAGAGGCAGACTAGGAAGATCCCTGGAGCCTTTCCTCTTCCCATGCCTGCCCTGGGCTGACCCAACTGCGGTGTGTAATGAGTGTCAGGGTCTAGCACTTTGGGACTGCTCATTCTGAAATTGCGTGGCCTGCAGTGACCTCCCCTTAGCAGCCAACCTCAGGGTGTATATCACAGTGGGCTGGAAGTACGGCTGTCCCAGGGACTGGACGGCCCTCCCCCTCCATCCCAGCACTGCCCTCTTATGGGCCATAGCCGTCACTTTGACTGTGCCCCACCCTGACCCTCCCTTGTCCTTTGCAGGGCAAGGTGCACCTGGAACTGAGGCTGAGCGAAGTCATCACTGACACAGGTGCTGTCTGCCACAAGCTCGCCACACGGTAAGATGTGCACCACAAGCAGCAGGTCAGGGCTGGGGTCTGGGGATGCTTCTCCTGTTCCACAGGCCCTGGCTTCTGTCTTGGGTGCCTAGAGGAGTAGGCACGACACCCCTGCACTCACTGCCCCTAGATCTCACTGGCTTCTCCCCTGCACAGTGGGCCCAGGTGGGGACAACCGGACATGGCTCAGGTAGGAGGGCTGCTGGGCGTCTTTCTTTCTTTCTTTTTTTTTTTTTTTAGGCGGAACCGGGGATTGAACTCAGACCCTTGCACTTGCCAGGGAAGCGCTTATTCCACTGAGCCATCTCCCTGGCCCCTGCTGGGCATCTTTCTTGCCAGGAGTGCAGGCATAAGTCCTGGTGCTGGAGCCATTGCAGCCTGTTCTTGTTGCTGTAACAAAGTGCCCCAGCCAGGGGATGTGCAGAGAGCAACTGGTTTGCCTCCAGTTGCTGATGAGGGCTTCATATTTATCCCACAAAGGCGAGGGACTCCCCTTGGGACAGTGGTGGGAGCTCAAGTCTCTTCCTCTGCTCACAAAGCCAGCAGGGCATCTGGCCCCACCTCATGACCTCAGGTACCCTATTACCTCCTGGGCCACCAGTGACACCAACACTTGGCTTTGGAGGTTGTGTCTGGGCCAACTGCTATTGGACACACATTCAAGGTCCCAGAGGGACCATCCTGCCACCCTTAGTGAGCAGAGATGGGGCTTCTCTCTCCCAAAGGCACCCTTAAAGCAGTGTGCTAGCGTGGTTGGGCAGCGACTCCCCTGAGTAGAATTCACACAGAGCTGGGTTCATTGTCGGGGTTTCGCACTCTGCTCCTCTGAGGTGGGCAGTAGATAAGCAGGCTCCTCCACTCTCATAATGGCCCTTGTACTCCATGGCCCCTGGTTAAGACCACTCGGTGTGGTGCTGTGTGCTCCTGGGACTGCTGGGGCTGTGGATATGCACAGGGCAGGGAGAAATGACCATCTGCCGTGAGGCCCTGTGGGCCCATACAAGTTCTTGGCTGAGCTGAGCTCCCTGCTATAACCCAGGTGCTGTGAGATGCATGTATTTATAGTCTTGAAAGCCTCCAAGGCTGGGCTTGCAGCACCCAGGCCCCAGACCTGGGTGTGGGCAGAGGTGGTTTTCTTGGGCATAGGTGTGAGTGTAACCAGGCAAGGCTGAGGTCTCCTGAGCAGGCTGGAAGTTGGGGCTGTGCTGGGTGGAGGTCAAGGCCAAGACGGGGCCAGGCCACCCCCCCTTCCCTCTGATCCATCACCCCTGGGGTCTCTCTGAGCAAGATGCTCCCTGGGAACTCAGGCTGAGGTTGTGAGTCACCTGCCTGTGTCCGTAGGGCGTGTGTCTCCCCACCTGGCGCTGCTCTGCAGCACTGCTAACACTGAGGGACCTGCAGTCGGGGAGCCCTCAACAGCCTTACCCAGGGGGAGTGTTCTTCAAGTGAGCTTGCTCCCAGCCCTGGAGTGGCTGAGGCAGGGAGGGGGCTTCTTGCAGTCTGGGATCTTTCTGGAGAGGAAATGGTGAAGCCTGGCCGTAGCCCAGAAGGCGGTGACCATGGCTCCCAGGTCACCTGAGCTTTTTGTGCTCTCTAGGCCTTTGTTTGCTCAGTACAAAGGAAAGAAAAGAGTGAACATGGCACAGAAGCCAGTGACTTGTTTCCTTGCCTCAGTTTCTCCTTCTGAGAAACAAGAGTGAGAGCTACTGCTCTGTGGACACCAGCTGTGGATGAGAGCATCTACATGCGGTGCATCTGTGGCTGTTGCCTGAGCACCACAGGCACATGGCTGTTTCCTTGGACAGCAAGAGCGCACCCAGGAGAGGGCGGCTGCATATAGGGCCCTGGGAACGTGCGGGGCTGGCCCTGTGCCACCTGTACCGCGGATTCTGGGGTCCAGGGTGAAGGCTCCCAGGCAGATGTGGAGATGCATGGAGGAAGCGCCAGAGGTCATGGGCATGTGGGGTCTGGCCAACCTCAGGAAGGCCAGCACCAGACTTGGGAGCCCCATGGCTTATCAGACCTGCAGCTTCTCCCAGGGCCCTGATGGCTGCTAGTCCTGCAGTTATGGGCAAGGTACCCTTCCTGTACCACCCATCTGGCTCCCAACCGCAAGAACGTGAGCTCTGCCCCATGGCTCCCAAGACAACATCACCACCACTACTCTCATGGCTTTATTCCCTAAGGTTTAGAGAAGGCATTCACGGGCAGCAAGAAGGCTCTGGACCCCACAGTGCAGAAGGAGCAAGCCCTGGTCCTAGACTCTGTCTCTGGTGTAACTGGTGTCCCTTGTCACCTGTGATGGGTTAGCACTTTGTGGACAGCTACGAGAAGGTCGAGTCCCTCAGCCTAGGGCCCCAGGTTTCCATGAGGAAGGAGCTGGTCAGCCCCAGCCTGCCATGGGTGCAGCTCCATATGTGCGTGCACTTGTGCATGTGTGTGTGGTGAGGTATTAGGATGCAGCCACCGTCCTGGCGAGTCCTGCAGGGTCAGTGTCCCCATATCAGCCACTCTTGGTCTCTGTTTCTACTGTGCAGACAAACATGCCCCTCCTTGTGTGCCAGGGAGGGCTCTGCCTTGGGTTAGGGGCTGCACTGGGGGTCCCCAACCCCTCCTGAGGTCACAGGCCAGGCACAGGCCTCCTGTGGTTCTAGACAGGTCACCTGCCTTGCCTGGTACCAACCCTTTGAGCCCAGTGAGCCTGTCCTCTAAGTGTGACATCTTGGTATGTGCATGAATTTTCTCTGACCACAAGCAAACCACCAGGATTGTTGTGTAAGCTGTTTACGATGTAGGATGCTGAGTTTTGGCCTATGTTCCCTCTGAGACAGGACAGAGCTTAGTACTGACACCTCTGAGCAGGGCCTGGTGCTCAGGTCTGCAGTGTGGAGGCCAACAGGCTCCATGACACTCACAGGGGACTGGTGCCTTTGAATCTCCTCCAACCAGGAAAGGGCCTGTTGTCACTCAGGGTGTTGGGGATAGGCAGGCAGCAGGAGACAGAGCACTGTGTGAGGGCCACACCATCCTTAGAGCAGGAAGAGTGTTCTCAAAGAAGCTTGAAATGGAAATGATGTGGTCACCTGAGTGGGAAGGACCTGAACAGTCCCAGGCACTGTGTCCAGAGCCCAGCAGAAAACTGGATCCTGCACATAAAATTCACCATGTCTGGCATCTGCTTGACCCCCAGGAAGCAGGAAATACGAGCCATGACCAGGGGAGGAGCTGGAAACAGACCAGGAGTAACAGAGAGGCAATGAATCTGCGAGGTGGGCCTTGCAGAATTTCAGGATGCCCGGGAGTTGTCACCATCCGTCCCCTTCTGCAGATGGGACTCAGCGACTAAGTGAGGGGCAGGGCCTCTGCTGCCACCCCTGGGTAGCTGTGTGCCTACACAGCCCAGGGGGTGGGGTGGCGGCTTCCATGGGCAGTGTGCCCTCTATGGCGATTGGTTCTTGGCAACACAGACCCCTACCAGGCGTCCCGCCCCAGAAACACCGGCTGTGACTCGTCCTTTCTGGTCTGCAGGCCAGCAAGGGGGAACCAGGGCTGCCTGGCTCTTCCTGACTTGTCCTGTCTCCTCAGCATCCTCGAGTGCCAAGGCCTCCCCATAGTGAACGGCCAGTGCGACCCCTATGCCACGGTGACGCTGGCAGGACCCTTCAGGCAAGTTGTCCCAGTCCTGTCCACCCCACGCGCCACTCTGGTCCAGGGCATGGGAACCCCAAAAGGCAGGCGGCTGGTGCCCCCTGCAGGAGGATGAAGGAAGTGCTTGCTATAGTGGAATGTGTCATTTTTGACTCCTTTGGTTTCCTTGATTGATTTGGAATTGCTTTACCAAGAATAAGGCCTCTGTGATCTCCGTACTGGGTATTTCTGGCTCTGTAGTGATTCCTGATTTGCATACCATCTGGAGGTGGAGGCAAACAGAAGTGTTTATGAGATAAAGGCTGTAATGTTTGCCAGCTCAATTTTAAGGTGGGTTCAGAATCAACCGTGTTACTTTTAAACCTAACTCCTCCTTGTTCGACTGCAGATCAGAAGCCAAAAAAACAAAAGTGAAGAAGAAGACCAACAATCCCCAGTTTGACGAGGTGTTTTACTTCGAGGTTGGTGCTCCAGTGGGGAAGCCAGGAAATGCACCAAAGATGGAGCAGGAAGGGGCTGAGCAGTCCTTGTCCTTCTGGGAGAGGGCTAGGCCCATACGCCATCTGCATGCAGTCACCCAGGGCCCTCTTCCTCCTGGGACAGAAGGCGCTACTGCTCCCTGGGCTGCCTGGCTTGTAGGTGACAGTGGCAAGTTAATGCCGCCCAGGTCTTCAGGGCTCTGGGCTCACTGGTTGTGGGTTTTCATTTTTCTGGCTGCTCCACCCCAGCTTCCCTGGGCAGATGTAGGCTTGCTCCAGCAGAAACATGAGGGTTTCAGTAAAGGAGAAGTGGTGCAGCCCAGAGACTCCCTGGCTGCCTCCGGAACACACAGAAAGGTCAGGCAGCAGCTCAAGGGCCAGCACCTCTTGGGGCAGAGTTGGTGTAGGTCTGGGTGGGGTACCCAGGTGGGTGTTACTCCTGGCCTCAGCTCCCCCAGTGCTTCTTATGCACCAAGGTCTGGCAGTCGGGCAGGGCCTTGGTTGCGACTCCGCCTACACTTTCATAGGGCAGTGGCGGACCCAGCCTTAGAGACAAGAGTACTATTGTCCTGGGAGGTGGTGGGTCCCCCTGCTCAGTAAGTCAACGACCCCCAGCAAAGTCCAGGAACCATGGTCTTCAGTGGCAGCAAGGCTCCCAGAAGGCCTGGCCAGGGCCACTGCTGAGGCTTTCTGTGCCCCTGGACACTTCTTGAGTCTCCTGCTCCAGGGAAGGCAAGCCCCAGGCAGGGGGAGCAGAAAGTGAGGAAGTTACTCCCAGGCCGCCTTCTGCCAGGATAACCTAAACCCCCTTCTGTAGGAGCCACCTTCACCCCTTGAACGTGGCTGGGAAAGGGCAGGCAGCTAAGGGCTGTGGTGCTGGCCAGGCCAGTGAGAGGCAGGTGATGAGTGTGTGAGCTGGGACAGCGGTGTGTGGTCCTGCACAGGAGACAGGCTGTAACAGGAGGCTGCAGGAGGTGGCATTTTGGACACCTGGAGATTAAGAAGGAGCCAGCTTCTAGGGAGGCACCATGGGGATGAGGCAGGCGTGGCTGGGTGTTACACTAGCCGGTTCCACATGGGGAGGAGCCTAGTGTCAGGGGTCAGGCTGGAAAGGCAGCTGGGGCACAGGGCTCTGCAGACCAGGGCCAGGCAGGGAGCCCGTGGTTCTAGTGACCACCACCAGTGTGACATTCAGAATTAGGGCTCAGAGCTGAAGCATTGTACGCAGCACAGCTTTGTCCAAGTTTACAACTTGGAGCTGAAATCTCCTGACCCTGTGAAGGGGGCAGCATAAGCCCCGGGAAGCACTCCCTGGGACCCCTGGACCCTGCTGGCCATTTTGTTTTAAGAAGCTCACAACCCCTAAAATATTAGGAGGAAAAGCAGTGTTTGACCTTTCAGTTCTTTGATGCCTCCCTGGACACAGGCTCCCAAAGGGGGTCTTGAGGGTTGGGGCCGTGGGGCGGGGACCTGGTTCCAGGACCCTTGGAACTTCCTGTGGGTGGAAATGAGCAGAAGTCCAGGAGCTGCCAGCCTCCCAGGCCCTGGGGCACCCCCTGCTTTGGGGTGGGCAGAAGCCCCCAGAGTCCAAAGTCAGCCCTCGGTGTCCCAGGCCCCAAGCAGCGCCCTTCATATTCCTCCCAGTGGAGTCAGCTCCTGCCAGGACCTTCCGTGGTTCTGTGGGGCCCAGCAAAGCCAGGGTCAGCACACCAGGCAGCCACTGGCCCACGGCTGCTTCCCTCTGCGGCTGTCCCATGAGCACATGCAGCTTTCATCCATCTGCCCAGGTGACCAGGCCCTGCAGCTACAGCAGAAAGTCCCACTTTGACTTTGAGGAGGAAGATGTGGATAAACTTGAAATTAGGTAAGAAGCTTTCTGATGGGTGGTTTTTGTCTGCCCCTTGTTTGGGGCCTGGCAAGGGCAAGGTTCCTTCCCGCAGTGGCACCCCAAGAGCCACGTCTGGTGGGACTCTCATGAGGTGCATCATGTACCTCAGCCCAGTGGCTCCTCAGCACAGGCGAACCCCTCCATCCACCCAGCTACCTGACAAAATCCTGCCACCCAAGTCCCAGGGAACTGGGCATTCTGCAGGAAAGGAGGGCCAGGGCATCACCCGCCGTGCCAGGAAGCTTCACAAGCACTAGCATGTGCCTCACGGAGAGCCCTGCTGTGGTCTGTGGCTCCCAGGGACCCCACCCAGGCTCCTGCTCCTGCCTCCTTCAGGTTGTATTCAGTCTGAAGAGGCAGAAGTGCAGTTCAGGGAGGGGCTTGCCAGTACCCTGACTCTTCTGGATGAGGGTAGGTGCCCTTGTCCCTGCCAGGCCAGGCACTGTCCTGTACCAGCTGCTTGGCCCACAAGTTGCTGCCCTCACCTGCTTTGCAGAGCAGATGAAAGCTGCCTGGCTAGTGCTGGGGCAGAACCCAGGCTCACTGTGAGGCCCTGGGCATCCTGGACTCTCACCTGTCAATGAGGGTAAAGGTAGATGCCAGAGACTGGCTGCAGTAGTCTGGCTCTGTCACTTGCAGTGATCCCCATGGTTGCCTGTGCTGCCAGTGAGGGCTGCATCCTGCACCTGCTGCTCTGTTCATCCTTCCACACAGGATTCCAGGTGTCTGCCCCAGCATGGCTGTAGGCATTGTGGATCACCGCAGCTGACACTGATGGGCAGCTGGGCTCCAACCTTCCTGGAAGCAGGTGCCCACTGGGCAGGAACTGAGTGCTGTTTGTTTTCAGAGTCGACCTCTGGAACGCCAGCAATCTGAAGTTTGGTGATGAGTTCTTAGGGGAATTGAGGATCCCACTGAAGGTACTGCAGCAGTCCAGCTGCTACGAGGCATGGTAGGTACCTAGGAGTGGGGAGCAGCTTGGGCAGAAGGCTGGGGGAAGGGACCACGCCACCCAAGGCCAGTGCACCTGCTGCCAGTTGCGTAGGCATGGAAATAGTTTCTGACTTTTCATCAGGAAGGGGATGAGAGGTGACACTGTGCACACTGAAGCAGGAGGTACCTCATAGCCTAAGGCAGGGGACAGCACAGGCCTAGCTCTGAGGCCAGCTGTGGACTTTTGCTGCAGGATGTGTGGCCAGGGAAGCCTCATGGCCACCTCTCTAGCTGTGGTCTCAGCCTCACCATCCCTCCAAGCTGCCTCCATTTGGCCCTCCACTGCCTGGTGCCTTTGTCATTGCTGACCTCCAGAGGAGCTATGTTTGCATGTGGGACTGCACCACTGGCTTGTTGTGTTTGTCCACGTGCTTTGAGACAGACATGTGCCAGCAGGTGTCCAATTGACACCAGGTGCATTGTCTCACTCTGTGCCGAGGGCGAATCTGCCCTGGAATCTGCTTTCTCTGCTACGGTGGAGGATGGCCCGGCACCGGACTCACCTCCCATTCCCACTGAGTACACCCAGCCCCTCGGCAGAGGCAACCACCAAAACCAACCGGAGACTGAAATGGCCATGTGCTTTGGACATGGGGACTGATCTCAAGCTGCCCAGCCCAGGAGATAGGGCAGGGAGGGATTTGTAGCATGGATGAATAGGGGGAGTGCCCTGCTGAGGACTACAGAGTGATCCCGGCGCCAGCGCAAGCCAGCTTGCCCCTTTATAAAGGCTGCATGACACTGTCACAGTGGCTCCCATGTTCTTGCTGTCCAGTGTCCATCCTCACAGGCAGATGCCACCATGGGGCCCTGCTGGCCACTGCTTCCTTCCTCCTAGCAGGCTTCCCCATCTCCTCTCTTCTCTGCTTCTCTGCTGTCTAGAGCCCCATAGCCTTCAAGTGTGGCCCTGCACCCACCCCAGGCAGCTGTACCCTCGGATGGCCACAATCACATGGCCTGCAGGGAGCCCTGCGTCCATAGCTCTCCAGCCCCAGGATCTGGGAGAGTGGAGAGATGGTGGTGGCCTCACTGTGGCTATCCCCTTAGGTACTTCCTCCAGCCCCGAGACAATGGCAAGAGCCCAAAGCCTGATGACCTAGGCTCGCTGCGGCTGAATGTGGTTTACACAGAAGACCATGTGTTTTCTTCTGACTACTACAGCCCTCTTCGGGACCTGCTCCTGAAGTCCGCAGATGTGGAGGTGTGTGTGGGAATCATGCTCACCCTGCTGGGCCCTGTGTCTAGATCCCAGCCCTCTCCTCCCTGGAACCCTCCACCGTTCACTGAGCAGCTGCTGGCCTGCCCACCCACCAACCCTGTCCAGGCCCTGCTCATCTGCTTGGCCTCGCCTGCCCAGCCATGGCTCTGCCCACTCACCTGGCCTCTGTCTAGGCCCCTGCTACTCAGGGGTTGCACCTACTTGCCAGACCCATCAGTTCTCCTGCTGACTCACCTGGCCCCCTGCCAGGCCCGCCCATCCTCACCCGCTCTGCTGCTGGGCTTCCTCCCCCTGGTTGGTGACACTGGTGATGTCTCTTCTGACTGCCCTGACACAGGCTCAGTTACTGCTCAGATTTGCTGTTGGATGGTGGGTTGAGTCTGCTCAGGGGCCCCTGCTATGGGCTGGAGGTAGCCGCAGCCCCTCTGCCTAGCAGCCCCATAGCATCCACTTGTGTGGGCCCACCAAGAGGGTGGGAAGTGCTGGATGTGTAAGTGTGGTTGTCCCCCCTGATCCACTCTCCCCCTGCCCAGCCGGTCTCAGCATCAGCTGCCCACATCCTGGGCGAGGTGTGCAGAGAGAAGCAGGAGGCAGCTGTGCCCCTGGTGCGGCTCCTGCTGCACTATGGCTGTGTGGTGCCCTTCATCAGCGCCATCGCCAGCGCCGAGGTGAAGAGGACCCAGTGAGTGCCCCATCCTGTCCCCAGTCCCACTGAGCCTCCCTCTGTCCACCTCTCTCCAATCTGCAGTCAGGGTGGGCCCAGGTCCTAGAGGGCCCAGCTCTAAAGCTACCTCCCCACAGGGTGTCTGGGAAAGAGGAGTGACCTTCATGTCCCACCACAAAGGGTGACTGGTGCTCTGCTAGCCACTGAGCTTCTGGCAGCCCCAGGAGTGTGAACTGGGGAGTCCAGGTGCCTCGTGGAGTCAGGGGCCCAGGGTGGAGCACGGCCACCCCAGGACACAAGGCTGCTAAGGCTGCCTGTGTGCACAGAGTGAGGTCAGTAGCAAGGTGGATGTTGTGTGCCACTTCCGCTCTGGCCTTACAGCTGCCTGGGCTGTGAAGACCCTTCACGGGAGACATTTAGTGGCTCCGGGTGACCCAGGGCTCCCTGTGCAGCCTACCTGTCAGTGCTGGGAGCCACACCCAGGCACTCAGGGACACGCTCTTTCCTCATGGGCATGGAGGGGATGGCTGCCATGCTGGCCTGTTTTCTAGGGACCCCAACACCATCTTCCGAGGGAACTCGCTGGCCTCGAAGTGCATCGATGAGACAATGAAGTTGGCGGGCATGCACTACCTGCAGGTCACCCTGAAGCCCGTCATTGAGGAAGTGAGTGCTGCCAAGCGTCCCTGCCACTGGTGTCGCTATCAAAGACAGGGTGGCACCCAGCTGCCCATACCCAGGGCCCTTGTGTGATTGGCTGCCATGAGAGAAGGTGCCATGTGTGTCCCAAAAGTTGCCTTACTTCCTCAAATCAAAAAATGAGAAAACCCATCAAGCTACTGAAGAGAGAAGAGCATGCAAGAAAAATCAGGTTCTTCACCGGGCCCTGTGTGGCTGGGTGCTGTGGCTGTCCTGTCCAGGGCCCTGACCATTTGCTGTGTCCTTGCCACACAATGAGAGTCCCAAAGACTCTCATTGGCTCCTTGGTCAGGCCACGTCCGGAGAAGAGTTTTGTGAAAAGCAGGCTCTTTGCAAATTGAAAATGGCATCCTGCTCTGTGGGCAAACTTTGAAGTAAAAATATTAAAAAAGCTGAATGGGCAGGAGGTCGGGACCAGGCTGGGCAGCTAGCAAGCCTGGCTCAGAATAAAAGATCATGAAACACAAAGGGCCAAGGTTTAGCTCAGGGATAGAATGACTGCCGGTTCTTACGGCTTCATTAGGCTTGGCTGTGCCAGACCCACGCAGGTCGGTCTCAGCAAGTCCTGCTTGCGGTGAGGAGAGCTGTGCCTTCCCAGGCCAGCATCCAGGCTTCCTGGCTCCATCCTCCCAGCAGCCTGTGCCGTGGGGACCAGCGGCAGGGCCACAGTGCACCGCATGCAGACCCTGTCCACCCTCTAGATATGCCAGAGCCACCGGCCCTGTGAGATTGACCCCGTGAAGCTGAAAGATGGTGAGAACCTCGAGAACAACATGGTAAGAGCCTGCTGTGCTCCAACATGGGCTGCTGGATGGGTGCTGTCCCCAGGTCCTGGTGGTGGGGACAGCTATAAGGGGACCCTCCCTGGCCCAGCCCTCCTACCAGTGCTCCACATGAGGGCTAGAATGAGTTGTGAGTCCTGCTCCCACAAAGCAAATGGGGTACAGGGGCTGTGTCATTTTTCAGGAGGGAGGTTAGTATGCCCCGTGGTGTTGCTCACATCCCCCGACTCCTACCTGCAGGTGAGGCATGCCGCTCATGCCTTTTGGCAGAAGCGCAGCCCTCTGCCTCGAGTGTACTGAAGTCGATTTCAGTCCATGCTCAGGGATGTTAGCAAGGAGAGGACTGCAGGGTTTCCTGGGCTCTGGTGGTGTGTGCACTGTGGGTCTCTTAAAGGGAGGACATCCTGCATTGTCATGAGGTCCATCTTTGTGAGCGTCTGCTCTCGGCCTGACCCTCTTGGCAGGCCCTGACACTCCTCACCCCAGGGAGGTCAGGTCCCAATGCGTGTCCCATCCCAGGAGAACCTTCGGCAGTATGTGGACCGCATCTTCACCATCATCACTAAATCCGGGGTCAGCTGCCCCACTGTCATGTGCGACATTTTCTTCTCATTGCGGGAGGCAGCTGCCAAGCGCTTCCAGGGTGAGCACCCCCATGCCTAGCTACCCCAGTAGGTGCCCAGAGCATCCCCATTCTAGGAGTGGGTACCTCTGACAGTGCCCTCCTGTGCTCCCTGGCAGTAATCTCAGGGCCACTGAGCTCCTTCATGACCTCAGGAGGAGGCCCTCGGGGGCAGTCCCTCACCCTGCCTGGAGCTTTGAGCACTGTGAAAGGAGAGCACCCAGAGCCCCCTTGATCTCCATCTGTGGATTCCCTCAAACCCCAAACCCCCACTTACTCATGGACAGACCCCTGCAGAGCCCCCAGAACAGAGGGTTTCAGGAGGCAACGCCCAAGAACAAACTGAAGGGAAACAAATAGTAACACTACTCTCTCACCCTAGATGAGAACAAACTGCCCAATAGAAGGGCCTGGGGCTGAGGCTGTGACCCTTACACAGGGAACCCCATGGTGACAGCAGTCAGAGACAGAGACAGAGACAGAGACAGAGTCACACAGATAGCTATGGAGACAAACAGCCAGCCAGCTAGAGTGACAGAGACAAAAGAAACAGAAGCGAAGACAGAAATAGGGAGAGACACAGGGACAGCTACAGGCAGAGCTTGGGTCTGGCTTTTCCACAAAGCCTGGCAGGAGCTCGCTGAAGTTACAGAGCCCCTGGCTGCTGGGCTGCATCACGTGCAAGTGCTGTCCTCTGCTCTCAGATGACCTGGATGTCAGGTACACGGCTGTGAGCAGCTTCATCTTCCTGCGGTTCTTTGCACCTGCCATCCTGTCTCCCAGCCTCTTCCAGCTGACGCCACACCACACGGTAAGCAGCAGGCCACATACCCAGACCCTGCACCAGGCAGTCCTGTGCAACTACTGGTCCTCTGCTCGCTGGCCCCGTGAGCCAGGCAGTCTCCAACGAGCCATTCCTTGCAAGCTGGTCAGGCTTCCTAACCCAGTCAGTCCTGATAGACCTGCTAGGCCTGTGAGTTAGTCAGTTGCGCTTAGCCAGCCAGCCTGTAACCCAGTGAGGCCTTACTAGTCAGCCTTCTAGACCTGCCAGCATGCCAGCCCAGCCAGGTCTCTACAGAGCAAGTAGAAGGTAGAGAAAAGTGGGGGTGACCCTCTGGCCATCTGGAGCTTCATGCAGGTGGGCTAGCCTCTCAGTGTGCCAGCACACATTGCTGGATGGAGCACGGCTGCCTTTAAGCAACACTCTGCAGTGACCAGGGCCTTGGTGTCCAGCCACTATTACTGTACACCACCATGAAAATGCGGCACCCCTGTGACCCATACATGTTCATTTATCGTCCTTGGAGTCCCTACACTGTGTTAGGCCCCATCCAGGGCTAGGCAGCCTCACGGGGCTGACCTTCTGCTGGTGACAGGCCATATCACAGACAGGTGTGAAGGGAGACAGGCGGGAGGGGACTGCTGAGGGCAAAGCCCTCGGAAATGGCTTGTCTGTGGAGACAGCAGAGAACCATCCTGAGGCTGGGTCTGCAGACTTGGGAGAGACCCGGCCCAAGGGTGGGACCTTCCTGGGCCAGATTTCTGCATGTGGTGCCTGTAGAACATCTAGCAGCTTCTAGATGCCATGCTCATTCTGCCCTCCATGCTTCTGGAACTGATCACGCGTTTTGATAACTGGAACAAAGCCCACATTTCCCTCTGGTAGGACCTGCAGACATCCAGAACCCTGACGCTCATCTCCAAGACGATCCAGACTCTGGGCAGCTTGTCGAAGTCCAAGTCTGTGAGTCTGTGCTTTTCACATTCTCTTTTTAGGAACTCTGATTTTTGCTTATCTCTCTAGAAACCTTACATGCGATGCCTCACACATAGAAAAGGGAGTATGTTCAATGCAGTTGTAAAAATAAAGAGCAAAATGAAAAGCAGAACCCTGCCTCATGCCAGGAGCTTGAGCAGCAGAGCATTCCTGCTGACCTTCTAATGGCACTGAGACACTGCGCTCACCAGTGCAAGGCCGCTGGCTTTGGAGGGCACAGGCACGGTACTCGTCCGTGGTGGGTGTAGTGCTTGGCGTGCTGGGAGTGCGGGCCCCTCCAGCTTCTCTCAGTGGCCTTGGGGAGTGGCTGAGTCTCTTCTGTGTTTGTTTTAAGTGGCTTTGCTGCACCCAGCTGCAGGAGCCCAGGAAGGCTGTGCTTAGGTTATGGATCTAGGGCTGAGCCGCTGACACCTTTGGGTGACAACACTGCATCTCTCCATCATGTCACTTGCTAGACCAGACACTGGTGCTAGAGGGCCGGGGATCCCGTGAAGGTCTGCTGGGGCCTTTCACTCCCAGGGCCTGGGCCTGTTTTTCCCAAAGCAGGCCTATGATCTAAGCATTGTTTAGTGTGTGTGGCTGTTCCCTGGGTGGTGTCCGAGGCTGGCTGTGCGTCCTGACTGACCACCGGGTGACTATCTCATTGTAGGCCAGTTTTAAAGAGTCGTACATGGCAACGTTCTATGAGTTCTTCAATGAGCAAAAGTACGCTGATGCTGTGAAGAATGTGAGTATGTGGTATCAGCAGACATCGCCTTGCTCTCTCTGGACCTGGCACACCCAAGTCCAGGCAAGGCTACGGGTCATGAGGACCTTTGCAAGGGTGTTGGCCCCTCACCAGCTGTTCTGGGGTTTCTTGTCCCAGGGTTGGGGGCACTGCACCATATCTGGGAAGAGAGCCTTCTGGGTTTGTGGTTCTGCTGCTCGCCTATTGTGCAAGGCAGCACTGAGCAATGATGGGAGGAAGGGCTGGCGCTCACAAGAGCCTGCAGCTGATGGCAGGTATCCAAGCAAGTCATGGGAAGTAGACAGGGTGTTAGAGAATGACAGTTCTGGGTCCTCCCCTGCCCCACTCCCTGGCCAACCTGAACCCCATAGGGACTCTCCCGGTAGCTTCTCGGCAGGTCCTAGAAGTTGCAAGAGACACAGCAGGGCTGGGCTGGGGTGGGCCCATCCCTGGAGACAGACACAGGCCCCCAAATTTGCTGGTGTCCTCAGGAGATGTGCATAATCTGCCCTACTGTTGGAGCAGGCAGCCTTCAGTGCCTGACTCATAGTCTGATTTCCTCCTGACTGCAGTTTTTGGATTTAATTTCATCCTCGGGGAGAAGCGACCCTAGGAGCATAGAGCAGCCCATTCTGCTTAAAGAAGGGTAAGGTGGGACCACGGGGTGGAAAGGAGGGTGCAGGGCTGCTGGTTGGGGCAGCAGAGCTGCATGCTTTGAAGCAGGGATGAGGGTCCCCCACCTGAAGCCCCAGGATGCCCTAACAGCCCTGTGCCCTTCCTGTAGCTTCATGATTTTTTTTTTCTTTTTAAAAATTTTTTATTTATTTATTTATTTTTTTGTCCTGTCAGAGGTGGATATTCTATTGGCATCTAAACACTATAAGTGTTTGAATTCAACTAAACATCTAATACTGTCTAGCAGTCTATAATATTAGTGGATTATCCTCAGAAGTTATTGACTTGAGCCTTTTACTGTAGCTTCATGATTAAGAGAGCACAAGGGAGGAAACGATTTGGGATGAAGAATTTCAAGAAGAGGTGGTTTCGCCTGACCAACCATGAGTTCACCTACCAGAAGAGTAAAGGTGATCGCAGGGATCCCCTGAGTTCCATGTGTCTTCCTTGGAGGCCCGGGTAGGTGGGTGCTACCAAGTGGGGAGGCAGGGCCTGGAGACAGTGTGACCCCAGGAGCGCAGCACTCTGCCGGCGTGGGCTTCTGCACAGACACAGCACAGACGGGCGTGGGAAGGCCTCCTTGGCCCCCCACACTGTGGTCCCAGAGGGGGCTCCCCTCTGTCCTTCTGCTGCTCTTCCGGGGGGCTATAGTGCACACCAAAGCAGGGAGGGAGAACTGCCCGGAGCAAGGTGCTGTCTTGCTCTTCCTCCGGCTCCACACAGCCCTGAGGGTTGTTTGTCTGTGTTAGTGTGGCCATCTCTCTGCAGAACCCGGCCATAGAGCCTGGGGCCAGTGGCGGGGCAGTGGTGGAGCTAGGGGCAGTGGCATGTTGGGCTGCTTTCCCTGAATCTAAAAGGGCCAAGCTGTGGACAACTGGGGAGTGGCTTCCCTGAATTGGGAGGAGGTCACCTTCCTGAGCTCATCATGGATTGAAAACACATCTCCTTGGGCTGGCTAGATGCCCAGTGCTCTGGAACCCAGGGCTTCTCTAGCCTGAGGCCTCAGCTTCCTGACCTCTTTCATGGCAAGGAGAGGCTCACGCACCTCTGCCTGGGGCACCTTTCTACAGGTGACCAGCCCCTCTGCTGCATCCCCATCGAGAACATCCTGGCTGTGGAGCGGCTAGAGGAGGAGTCCTTCCGGATGAAAAACGTGAGTGCAGCTTGCTCACCCCAGCACTACCGCTGGGCCCAAACCCACCAGAAGACCATGCTGAATTTCAAGAAAGTTCTCTAGCAAGTTCCTGAGGACCTGCCTATGCCGGCCAGCATTCTGTCACTGTAATGAAGTGCCTGAGGCCATCTGTATAAGAAAAAAAGGGTTATTTTGCTTCTGGTTCAGAGTGGTTTTTGTCTTCATCAGATTGAGCCTGAATGAAGCAGCACCTTGTCGGGGGCAAGAGGAACAAGACAACAGGGAGGGAAAAAAGACAGGAGGGGCCAAGGTCCCAGTGTCCCCTCAAGGGCACATCCCTAGTGACCGGACTCCACCACTGGGCCCCTGTCTAGAGGGTCTATACCTCTGACACTGCCATCCATAGCACAGGCCTGGGGGAGGTTGTTAGGATCCAGATCACGGCCTGCCCGTGGCCCCCTAAGCTTTGTGTCCATATCACAAATCAGGTCGCGTTTGGTCCATCTGTAAAGGTCCCTAAAGTCTCAGCATTTCCATAGTGCAGGAAAGTCCGAGTCCAGAGTCTCCTCTCAGACTTGAGGCAAATCCTGAACTATAAAAATAGAAGTGAAAGTCCCATACTCCCAAGATAAACATTCCCATCCCAAAAGAAAAGAAAATAGCAAGAAGGAGTCACAGCAAAGACCAGAACCCAGCAGGGCAAGCGTGTGGTCTTGTAGCTCCATGTCCAGCAGCCAGGCCGTCTGGTGAGATGTGAGCTCCAACGGCTTGGTGGCCCTGCTGGTGTGTTCAGTCTGGCCACAGCCCACATGGTCTCTGTCTGGGGCAGGCTTCCGTCACTCACCACCTGCATCTTTCCTCGCCTGCGTTCCGCATTCCTGACACTTCCAGCTCCCTATGGTTGCATTGCAGCTCTGGATTCACCCTAAAGCTTCAGGCATCACAATCCCAGAGTCCCTCTGCTTGGCTTCTGACCCTGCTGCCTGTGGCTTCTCGAGCTCTTCTTGAAGCTTCAGTGGGGCACCCCACCCCTTTGCAGTGCTTGCCTTCTGCATGCCTGCAAAGTGAGCATTCTGTGGCCAGCACTGAGCCCTGTCCCCGGTCCAAGCAGCAGCAGGGTCCTCTGGGACCACAGCTGCAGTAGACTCTGAGTGTGGGGGTGACTAAATGTAGGGAAAAGAATAATAGCAAAACAGTTCCTAGGAAAATGGCTCCCCAGGAAGCCAGGGTTGTAGGTGAGGTCTTGTTGGTTTCTTAATTTTTTTTTTTTTAAATGTATTTAGTACAGGGTGTATAGAGTCCCACTGCATAGATTGAACTCCCAAGTGCTGGGATTCCAGGCACACACCACTATGTCCAGTCTCAGCTGCCATCTAAACACACCCCAAGGGTAGGCCTGGCACAGCATGCCGGGGATCAAACCCCCAGCCCCTGTACTCTGCCTAAGGCAGGCACGTTAGTCCACTGAGCTCTCTGGCTGGCCCCACTTGCTTACTTGTGAGATATCATCAAGCGTCTTTCCTGTTGCCAAGGGCCTGGCTTCTCCATGTGTTGAGAGTACTAATGTCTTTCACCTCTATACCTTCCTTAGCTGGAACTTTACATGGGCCTCCTTTCTGGCCAAACTCCAAGTTTTCAAGTCATTTTTCTTGGCTTTTTGCTCCCAATCCTTACTGTAAACCTTGCTCAAAGCAATCAGCAATACCCTTGCCACTGTCTGAGTGTTAAGCTGCCTTGAATTAAAGAGTAGCAGTGAACCTTTTAGAGCTTCCAGTGATAACAAGCAGCCCACTGTGGCACACGTACCACAGGTTCACCACCCCAGATTAGACCATCAGCTTTAAACCCATCTCACAGGAGGCTCACAGCCCAGACAAAATGTAGACAAGTTCTTTGCTGGAAGGTAGTAGGAATGGCCTCTAGTCCACTTCCCCACAGAGTGTTCCCCTCTGAAACCTCAGTCTGCTGTCACACTGCTGTGGCCTTCCGGTCTCTCCTTCAGAGCCACGCACTGGGCTCCCCTTGCAGCACTCTAGGCTTCTCTGGTGCTTATCTCCAAGCTACTCACAAACCAATCCCGACAGCTCCTGAACTGCATGACCAGGCACAGGCACAGCAACCGTCACTGTGACAAAATGCCCAAGAAAATCAACTTACAAGGAGGAAGGGTTCCTTAAAGGACATAGGTTCTGGAGTTTCTTTTTGGAAGCTTTTTACTTTCATATAATTTTGAACTTAAAGTCACAAAGAATAGCATAGGGACCCTGTGCACGCTCCCTGGCTTCAGTGCTGTGCCACCGGCTGGCCACCTCTTTCCTGCTCTCTCCATGAGCAATGTCCACGTCCCTTTCGAACCAGTGCTGGTACCGAGTCTGCAGGAGCCTCCAATGTTCACACATGACCATTTCCCGGGGCTCCTGCCTCCCAGGCCAGAGCTGGGTCAGCCCAGTGTGTCTCTGTCACCCCGTGGCCTAGGACCTTGTCCCACCTTTCTTTGTGGCTCGTAGCCCTGGTGTGGGCTGCTTTTCTTTCTGACCAAAGGAGGGTCATTCAGCGGCTGCCACACAGTTTCGCTTCTGAGCAGACACCCCTGTGAGGTCCGACCTGGGATGGTGGTCCAGACAGCTCCCTTGATAACGATAGTGTCAGCATGCTCTGGTTCATGAGCACAAGGGCACATGCGGCGTGCGTGCAGGGTGGTGTTTCTGCACTCTGAAGACCCAGAAACAGAGTTAGAACTTCTGAAATCCCTTTCTCCTTGGGGAGGCCACCAAGGAAGTCCTGATTCCGTCTCCCCTGCTACCCTGGCGACAACCTTGGGCTCTAGTCTGCTCACGCCCCAACCCCATGCTCCTTGGAGCTACCTGGCCCACCCCAGCCAGACCTCTGCACCTACTGTCCGTACTGCCCTAAACCTTTGTGCCCTTTATCTCCTCTTCCTGTGATTCCCCCCCCCCCCCCGCAATTCTTCCTGATGAGTTTATGCTTTCTGACCTCATTTGGAGGGCTGAACTTGTCAGGCCTTTCCTGCACTGCTTGTTCTGTGGCATATGTCCCTAGGGTGGTACGTGGCACCCAGCAATGTTTGTTGAATGGAAAATAAGTAGCAAAGGCAGTGGGACCCTGAGAAGCCTCATGAGGAAGTAGCATGTGATGGGGGCAGGAAGAGGAGGAGCCTAGGGGTCGGGGTGAAAGCAGCAGGCACCTCGAGGCTGGGGTGTAGGGTGGCCAAGTGTGGGGGCTGCCTGAGGACCACTGGGTGCTTATCTGCTGATAGAGGCCCTTGAGGCCCCGGGACCAGATGTGGCCAACCAGGTGACATGGACAGGCCTCTGAAACTCTACTTTCCTGTGTCGGCCTGGCCCAAGGGGTATCCCCGCCTCCTTCCGGCCCCCTCTCTCCATCTCGAAGGCCAGCATGGTGGCTCCAGGGCCTGTCCGGCATTGGCACCACTTGGAGGTGATGATGCAGCCCAGCCTGAGGACCTGGTGGTCCTGAGGTCCTTCCTGTCTGCAGATTGGTGGTCCTGAGTCCCTTCCTGTCTGCAGATGTTCCAGGTCATCCAGCCAGAGCGTGCACTATACATCCAAGCTAACAACTGTGTGGAGGCCAGGGACTGGATTGATGTCCTCACCAAGGTCAGCCAGCGCAACCAGCAACGCCTGTCTGTCTACCATCCAGCTGCCTACCTGAATGGCCACTGGCTGTGCTGCAGAGCCTCCTCAGACATGGCCGCCGGCTGCTCCCCCTGCACCGGGTAGGCCCATGCCTCCTGAGCCCATTCATGTGGGCACTGTACAGGGAGGTGGGCCAGGACCCCAGCCCTCAGAAGCCAGTCAGGGTGGCCCTGGTCCTCCCTGAGGACCCTACCCTGGGGAGCTGCATCGGCCCTGCCTGATGCCCCTAGGCTTTGAGGAGATGGCCTCCTCCTGAGCTCTTGCCTGCCAGCATCCCTGTTCCCTTCCATTCTGGGAAAAGAGGCACTGTGATTCCCCTAGCCTTGTCACTTCTGCCTCTAACCCGTGCCAGGCCTGGCAGGGTGGCCTGGGTGCCCATGTCGCCTCTGTGCCCCTGGGGCTGGCAGTGTCCCTACTGAGACTCCGTGAGACTTGTGAGGTCAAGCAGGAGCAGTAACGGCTTTTTGTGCCGATGCCTGGAGAGGATGAACATGTGATTGTCACCGGGGTTTCATGCTCCATCACTGAATCCTTGCAGTGTGTTGACCTGAGGAACTCATGTCCGGTTGGAGCATGCAGAATCTGAGCTTGGTACAAGTGCTCTGTGTCCCTATCTACCCCAGAGAGCGGTAGAAGGCCCAGGCCTTCAGGGCGGAGCAGCTGCCCCCGAGAGCCTTTTCAGACCGCTCCGCGTGGCTCATCACTTTGCACTGTGGTCCAAGACTCCCAGCACCCAGGGCTGGACAGGCCTTCCAGTCCATCACTTCCACAGTTGTGCTGGACAGTCCTTCCTCACACTCAGCCTCAGCCAGGGCGGGGTTTTCCTGCAGGCTGTTCCAGTTTCTTTTCCACAGCACTAGAAAGTGCCGTGATGCTGTGCACCAGCAGGAAAGCATTGCTCTTCTTTGCGCTTTCTGTTGGCAGTGGCCTCCCGGCAAACATCCAGCTGGACATCGATGGAGACCGAGAGACGGAGCGCATCTACTCGCTCTTCAGCTCCTACATGGGCAAGCTGGAGAAGATGCAGGGTGAGTGCAATGGCCACAGTGATGCGGGCGCATTCTGAGCACACAGGCCTTGTACAGAGGACATGGAGTCTTGAGGCAGCTGCAAGTGTTGATGCGGTATGGTGGCAGCCATGCAGTGGCTGGGGAAGCAGCGGTGACCATGGCCCTTGGGCTAGCCTGTCTCCAGGCACGACATCTTCTCTCCCAGCTTCGACAGAGGTGCAGGTGACATGCAGGTCATCCCAAAAGAATGGCAAGGGCACAGGGCCCTCCTGTATGCTGACCATAAAGACATAGCTCCCAAGCCCCTAGTTCTGCCTTGTGTGAGTGGCAGCCTTTCTTGGAGGGGCAGTTCTTAGGACTGGGCTGTGAACAGGTTGAGCAGAAAGTGGAGATGGTGGTGGTGACTGGACCCATACCGACCCTGTGCTGTTCTACAGAGGCCTGTGGCAGTAGGTCTGTGTACGATGGCCCCGAGCAGGAGGAATACTCCACATTCCTCATCGATGACCCCCAGGAGACCTATAAGACGCTGAGGCAGGTCATCACCAGCGTGGTGGCCCTAGAGCAGGAGCATGCACAGCACCGCAGGGACAAGTTCAAGAAGACACGCTATGGGAGCCAGTGAGTACAGGGCTGCAGGGCAGGTGCTGCCTAGTTTTGCTTCTCCATACCTTGGCTGAGTCCCACCTGCCCCCTGTGTCACATGCCACAAAAGTGCTCAGCACAGGAATGGCTCTGGACTAACCACATGCCTGTCCTGAGGATCAAGGGGCAGGGCATGTGGCAGGGAGGACTTGTCCCATAGCCTACTCACCCCAGCCACCAGCTGCAGCCTGAGAGCCTGGGGCAGGCTAAGCAGGACAGGGGTAGGAGAAACTGAGTCAAATGGCCAAGGGCTGGAGGGGGCCTGGCCCACAAGAGCAGGTGTTTAAGGCACTGCTTCTGTCCAGTGGCACCTAGGCTTGCACAGCTGGGTCAGCCCTGGACTCCTGAATCTGTGTGCCTAACCCACATGTCAGGGTCAGAGATGGCACTGGCATTGCCCAGGGCCAGGCTGCCCACAGTATTAAGCTTAGTGCCTCCTGGGTGTAGCTCTGACCCAGCTCCTGGACTACTGTCTTAGCTCCTGACTGTCAGATCCCCCCACCCCGGACCTCACAAGGAGCCCACTGGCACAGCAGCAACACCCAGGGGCAGCGTGAACCTCTTAGAGCTCTCTTACATGTATGTGTTCTGCCTGTGCTGTACGCACACATTGCATACATGCAGGCTGCCTAAGTGCATAGCCCACACACAGTCCACACATGCACATACACCTTGCACACGTGATCTATGCGCATCTGCAGCAAGGCACTTTGTATGCAGTGTGCAGCTCTGCACATGCATTCTGCATGTGTGCGCACTTTACCCACGATCTGCACATGTACACGTATACAATATGAACACACGTGCTGCTAAGCATGCCACATGTTAGAGCCACTGGCCTCCCTTCCATATGAGGTCTAAACTACCTCTGCCCTGCCCTGCCCTTTGCTGAACGCAGTTGATATCATGTCATATTGTGGACACATAAGTAAAGCTTACGGAGTACCAGGACACCACGCCTCGAGGGGCAGTGCCTCATTTGCTCCCCCGAACCCTGCAGGGAGCATCCCATCGGAGACAAGAGCTTCCAGAACTACATCAGGCAGCAGTCAGAGGTCTCCACCCACTCCATGTGAGGCCCGCAGCACTTCTGGATGGAGCCAGCGAGCTGCGGCAGGACGCACTGACCTCCCTCAGCCAAGAAGAGCCGAGTGGCTGGAATGCACACAGGAGGCTCTCGGGCTCTGCATGCACATGGGACCAGTGGGCTGCTGGTGCCTCAAGGGCATCCATGTCCCCTCCAGAACCAAGAGGCAGCTGCCATGTACCCTACCGTCTGCCAGGGGCGGGTGGTCCTGGCCTTTCTGGAACGGGGGCCTGTTTGCCTTATTGCACTCTCTGGTTTCCCAGGATCCAGGGGTCAGCTGAGTGACCTGGAAGTGTGGACTTTCTCACAATCACACCAGTTTCTGATTGGAGCCACGGGCAGTCCAGCCAGCATGACCCCTGCCCTGTGCAGAGCTGCGCTTCCATCCCTGTCCTTGCTGCGCTGGTCTCCACACCCATGCAGCCCCAGCCTTGAATTTCGGCTTTGTCCTGTGCGGGTCTTAACAGTATTATTCTCTCCTCACAAAGTTGCTGCCCTGCAGCCAGTTGCTGACCTTTCCACCCAGCCCTTGTGGCTTTGTTCCTGGCCCGAGCCTCTGCTTTGTGCCTGGGACCTGCAGAGCAGCACAGAGGTCCCAAGCTCGGAACCCTGTGGGGTTTGGAGTAGCTGGGGAGGGAAGGTGGTGTGGGTCGCTCCCCTCTGGGGGTCACTTGGCCCCTGGGTCCGCACACGTTGTTTTGCTGTTGGATGAGGTTTAAAGCTAGAATTCACATGCTTGCCATAGTTTGAGGAAGATTTTAAAAATAGAAGTGTGCATTTTTCAAACCATTTTTGTTAACTTTTTTTAAAGGACCATTTTTAATTGCTCTTTGATATAAGGTAACAAAGAATCAAAACCAATGCAATGGAGGGAGACACATCTCACAAACACCAGCTGAAGTCCTCAAGGGGGACCCTGTGGGCCAGCGGCTACCCCCTGGCCATGCAGAAGGCTGGAGCAGCATTCACTCCATCTCTGAGCCTCAAGCCCAGCCAGATGGTGGGTCCTGGGTCGGCACGGGGGCCTCTCCAGCGGGCCCCACACAGCCACAGCCGTGTCACTATGGCACTGCACGAGGACCCGGAGAGGCCTACCCTGGGCACTGCTGTGCACCCTCCTGCCAGCTTCTCCCCATTCTTGCCAGAGTTGCTGTAGCTCACCCTTAGTCCAGTAGGCAGACAGTGACTGCGTGTGGTCACAGAGGTTGTGGAGAAAAGTGTGAAAAGAAACTGTGGACACACAACTGTCACAGGGCTGCCCTGAACTGAAGTTTTTAACTTGGATTTGTAACTTAAATGTTTCTGTTTATAAAATACTAATGGTTTGTGATGTATTTTACTGCCAATTAAAGCACATGTTTTATTCTTTCTGGGATGGCTTGGTTTTCCCAAGGGGTTCTCTGGTAACCACGTGGGGTTCAGGGGCCATGGGGATGGAGGACACTGTTCTAATGACAGGTGAGTTCGTCTCTAGTCACAAGTAGCATCTCTCCAGGGACAGGTGCTGTCTCCTGCTCAATTGGTGAGGTGGCTCCAGCAGATGCAGCCATGTGGTGGGCTCAGAGAGGATGGGAAGGCAGCCGTGTGTGCAGTGCCAAGCCTGAGGCCATTGCCCTGAGCAGAGAAAACAGGCTCTCTGTCCTGGGCAGAGGGTGAAGGGCTGGAGGCCATGGCTGGGCTGGCACTGAGAGGGGGTCCTCATCTCCTTATTCTTCTTTGTCCCCATTTGGCTTTCATTTTCCAGCTCTTTCTTATTCTGCAGTGAGGCAAATCTCTCTGAAACTCCGGGGGTCCAGATGTTTCATAGGGGATCCTGTATCCAGGGCTGGCACAAGGACAGAGATGCCTGGGCACCCCCTCTGTCTCAGGAGGGTGTGGAGGGACAGGGAGGGTGTGCCCCACTTCTCCAGCCTCTATTCTGGGTGGGGAGCAGGCCAGTGGAGCCTTTTCTCCCTGGAGCGACACAGAGCCCAGGTGCTAGTTGGAGAACCAGGGCAGGGGGGTGTCTGCATACAGACCTTGCTCCCTGAACCCTCTTCTCCCGTGATGCTTTCTGTCAGGAATCCTTTTTCTGCTCAGCCTGGTTTGCTTATGAGTTCCCACATCACATGCAACCTACACCGACTCTGCCTGCCTCTCCTTCTACCCAGCCTAGACCCATTGTATTCTCAGGCCATTGGCTTGGATTATTGTGCTGGATAGGGTGCTAAACACCCTCTCTTAGACTGGGCAGGAGCTGAGTTGTGGCCTCAAAACTAGAGGCTGAAGTCCTAGTACTCACTGCAGAGCATAAAGGCATTTGGAAACAGAAACTTGGGACGAGATGAAGGTGAAAGGGGTCATAACACCCAGTGGACCCCAGAGGAGTACTCTGCAAAGTCTGAAGCACTGATCATAGTTTATCTTTTTATAGGGTGGCAAGCAGAAGTTAGAGCTAGATAAGCTTCAGCTGAAGGCCGTGTCATAGTGGGTATCTTGTGGTGAGCAGAGATGCATGTAGCAAGATTGTTTTTAGCACATTTAGAGAAGTTTTAATTTGATGACAAATGATTTATCAGAGTTTAGTGGCAGAGAAAGGTTGAGACTTCTGCTTTACTTTCAGGAATTGATCAGGGCCCAGCCCCAGAGATGTCCCCTGGGACACAGGGAAAAGACACCATCCATGCGCATGCTTGGGAGAGGCCTTGGCAGAGTGCGCCTGCCACACCTTGACTTCAGCTTCAGCCTCTAGGACTGGCTCCCTGGCTGTGGTCCTGCACTCAGGTTCCCACATGGGCATCAGTCTGGCCTGGAAAGCTGATGTGGGTTAGCTGTGTGGGTTAGCGCCTTCCAGCAGAACAGCCTGGGCTCCATCTTTTCTAATGGAAGAGAGAGAAGTGCTGAAAGGGAAAGGGATAGCCAAGTCACCTACCGGGGTCTGCAGAGAAGGCTGTGTTGGCTGGCTAACCTTTGATCCCTGACTGCAGTGATGTCACAGCAGGTCCCTGGCAACACTGGACTGCTCCCCTGGAGAAGAGGCCACAGCCAGGTTGCCAGCTATGGCCTCAGCTTGAGGTGGTGCTGGAAGCCCCCTCCGTGGTCAGGATGGAGAAGGACCCTGCCACACACAGGAGGCACCGACCTGGCCCTGGGGTCCCACTCTGTAGCACAGGCCCTGGGCTCAGCAAAGCAGCCAGCGAGGGGCCCGAACTCCAGAGAAGCAGGAGTGTGGGTGGCCTGCTGCAGAAGGGGGACCCACTGAGCTGCCCCAGGAGGCCACGCAGGGAGCTGGGTAGGAGAGGCAGTGGGTAGGAGAAATGGGGTGAGGGCACAGTCCCCCAGGAAGGAGACTCAAAATGACTGTGGGTTAGGGAGGGGCTTCTGGGCAGGAAGGAGGTGGGAGACTGCCTGGCTTCTCCACATGCCCTGTGACACAAAGGGCACAGGGACATGCAGGCTCAGGGACCCGGAAGTCGCTATTAAAATCCTTGTCTACAAGGATGAGTCCTGAATCACTGTGGTTGGGAGGACTATGGCCCTGTGAGCTGTCCAGAGACACCACATCCTGGACCCTTGGAAGAGAACCTCTGAAAACCACAGGCAGGGAGCCCAAGGCTACCTTCTCAGGGTCCCAAGGTCAGTGGGCTGAGAAGTGACAGTGGCACAGCCCAAACCAGGTGTGCTGAGCTTATGGAGCTGAACTCCCATGGGTAGAGCTCTCAAGTATCCCGGCCAGGGAGGGCATTTGGACAGGGGCAGGCCAGTCGAGATATCCAGCAGAGTGTGCGGTGACCCCTCCATCCTAGTGTCCCCAGGCCAGGTCTATACAAAACCCTTCAAGGCCAACTATGCCCCACCGACGGCCATCGAAGCCCAGGAAGCCTCTGCACCCAGCGTCCCTAGGACACCGCTGCCTGCTCAGCCAGGGCCTGGAGGGTGGAGGATGCTCTTCCTGCCTCTCCAGCCAGGTCCACTGCTCCTGACCCTCAGGACAAGGACTCCTTCTGAGCCACTGTACTTCCCAGCTCTGCTGGGAGGAGCATATTGGAGACATTGGGCCTCACTGGTGGAATGGAGCCTCTGAGTCCCACGGGGAGGGTGCAGAGCATGGACCCTGGGTAGAGATTCAGAGCAAGGACACGCACGGGATGGGGACACAGGATACGGATGCGAGGCACAGGGTGGGGACAACTTTCTGCTATGGGTGGAAGGTGGCAGACCCAGGGCTCCAGGCCAGGCATGGAAGTGTGGAAATGTCCAGGTAGAGATGGCCCACAGAGTTTGAAACATGGGCCTGAGGCTGAGGTGACTGAGGCAGGAAGCACTTCAGTTATGAGTTGCAGTGTCAGGAGGTCTTAAGCCTCCTGAAGCAGCCAGGGGTGGTGAGCCATAGGAATTCAGGGTAGCACATATTGGCATCGGGTGGCACTGACCAGCTCCTTTCTTGATTCTCAGAGTTTGAAGATCAGGGCCATGACCTAAGGAGAGACGCAGATGACGCCAGTGGGTGAGCACCCTTGTCTGCCTCAGTGGGGTACTAGGCTGGGCTGCAGGCTCACAGCCTGGGGCTCTGGAGAAGACACCTCAGAGCATCCCCAGGGCTCTAGAAGTAGGAGCAGGAAATGGTGACTCACTTACCCACCTGCCTAGCTGGCTTGGCCTGAGGGTGTCAGCAGCACCTCGGAGAACATCCCACCTACACTCCTGCCACTGCACTCCTCCTGGGGAGGGGGCGCCATCTTATCTGGGGTCTGTGGGCCCACAGAGGCGCATCTTGAGGGAAGGGAGTGAAACACTATGACAGATTGGAGACCAGATGGCAGGATGGCAGAGACTCAAGAGGACAGCATCTGGCCATCTGACCTGGGGGCCTGGCCCCCTGCACACCTCTTCTGATTGTCAAGGGGCTGAAGTCACTGAATTGCCCCCAGAGCTTCTCTGGCACACCAATACATCACCATCACTCTAAGTGGGGGCCCAGCTGTTACAAGAAGTCCCAGATCAAAGACAAGGAGGGTCCTTCTCACCATGAATCCAGGAAAGGGGCAGCTGATTTGTCATAAGGGGATGGTCAGGTATTGAGCAGGGTTGAGCTGAGACCACAACTGCCCTTCAGTGGCACAATTGGACATGTCCCCCCATGTCCACAAAGTCAAGAGCCACAACCACCCAAGTCCCAAATTGGTCATGGTCACTGTGGTTCCTCATTGCCACCTTTCTTGTCACCTTGGTCTCCATGAATGTGGTCTCCGTGCAGGAAGTCCCTGCGTATGGGTGACCATGCCCTTGGGCCATGCGCTGGTCCTAGCACAGTTAGCTGCGGCTCTGTAAATGGGCCCAGCGAGCTGTTAGCTGCCCGCTAGCACAGGCAGTCAGGTGCCTCACAAGGCCAGTGGTTCGAAGGCTGTTGTGCCCTAGCCCTCTGTCATAGAATGGCCTTGCAGCTGCTCACTTCCAGGGCATCACACCCAGTGTTTGGGCTGTCCAGGAGGGAGAAGAGATACCACCTGAAGCTATCTCATTGAGACACTGATCCTAGACCCTTCTTCCCTGGCCCACAGCCAGGCAGACCTAGAGGAAGACAGGAAGAAGGACCAGGATGCCCAGGGAACCCCAGACCCTAACAGTAGAAAACTGGAGCCAGATGTTGAGAGGAGCAGCACAGAGGCCAGCACCAAGAGGGAGCAGGAAGGCGCAGGCCCATGCCCAATGGAGGCGAAGGTCAGTTGCCCAGGTCTGTGGACAGTATCTGGATGAACACTGACATCATCTTGGGCTTCAGCTTGCTGTCTCTCTCGGGCTTACAGGAGGAGCAGGAGCTGGAGCCCCTAAAGCTGGTCAGCCTTCTGGAAAAAGAGGCAAGAGCTTTGTGCTTCTCCAGTGGAAGTCAGCTATACATCGTACTTGAGGCCCAGCAAGTCCCCAGGCACTGTGGGTTTGCGGTCCTTGGGTCATGTAGATGCTGGCCATGCCCTCCTCTCCCTGAGAGCCTGTAAGCCAAGCTCCTTTCCTGCATGATACAGGGCATCCTCTCTGCCTGCCATCAGCACCATCACTACAGATATGGGATCCTAACAGGAGCTGAGCCTCCACCTGCCCACACCCCTTGCTCTGGTGCCATCTTGGGAATTCTTACAGGGCACTCTGTGAAAGGAGGTGGGCATCTCCTCTCCCTCCCAGGCCATGGGGAATGAGAACAGCTGGACACAGTGTCACCAGGACTTTGTAGCAGGTGGCCCTTGGTATGGCTCTGGGCCACCCATGATGCCTGGATGGAAACCATGAGCAGCCATACACAGGGCCATGGGAACCATGCTACCCGGTGTGTGTCCTCACCTCCTAGGAATGGAGTGATGCCCGAGTGAGCAGGACTGGGAGGGGCTCCCTGGGTCTTGGCATTGCCCTGTCACCCAGAGACATTGATGCTTAAAACACAAAGAAGGCTCTGGGGTCTTGGAGTCTCAGGGGGTCAGCATGGAAGGTGAGCATGGAGTATACTGTCCTGCCAGAGTTGACCCTGTGAAGAATGTGGGGTCACCTGTCATTGCCCCTTCACCAGCTGTGCAGGCACCGGCCCCCATGGCATAGCCAGCACCTGGTAGGCCTGGTTCCCCAAGTCCCTAGGAGTCTGCTTCCTTTGAGCTCACCATCCCTCTTTCCACCACAGAAACCATCTGCATTTGTGGAGATTGACCTTGGAGATCAGGCTGAGGAGGTACAGACAAAATCTCACAGATGAGAAAGACAAATTGCACATGGGGAAAGGCCTGCACTGTGCAAGCTGGGTTGGAAAGGCCTTCTGGAAATGCTCCCTTTACAGGCTGTTGGATCATGAGGCAGAGACCCAGGACCAACCACTCCAGGGATACTTCCCTGGATCAAGGATTGGACTTGGCAGGGGGACACTGGGGACACTCTCACTCCTTCCGTGCCCTTCCTCACTGTCATGCACACCCACACTGGTGTGGGCTCAACCCTTGAGATGTTCATGGGCCCTACAGCCCATGTGAATTCATGCTGGGGTGGCAGAATGGCATGGCTTGGGAACTAGCAGGTCTGGCCTTGGCGAACATGGGGCTTTGCTTCTAACTGCTCAGAAAGCTCTACAACCGCCCGTGCTTCCAGACCGTCCTCTGGAGTGGGCATCACAGTGGTACCACTGTGCTGGGGCTATTTGTAGAGCGCTCAGAACAGAATCCCAGACCCTGCTTGCACTTGTCTGGTCCCTTCTCACAGCTACCTAGTCTCGCCCTCTGATTCTGTGCCATAGTGAGCAGTCATCTTTTTTTTTTACAATTCCTTGAAGTTCTCTGTTGGCAAGTTTAAGTTCCTTCCTTCTAGATTGTAATCTTTATCCCCTTTGCCCTCAGACCACAACCCAGGCTGGAAAGAACTGTCCCTTAACTCCCTGCAGAACTGCGTGGGGGCTCCCGGGAGGGCCCCAGGTAGGAGAATTGGACCAAAGGGCCAGATTGCCTGGCCTGCAGCCCAGGGGCCGTGGAGCCCACCTCAGGGTGTGCTGTGTGGCCAGAGTTCTCAGCTAGGCATCCCACCTGGCAGTCTGTCTGGTGGCCTCTGTGCTGTCTCTGCCCCAGCCTGTTGCTTGGACAGTTCTCTCAGGCTGACACTCTGTCTCCTGAACAGCCCCTGCCTCTCCCACAGGTGATCACCTGTGCCGTGAGAGAGGAGATGCAGGCCCAGATGGATGCAGGGGACCTGTCAGAAGATGAGTGAGTGACACTGTGGGTCGGCACCAGGGTACAGATGGGCTTATTCTCTGCACTGGGTGTGGGCATTCATCATGCTGGGTGTGCAGGGAGTGCAGACTGAGGCTACAGGGGCTGAGGAGCAGACAGCAGGGCTACGAACCACCAAGGGCTTGTGGACAGGTTCCCCAGAGCTCACCTTGCTCCAGAAGCTGGGCTCACCTCCCAATTGCACCAGCAACACAGCCAGAAGAGAGGGACAGGAGGAAGCAGAAGGTTGTAATGGGTGGTGCTGGTGTTAGACTTTCCTTCTGAGTTGAGCTGCAGAGGATCCATCCTGGTCCTCGGGGCTGGAGGCCACGTGTAGCAGGCATGGCATGGCAGCCTCCTCTCAGCCCAGGCTCAGGCCTACTAGGACCATGGGCACACTGGTCCTGACAACCCAGGCCTCCCACCGGACACCATGTGGTTGAGCTAAGTCAAGGCTTTCTTTGGCCCTGAGGCTCTGCCACAAGGACGTTAGGACTGAGTCAGCAAGAAGCCTGTCTCTGGCAGGGCCTGCCGATCTCGTTTGCTTTATCACAGACAACACAGAGAAATAAAAGACAAAATGGCAATTACCACCCCCCCCACACCCATCAGAATTAACAGCGTAGTGCAGTCTGACTTACTTGCTGACAGAGGTAAAGGAGAAACTGCCATCAGTCTGTGACACTGGTACCTGCCTTCTTGTAGCTAAGGACACGTGGATGAGCATGAGGAGGGACAGCTCTCGTGACGCCAGCCCTCTTAGAGATAGGACTCCAGAGGTGGGGCCTTGGGTCTGGCAGTGTCTCACTGTGGCCCTCTGTGGAGGCCTCACCATCATCTCTTCCACTCTTCATCTCTGGAGCTGGGGAAGGGACTCTGGTCCCTCTCAGGAGCTCCCTGCTGTGTTGCCTTCCCAACCTAACCCGGGCTCTGGCCACTCTCCGAGCTCTGGGCCGTCCCTGGTTTTTCTCACATATAAGAGTTATTTTTCTTATTTCTTTGTGATGGATTTGACCACAGGGCATTCAGCTTGGTGGCTTTGTTTTTTGCTTTTTGGTTTTTTTAGGGAAGGGTCTACAGGGTGTGCAGGATCTCACTACTAGATTGGACTCGTGTAGTGATCCGCCTGTTGACAGCCTCCCAAGAGCTGAGATTACAGGCATGCACCACCACACCCAGTCTCAATTGCTATCTCAGCGCACCCTGGGAGCAAGGCCAGCACTGCAGGCTTGGGGATCAAACCGCCAGCCCCTTAACCTGCTTGCAGGTGCTTTAATCCACTGAGCTATTTGGCTGGCCCTTGGTGGCTTTGCTTTCTGCCTCACAGGCTGGACAATCAGGGCCATGGGTCTTGGCTTAGGCCTTCTTCCCCAGGACTGTACCACCTGCTGGGAGCCCCACAGCAGGGCTGCCACACAGGCCTGGCCAGGCTGGGCACTAGGGCTGGCTCCTCCCTTTCCCTCTCCTACCACCTGCACCCCATTTTTCCTGGGGCAATGGGAATAGGCCTCCATGCACTAGTGGCCTGCTTGCTGCCACATGGGCAGCTTTGGCCCCAAGCAGAGTGGAAAACAGGAAGTTACCACTACCATGTTTGAGGGACTCCTGTCCTGCACCTCTGGTTTGGGCCCCAGGGAAGGTGTGTCTGTGTCAGTGAGCATCTAGTATCCAAAGTGCCTCTAGAGCAGGACGACAGGACAGGAACACTACAGACATCTGTTCCTGTACCTGCTGGCCTGGGACTTGGTGGCAGGCACTTGAGGGAATGTCTGGGGCAGAGCCACTGCCAGACATGCCCTGCAGCCATACTGGGGGCTTCTCACTCACCCACTCTTGACCCGCAGGACAAAGACCAGCTGGGTGTGTTGCATCCCATACACCACCAGGAGGAAGGCCAAGCACGGCGTGGTGGCCCTGGAGAAGGTACCTTGATCTGGACCCAGCTTTCCGCATCCATCTCCAGGGTTGGCTGAACTAGGGGCACAAGGGGTAGACCATTCTGTCATGGCAGAGACTCTGAGCAGCCCCAAGACCACACTAGACAAAGGACCACTAGGAGTGAGCCCTGGCTGTGGCGTGGTGGATCTTTTAAAGGGCACACAGAAAAAGTTAGCAGGGCATGAGAGACAGGACGGGCAGGAAGGTGGCTCCTGCTCACAGTTGCTGCAGGTGCTGATGGCAGGTGACTGGCACCGCCCCACTGGGATATGGCCACAGACCAGGTACAGGTCTCACAGCGGCACTGCGGGCATTCTGTGCAAGGTCCCTGCAAAAGGCTAGGACTGCCAGCAGCCCACTGACTCACCCTTGACAAGTGGCCTCCGCATCAGCACCCCCAGCATCTCATTTCTACTAGACGCTCAGCTTGGACATGAAGGTACAGGTTGGCTCTAGGCTCTGGCCCATTGCTGAGGAGGCTCCTGTGCCAAAGCCGGGATACGTCACGAGGGCATCGGTGCCCACTGTCCTGTCAAGCCAACCATGTGGGCTGCATGCCGCTGCCACGTGGGTTTCTTGCCTAACAGTGGTACAGGCACAGCCTGATTGCAGCCAGTAATCCGAGCCCAGTGAGGATCCTGGACTTTTGGGGAGCGCCCTCAGAGCTGGGTGAGGCGGGCCCAGGGAGCCACATGGCCACTCAGAGGCCCCAGCAGGAGCAGAATTGCAGGAGGAGATAGGTGGGGCTTTCCTGTCCCTGTCTGAGCTGCTGAGTCAGGGCTCAGCTCAGGGTTTGCAACTCAGCCTCCTGAGACCACACCCAGCCTGACCCAAAAGATATGCTGCCTGCACCTGCCATGGGCACCCTCACACTGCAACACCTACACGCACGGGTTTACATGCACACATGCACCCTGCCACAACACATCTGTGTGCGCACACGTGTGCATGTATGCACACACAGTTACACATACCAACCTACAGTGTATATGTGTGTGCTTATGTGTGCACAGTTCACCTGTGTCATGTATGCATGTGCACAGTACACCTTAATATGTATGTGTTCACACCCATGCATATGTACATTCTCAGTCACATACCACCATGTCACACATGGGTACATGTGTTTTCAGATACATGCACATGCACTTCACATGATGCATACATATGTGCACATGTGTGCATTACATACTGGCACATGTGTGGAGTGCTTGGGGTCATACACAGACCATACATGTCTGTAATTAGCCACGTGCACACATATAACCCATACACCACACACGTGTGCACACCCACACTTACACAAGTACACCAGGCCATACAGGGCATCTGTACCCACTGCCATGCACATGAACACTTGTGTACAGCACATATGCATTCAGTAGGACAGAAATGGGTGATGAGCCCCCAGAGGTCAGACAAGCTTATTGCCTCTGCTGCTCCCACAGGGACGCAGGGGTCTGTTTCATGGGGTTCAGATGAGGACTTAGAGGTCGCCTGGCCAGGGAGAGATGGCGCCCCCAGGGAGCTGTGCCCACAGAGCTTACCTAGACAGTTAGCTTTGGCCCTGGGGGGTACTAACTGGGCTGACACTCAGGAAGGCCAGGACCCAGTGAGAAGCCCTACTGGGACTATCCTGAGCAGGCCCAAGGCAAATCGAGGTGGCCTTGCTTGTCCCAGAACTTAGCGTGAAACCAGCCACTGCCCTCCAGCTGCCAACTGAAGCTTCTGGAAACAGCTGGTTTGTCCCCTTGGCAAGGCCTCTGCTCGTGGCCCCTGGACTCTCATGTGATCATTGGTGTGAGTCTCTGCCCGCTGTCCATCCGCTCAACCCTTATCCCCAGGATGCAGCGGACCTCAGGCCAGGGAAATCCTGCTGCTTTCACCTCTGGGACAAGGTTCGCAAATCCATGGGTACCAAAGCATGCTGGGAAATGGTCTGAGCCTCAGTCAAGGCCATTTCCAGATGACTGAGACCCAATTCACATCTTTCTTTCCATGGATCAGCCACAATGGCTGAGCTCTTCCTCCTTTCTGCAGAGGCAGCCTGATAGGGTTGCTCAGTATGGTACCCACTCAGATCCCTGGGTAGCAGCAGCCGCCAGGATGGATAAACCCAGAGCTCAGTACAGGGTCTTCCTGCTGCTGCTGCTGTGTGTGTGTGTGTGTGTGGGTGTGTGTGTGTGTGTAGCAGTCCATCTGTCAGAGATAGTACAACTGTTGCTCAGCAGAATCTGGTGGTACTGGATCTCGGACAGGGGTGCCAGCAACATGCTTAAATTAGCTAAGATGATGGCCTTGGCATGGCTCCAGGGCCACAGCATGGTGGAGGCCACCAGCTCAGTGGTGCCAGCTACACCTGCCCAACCCCTTAGATTTTCATGCATTCCTTCACTCAAATTGGGCAGTTGAATGTAGGTGGATTTTGCAAAGCTGAGATCACTGAGCCTGAGTGTCTCACCTTTATGAGTTTCCAGTTTATCACAGTGATTTCCCTGACATCCTCTATGGGTAGCTGAAGGCCACAGGGCCTCCACCCAGTTTGCTTAACAGCAGCCAGCTCTTGATTGGTCTACTATTCATAAAAATTAGCTAAGTCACCAGGAAGTGACCCTGATGCCTGGTGTCAGTGGCTCCCTGGCAGCACTGTTGAGATGACCTGGGATGGGATGGCCTGTGTGGGAGCTGCAGGCCCTGCCCCATCAGCTCTTCCCATTTTAATCATTTCTCAGCCCTGCAAGTCAGTCCCCATGTCCCTCCACAGCAGAGGCGAGAGATCGTGGCTTCTCCTTGGGCAGCAAGGATGCTGGCTGTTGAGGTGGAAGGGCTCGGGGCTTGGCTCAGGGCTGCCACTAGTTGGTGACAGGCCTTCTGGTCCTGTGGCACAGTGGTATCAGGCTGGTCAACAGTGCCCCAGGTGGCTGTACTCCCCGAAACCTCTCTCTCTTCAGTCCTAGGAACTGGCCGAGAGGGATGCAGCCTGGCCCTCACCAGTCACAGACCTTAACCCTCAGCCATCCCTCAGTAAAGACAGACTGGAATGTGAACGCACCATGGCTTTGGCGGCAACCAGACACGGAGATGCCCACAAGCTGCAGCTGGGGGCGGGTGAGCGTCACGGCCAGGGACACAGACCCAACCTCTAGCTGGCCTGGATCCTCTGACCCTTGGCTGGGTGTGACCTCGGGGAATTCCCATGTGACTTCCACCCAGCAGTGATCAGGGTGGACACAGGGTCCTGGGAGGACAGGCACAGCAGAAGAGTCCTGGGGGGGAGAGAAGTCAGACACCCCAGGGGAAGCCCCTGGATGTTGATTCTGCTGTCCCCAGGGATGGACAAACCCATGTTATAGATGAGAAAATCCTGCAGCCTGCAGGCAGAAAGGCAGGTACCAAGCTCAGGGATTGTAGGCACCAGGGACACTCCTGTCTCCTGAGCTGGGCTGTCCTCATGACAGCTGGACTCTCCACTGCCAACTCAGTGCATAAAGGACCCATCCTGCATGGCAGCCACAGTGGGCCTCCTTCATTCCTGAGGGAAACCCCAAGGCCCAAGGCTGGATGGGAGGCCCATCTCAGGACCCGTTTTAGCAGGTTCTGTGTCCTCTTATCCACCAATCTTGCATCATCACCAATGAGGGCCTTGTCCCACACACACAGGGCCCTGCTTCATTTATGGACTCTGTCCCCAGCCAAGAGCCCTGCCCCTCAGCCAAGGACCCTGTTCCCCAGCCAACTGTTCTGTCTGCAATCAAATTACTCTGTCTCCTCTCTCCCCAAGGGCCCAGTCTGCTACCTGTGGGTCCTGCCCCAACCCGTCCACTTCTCCTAAGGACCCACAGCCTTACCCAAAGGCTGTTTACTGTCCCCAGGTCAGGGATACCCCAGCCACATCCACAGTGGTCTCTATTCCTGCAACCACCCTCCGTTCTTGGGAGTGGCAGTCACATCTGTCCATCCACAGATCTTCATCTGTGGCCTTAATTAGACTGAGGCTACTGAAGCTTGTGAGGCGGGCCTCTGGGCAGGATGGAGGTGGAGGCCTCTCTCCAATCCCCAGGGTGTGAATTTACTTCCCCAGCCCCACCCCAGAGTGTAGCTGCAGGCTGAGGGCCAGTTTCCCTTGGGGAAAGGCGTAGGGAGGAGCACAGGGAGCCCACAAGGAGCAAGACAGGCCCAGGAAGGCCAGATCTTCCTCAGAACCTTCCTTGGAATTCTCCCCATCTCCCCATGCTGTCTCTTGGGTCCTCCTCAGACTGAGCAGCAGGGAACCCAGGAGCAGGAGTGCAGATTCCAGGAGCAACCCCAGGACCTGTTGGGTGGGGAGGTGCAGATGAGCTGTGGCTCTGCTCTGTACTATGCCCACAGTGCCTGCCTCTTGCTCAAGGCTGGGTGTGGCCTCTGTTTTGCAGAGGTTGGGACAGTGTCCTAAATAACTAGGAAATGTGATCTCATGGGGCTAGGGTGGGATGGAGTCTGTGTTCAGCCCTAGCTTTGAGTCATGAATGCCCAAGGCCACATGTGCCCCTGGATGCTTGTGCCACAGCCCAGAAATGCCCAGAAATGGATCTGCACCTTTGTGCCTGTGCAGCTCCTCCAGGACCAACATCTGTGTTGACCTCTGACCCCGAGAGGTGACCATGGCACTCTCCCCAGGTCCACAGCCTGTGGCCCCAGTGCCAGCAGGAAGCCCCAGAGCTGTGTACCCTCTGTGGTCTTCCAGTGAGACTTGTCCCTCAGTCCCTCCCTCCTTTTGTCCAGGTGTAGGTTCCTGTGGCTGGAGGGTGAGTACAGGGTCCCTGGAACCCTTATAAATTCTACACAGTGACCTCATCCCCACTGGGCGACCCAGCCCCACTCTCCAAACTCCACCCTGCATAGGCAGTGGTGACCCACGAAGGCACAGAATGGAGGGAACTGATTCACTAGCACGGGTGCTGCCCAGGAAGTGAGGAGCCAGCTCAGCTCAGGGCAGTGTCTCTTTGAACTGTGGCCTCTCCCACAGGTATTGGGAGAAAGGCCAGGCCTGGCTACAGGCTGAGGTGGGCGAGGCCCTGGGTCTGTGATATCTTTGAGTCCACCATTCTGGGGAAGGGGTTGACAGGCATACCTCGCCCCACCACCCCCAAGATGGTCTACACTCTCAGGTCTGCCACATTTGGGATCCTATCCTGCTTACAGTGGCTGAAGAACCCAGACCTCCCACTGGAACTGGCCTTCGGGTCCCCCAGTGTCACTCTACTATAAAGGCACAGGGATACCAGGGGTGTTGGGAAAACAAAATCACTCAGGAAACCCAGGCCCAGGTGCCTGGACCTCAATGGTCCCAGGGTGCAGCCCAGCTTGTGTGGGTCTCTGCTTCCTCTGCAGAGCTTTGCTCTGTTAGTGGCAAACTCAGGCACATTAAAGCCATGGGGAGGGGCCGGGGAGATGGCTCAGCAGAATAAGCACTTGCCTGGCAAGCACAAGGGCCTGAGTTCAAGGCCCACTTCTACAAAAAAAAAAACAAAAAAAAACAAAAAAACAAACAAACATGTGGGGTGCTCAGGTGAGAATCTTTCTCAGGCAGAGCTTGAGTGCCATGTGAGGCGGCCTGGGTGCTCTCTTTCCCACCACGGCACTCGGGCTTACTGGGCCCAGTCTTGCTGGAACAACACCTATGCGACTGACTCAGCCTGGCTCTGTGGCTCTGATGTACAGGGTTGTTTTCAGCCAACATCTAGTCCACTGCTCCTGTGGGACACATAGCAATTTCCTTCCCCTTCAAACTGGCAGAGCCCACTCAGAGTATTCACCCAGGATCCAAGGAAAGAAAGGGTACATCAACACTGTTGCAGTGTGGGATGCTGCCATCCAGCCAGCCTAGAGTTCAGGACACAATTTACCCCAAACAGCAGTTGCTATGGGCAACAGGAGTCCGGAGCTCCCAGCCTGGCTGCTGCAGAGTAGTCAGAAGACCACACTATTGTCCTCTGCATGGTGCCGGGAAAGAGGCAGGGGTGCAGGGAGAGCAAGACAGCTCTGCTGGCCAGGCCACCCTGGCGATGTGCCTGGGTCTCCAGCCAGCCTTTTCAGCAGGGGCTGGAGGCCAAACTGTGATGAGTTAAATAGCAACGGCCAAGTTTGCTCCTAGGAAAACAATGACCAGAGCCAAAGCCTCTGGCTTCTGTGTTCCTGAACATGGCTTCCAGAGCTGTTTTGCCCATTTCTCTGAGCAGCTGGGACCTTGGGAATGGAAGCATCATGGAGCTATGACACTGGCAGAGATGCAGCATTAGGGAGGGCCAGACTCTGATGCAGAGAGCTGGAGTATGGCTCTCCACTCCATAAGCAGGGAGAGAAGAGCTGGGAACTCTAATCTCATCAGAAGCATGGAAAGGCAGCCTAGAGGGACCATGGGCAGGGCCAGTGGGAGGAGGCATCCATCCAAAACACTCAAATGACAGCTCTGCATAGGTCCAGGGCTGCAAAAGGCAGAGTTGTCCATGGGAGACCCTGTTAGGCCCAAGGGAAGCAGGGCTGGACCAGATTATTATATCCAGGGCCGTACAGGAGAGTGAGGTCCATGGTATAGACATTCTGGAAGTGTGTGGCCAGCTTCTGTGTGTGACAGCCTCAGAGTAGGGCAGTTTTGGCTGAATGTTGAGGTTCTACCAGGTGGAGGCTATGGATGCTAGATGGGAACAAGACGCCTTCCCCTGAGGACAGGCTTGCAGGGTCCTCAGTTTCCCCTGAGGACCATGAGGGACAGGTATATGTGGCCTGACATCTATGCCAGCCATCCAAGAAAGACACTGGTTTCCACAGGTCACCTCAGGAACCAGAGAAATTCTGGAGGAGATGATGAGAAATAAGGCCTTTATTCACTCTTGTTAAATGCTGGGCATTTTGTGTAATGTGAGTGGATTAAATTGTGGCTGCAATTTAGAAACACTGGCCACGCCCAGCCCTGAGGAGAAATGGAAGATCATGGCAACTATGTTAGGATGTCGCCCTGCACAGCAGTTAGCATGGGGGATAGACTGGCTTCCTTGTCCTGTGGGGACCTGAAGGCAGCTGCCACCACCGTCAAGTCAGTGGTGGGTGACTTATGACAGGCCCACCAGCCTCAGAATCACTCACTGCATGAGTGAGGAAGGCAAAGGGCCACTGGTCCACTTCCCTTAAACTCTAGAGCCTGCAGTGTCTCCAGAGTGACCAAGAGGCCAGGACTGCCCAGGGAAGGACAGGAGGGCACAGGAAGGGATGTCATCATGACCACAACCACAGAACATGTTGAACTGCATGTTTTAGATATGGGAATTTTGCCATCTTTCAAACTGAGAAAGGCTGAAAAGTCAGCCCAGAAACAGAAATGCATTACGTCCATTGTGAGCAGATGGGCTCAGGTTAGGGGCCTGCAGAGCTTCACAGATGCCGGTGGCCCCCAGGACAGAGGCCGCACACGGGGGTGTGGGAAAGGGTGGCCGGATGTGGACCCACACATGATGTGAGCAGTGTGTGACGCAGGTGGGCGTAGTCACACAGAAGTCATGGGTGAGCACACACGTGGGACAGCTCCTTCCACCTGTCTGGATCCTGCTTCCCCCTGCCATGGACCCTCCTGAGACCTCACCCTCCTGCCTCAGGCACCTTCAGTCCGGCTGATTCTCTGCCAGCTGGTGTACTTCTTTTGGGAACAGTTGTCCTCATAGCCACATGGGAACCCTGACCCCATGGTGGGTGCTACCAACGCTTATATTGGAGTCCCAGGCAGTGGTTGGGGTCCTGGGGCCACAGGGCCACTGGCATTAAGAGCAGGAGGTGCTGGGCTTCCTGGAGTCAGCCAAGATCCAGGCCCAGGGGCAGCCGGGGCTCCGATCCTGGCCAGGGGCAGCTGAGACTAGGACAAGCTCTGGCCAGGACCCCTCACTAGGGCGCCGTGCTGAGGACCAATGGCCTTGCTACTCTGAATGTGCAGATATATCCCTGTGAGACAGCGGCTGAGCTCTGAAGGGCTAGTGGCTGGCGCTGGCTGACAGCCCTGTGGTGGAGCAGCTCCCACCCAGAGATCCAGGCCTGTGCATGAGGCTCTTTCCAGGCACCCAGGCTCCTAGGCTCTCGACCCCACAGGAGGAGGGCCTGTCTCAGCCCAGGCCCATAACCTGATCGCATGGCAAAGTTTCAGAAGCAAGCCTGGCTCCCAAGGAAGTCCCCTCTGAAGCCTAGGACACTGAGGTCCCAGACCTTTCTGAGTTCTGCAGTAGGGGCTGCACTCCACAAGGTGAAGGCAGAGTGGCTACTGGGGCAGATGGGGATCTTGGATTCCCAGAAGCTTTGTCTACATGAGGGGTAGGAGCCCCATCTGGTGACAGGGGCCATCAAGACCTAGGAAGGCCTTTGGGAGACGCACATGCAGCTGCATCTGCAGTGACACGTCCTTCCCCACGTAGCTCTCCTGGTCCTTCCTGCATACTGGGCATGCTATTGATCCCAAAACCATTCAGGCTGGCCTAAGGGCCAGAGATGAGCCTAATACCCCAGTGGCTCTAGAGCTGTCACCACCCCAGACCTCTGGAGTAGCAATAGGGTCATCATGTCTCAGCAAGGCCAAGTTGGTCCTGCTGTACGTGATGGTCACGTTGGCCCTAGGTGAAGCAGTGACAGAAGGTAGATAGCATTCTTGCCTGGAATTGAGGGTTTGGTGACAGAGGAGGCTGTCAGCACCAGGACCACGTGGCGGAGGTCACCAAGGCCCCAACTAATCGCTGTACTCACTAGACTAAAAGGGAAGGCAACCCTTCCCTAGGCTTGTGTACTGAGACTCCTTGCCTGGGCACAGTGCCCCAGAACACAGCTCCTCTTCCTGCTGGGCAGAATTCTAGCTGCTGGCCTGAGTTCCCTGAGCTGCCAGGTAGGGGACTGCTCTGACATCCTCACTGGGGTGGGGTGGGGTGGCATCAGACATGGGTGCTGCTGGTCCTGGCAGGGGTACAGAATGTGGCTCTCTGCCCTTAGCCTGGCCCAGCTCCCAGAGGAACCAACCTGGAACCACCCAACAGAGTGCATGGCGGCCTGGCAGCTCGCCCTCTCCTCTCAGGCCACCTGGTGACTGGAAACCAGGTGCTCACCATCGCCAGGTGACATTACAGATAGACCACAGGTCACGAGAGCTCTCAGAAGGGAAGCGGGCTTCTCCAGGGGAGATGTGAGGCTGCAAGTCCCACGACGCTCGCTCTACTGGGGCAGAGGGCTCCTTCACTTCCAACTTTCAGATGGGGAAACGGAGGCTGGAAGCTAGCAGAAAACTGTATTGGGCTCACTGCCACCACCAGTGTTAAACTCACCAGGATTCTGGAGCTTGGCTGCCTACAGGCCCAGAGGCAGCTGCGCGGGGCTCCTCTCAGTTCTGCTTCTGCTCCTCGGGATGTTTCAGGCAGCACCATGCCTCCTCTGTTCTCCCAGTAGCTGGACAGGCTCCTGCCTCAGTGTCCAGGTGTGCAAGGGCTCCTCCGAGGTGGGCAGGCCATAGCAGAGCTGCTCCTCCAGGCTAGGCCGCAGCTCCAGCACAAGCCAGCACAGCCCCCACTCCCCTGGCAAGCCCATTTGTATCCATGGAATGATCCTGTCTGCCTTGGACCCTGTGCACAGGCCATGAAAACAAGATCTCTGGCCTCACACATCAGGAATGTAGCCTCCTACTCCATAGGTTCCACAGCCATCAGGGAAAGTACCCCCTGTGCCTCACTCATCTCAATCCACATGAGAATGTCATCACCTAAAAGGATGAACAAAAATCCAATTTCCCTTTTAAATGCTCTGGTCCCTATTCAGAGTTAACATTCCAAAACATCTGGAGGAACACGGTGTTTTCTCTTCTGAGGGCCTCTGTGGAGTTCTGTGGGTTACCACAGAGTCTAGGGCACATTTTTCCCCAGCAGCCTGGGTCTGGACTTCATCCCTCAGGCTACAACCCTTTTCTCATGATGTAGATTTCAGGAGACTTGAAGGCAGTGCAGAATGTCAACAGAGGTGGAAGCAGAGCAGTTTGGGCCACCAGCACCCAAGGGCACCAGAGGCCTTGAGCCAGGCCCATCAGGCAGTCGAGGGCTTGGGCAGGGGAAGCCAGCAGGCTGTCAAGAGAGAGGTTTCTGAGTGGCAACTGCTGATGCTCCTATCTCCTGAAGCAGGATTACCTGTGTGTGTGTGTGTGTGTGTGTGTGTGTGTGCGTGCGCGCGCACCCATGTACATGCACGTGTGCATCCAGCTCCATAGGGTCCATGAACGTGGGGGGCGTGAGGCAGAAGGTGGAACAGGCAGGGCCCTACAGAGAAGATGACGGTGTTCCTTAAAGCACCACATGGCCTCCAGTGGAGCAGAGGAGGAACAGGCAGAGAAGGCCAGGGCCCACTCCTAGGGAGGGAGGGAGGGTGGAGAGAAAGGGCAAGCAGATGGGTGGGCTGTGGAGAGGCTAAATGGAGCACACTGGACCCTCTGGCACCATTTCCCATCCCAGAGGCCACATTGTTGTTCAGGTTCTGGGCCAGGAACAGCTGCCCTACATAGCATACCCCCGACACAGGAACCAGGCCACCAGCCCTTCTGTGGGGTTCAGGGGCAGAGCTCCTCACGGCTCCTGGTCTCAGCCTCGATGCTCTCCGGGATCCATGTTCTGCTGAAGAAACCATGGGGTCAGTGTCTTCATAGTTTAGAGCAGCCACACTGTCAGGCAGGACTTTGCAAGCTCTGAGCTGCCAGTGGTGTCATGAAACCCGTGCTCCACAGTGGAGACAGTCGGGTGCAAGCACACTTGGGAAGAGAGGCAGGCATCTGCTTCATGGAGGGAGGCCACCTTCTTATGAAGATGGCTCATAAGCTCAGGGCTCCTCACAGACTTTCACTGGGTGATGCTCACTTAGGCAAGCTCCGTCTTCCAGCACACAATTCAGCCGCAGTTGGCACAGGAACAGTGCTGAGCAACCACAGCCTCTTCCCAGCCCAGCACACATTCTCCTCCAGGGACAGCTGTCCCTTTTGAGTCATGGCAACCACTGCCCTGTCTCTGTGGATGTGACCGTCCTGGCCAGTTCACACGGGAGGAATCATCGTGCCTGGCTCCCTCCAGGGACTCTGCTTCCGAGGTGCTGCTGTGCTCCAGCATGCAGCAGCACCCCAGTGCTTTGCAGATGAACGACAGACACTCCATAGTACCACGTGACACCGCGTATTCATCTTCGGACATCTTTGTTCCCACCCTTTGGCTGTTACACATAGTTAAGCTATAAATTAGATTTGCACTTCAGTGTCTGTGGGGCCAGGTTCTTGTTTCTTTTTGATGTAGCCAGGAATTGAACTGCTGGGTCCTTAGGTAGGTTTTGAGGCTCCACAAAGCTGCTGCTCACAGCTGCTGGGCCATTTCACCTTCCCACCAGTGAACCTGCAGGATTACTATTTTTCCACATTCTCACCTTTGGACTTAAAAAAAAAAATCTTAGTCCATCTTCAGGGTTGTAAAGGGGAATCCCACTGAGATTTTGGTTTGTGTTTCCATATTGACCAGTGATGCTGGGCATTTTATATGTTGTTGACCATTTGTATAATTTTTGAGTTGAGCTCTGTTGTGTGTAATAGTTCTTCATATATCTTGAACACTTATGGTTTAGATCCACTCATCAGTGGATTAGTTGACTGGCAAGTTCATAGCTGGCCTGCTGTTAGGGGGCCGGCGCAAAAGCATGACCAGGAAGAGAACATTCTTGTTCATGGCTGTTCTTTTCCCTCTCTACTTCTTGGCCACCATGACAAGAGCAGCTTCCCTCCTCCAGGATCGTCCACCAGGTGGTGCACAGTGCAGCTGGCTGACTCAGCCCACCAAGATGGTGAGCCCAATCAACCTCACCTGCTTTAGGCTGTGGGTGTTGGTGGATATTTTGTCCCAGTGGTAGGAGAGGGACTGATACAGAAAACATGTCAGAATGAGGTAATTACCAAGATTAAACCTGAAATGTGCCTCAGAACTTTTGTGGAGAGCTCGGAAAGCCTTAGAGATGCTAGCAAGAGAAGCCCTAGAATGCTGTAAGCCAAGTAGGATGGGAGTTTCTGCTCAGAGCTCAGAGGATCAGAACGCTGATAAGAATGCAGACAGTAAAGGCCATGCTCAGAGGTTTCAGTCGAGAACAAGTATTCCACTATATTGGTAGCTGAGCTAGAGTTCATGTGTTACAACTAGGCAGAAAAAATGCCTGCCTTTTCTCCATATTCAGAGACTTTACAGGAAACTGAAATTAAGGGCAGTGGACTAATTAATACGGTAGAGGAAATTTCAAGACAGCCCACCATTCAGGCTGTGGCGTAGGTACCTCTCGTCACTTTTAGCCAGATCTACAGTGAAAATCAGGAGCAAACAGAAGATGTAAAGAGTTTGCCATTTCATCTGAAAAAAGCACCTACAAAGTTGGAGCTACAGAGACAATGGTTTCTGAAGAAATGAGCATTAAAAAGCAGCCAACTCTAGTGGGACACAGCTGTGTGATAGAGCTGGGTCATCTCTGCCTGCTCTGGGAGTGCAGTGTGAACCACACATGGGTTCGGCCACAGAGGCTCTGACCAGGCTGCAGTCACAGTGGTTTCGGTCCAGGATTTTCCATGACAACACTGCTTTGCTTCCGAAGCTGGCATCAGGGACCCGCCAGTCCACGGCCATAGGAGCCACCACAGACAGGAACCTGGAGTAGGGCCCAGAGCCGCCTATGGACAGCAGCTCTGGGGAGCTCCACCCTGGAATGCCAGTGGACAAGGGCAGTGGTGTGGTGTCCCGGCTCGTCACCAGCACAGGGCAGTGCAGAGGGGACGCCTTTTCCAGGTGTGTCCCAGGGATGTCCCCCAGGTGTAGGGTGCCAGTGGTCCCAAGTGATGGTTGCTGAGTCTCACTGACGCAAGAAGACCTCTGTGCTGTGCTCAACCCTGAGGAAGCTGTCTGCTTTCCACACAGAGGAGCTCTGGAAAGTGCTTCCTCGGCTGAGGGCCTGGACTGACCTCAGCACACGCTGGCCACAGCTGGGTCAAAGAGCACCGCGGGAGGAAGGGCAGGTGGCGGCTGTGCAGCTGGAGAGCTGGGTGCCTGCTGCTGGGCTGTCGTCCCCTAGAAGGCGGCCATGGCCTTAGGGCGCACCCTAAGGCCACAGAGCTTTGTGCATGCAGAAATGATGCTGGAAGAAACAAGTGAGAGGGTGTCTCAGTTCACTAAGGTATGGGAACAAAAACTTCACATTGCGTTATTTGTAAACAACAGAATTTACTCAGCACAGTTCTGGAGGCTGAGAAATCCAAGATCACGGGCCAAACAGACTTAGTGTCAGCTGGGGACCTGTTCCCCGTACGTGCTGACATCTATGGGCTTGTGTGTGTGCTCACCCGGAGGAGGAGCATAGCAGGTCCCCAAAGCCTCTTTGCTTTTATTTTTTATATGAGATCGTACTATGTTGTCCAGGCTGGCCTCAGACTCCTGGCTCAAGTGATCCTTGTGAGAAACTGGGACTTAAGATGAAGGACAATCTGTGTGGCTCCTTCAAGCTTCCATCATGAGAATAAAATATGTAGGAAGGCGCAGGGCCCTATGACACAATGATCATCTCAAGCCCACTTCTTTTTTTTCTAATTAAATTGTTAATTTTTTTTATTTTTCGTTCATTTTAATGAGAGAAAAATAGCAATGAAACAATTTCAAAACAGGTTAGGGCTGGGGAGATGGCTCAGTAAAATAAGCGTTTCCCTGGTAAGCACAAGGGTCTGAGTTCAATTCCTGGTTCTGCCAAAAAAAGAAAAAAAAAAGTAAGACAGTTACAATAATTAATACATTGCATTATTGTTGTCTTCACAGTAGTTATTCAGAGGACAAGATGCAGACATGATGTCTAAAAAGTTTTAGTACACACCTTTATTCTCACTGAACTAATAGAAGGCAGCTGTATATCTATTTTGTGTGTGTGTGTGTGTATATATATATATATATATATGTTACAAAATGGTCCTTCATTTATATCCCCCTTTTTTGTTTTGTTTTGTCAAAGATGGGTGTTCCATTGTTGTTAGAGAAACTGTATTTGGAGAAGTCTTTAAGGGACCTTTTCATTCTTGATGCCAGTTCAAATATTATAGGTATTTGAATTCAGCAAAATAACCCAATACAGTCCAATAGTCCACGATAGTAGTGGGTTATCAGCAGATTGGTAATCGTTCTGAAGTTGTTGACTTGAGCCTTTTACACTTCAGACTTTCACAGCTCAGCATATTAACATGGCATTACTTTTTATACCTCATGGTTATACTTTTCTGCTGGATGATGAAGACCAGGTTAAAGGAAGAGCTATATAAGTAAAAATGTAACTTTTGTATCTAAAAGCCCACTTCTTAATGCATCACCATAAGTGTTGGTTTCCAGTATATGAATTCTGGGAGGACACAGGCATTCAGACTTAGATAATCTACAATACTAATTTCAAGACTTACCACTAAGCTGTGGTCATGGCAGCTGTGTGGGGTTGGCTCCGGCAGGCTGTGGACCTGCACAACAGCGGAGGGCCTGCGTGGTCACGTAGAGAGCACCTCGGCCTGCAGAGGGAGCAAGGCAGGTTCTTCAACAAGCAGTTCCGGCACAAATGATTCGAGCCACCACACTCCATAAAAAAATTTAACTCAACATGAATAATGACAAGTAAAGGCAGAACTATAAAACAAGGATAAATATTCACAGCACTGGAGTGGTGAAGGAGTCTTAGATCTGACTCCAGAAGTTGAAAACATATTGTGTTCTCTGGGCCCAGTAGACTCAAGAACTCCATAATAGCCAATGGGAAACATCAGAGCACTTGAAAAGGAAGCAACATACTTCTGAAAAATCCACACAGACAAGAAATCAGAGAGCACAAGGAATACACGGACAGTGAGGATTCGAGGGGATGTAGCCAAAGCAGTGCTCACAGAAAAGCTGCATAAAATACTTAGGGCCAGCTAGGAGGATTAGCTAGTTAGCTTGTAAGTAGGCAGTCAGCCAGGCAAGGCCTAAGGCCAAGAGGGCTAGCTACAAAGAAAAGCTTAGACATGTAACAACGAACATGGGAAAAAGATGAAGAGTGAAGATAAGCGCCCTAACTGAGAAAAACTTCTGAGGCAGCTACTGGTTAACAACCACACACTCCTGCCTACCTCAGGACCAGACTTGGCGGAACTCAGAAGTGCAGAGACCAGTTTCCACTGGGCCAGTGGAATAACGGACTTTCTTCAGACTGTTACAAAGCTCATTTCCAACCCGCAGGGCCACCTGTGGCAGGTGAGCACCGAGAGCTAAGCAAAGGTCCCTAGCTCTGCCGCTCAACAAAGCCAGAGCCAGAGCTACCCGCTGGCACCCCACTCCCAGGACCCGCCCGGGTACCCACCAGGGGCTAGTTTTCTTCTTCTTGCTTCCAAGGAACACTCCCCTAGCTGCTTCCTTCTGGTCTGTGAGTTTGGTTTCTAGGTTGATAGCTATTTGGGTACTTCATTCCTAGATAGTGGGGAGACAAAGTCTCAGTCATCTAAGCCCCATCTCAAGAGCCCAAAGCAATCAGAAGGAAAAATAACGAAGAGCAGAAATCAGTGAAGTTGAAGAAAAAGAAAATCAATGGAGCAAAGAACTGATTCTTTGAAAAGATCAGTAGCATAGACTAACCTGTAGCACAACAAAGAGAGAGAAGGAAGCGGACGTCCTTTCTGATATCAGAAATGGGCATCACGCAGAATCTACAGACATCAGAGGGTGCAAAGAAAAAACCAAAAGCAACTCCACTTGGGCAAGATAGACCAGCTCACCAAGAAGCGAGCCACCACAATTCTCCCAATTTGAAATGGACTATTTGAATAGATTCACAATTCTAAAGGAATTAACTTGCAACTTTAAAACTGCTAAAAAAGAAATCTCAGACAGCTTTATTGGAGAATTCTACCAAATATTTAAATTGTAGAAGAAAGACTAGAGAGCAGTGTTCTTCATTAGCATAGATGCAAATACCCTTAACGTGGCCTCAGTCCGCAGCCACAATGTGGCTCAGTGGCATGTGTGAAGCAATGGGCTCACCCCCATAGCAGCAAAGCCTTAAACTACGTTAGCACTTAGAGTTCAACAGTATATGAGAAGAATTATATTCTAAAGCAACTGGAATTTATTCCATGGATGCTAAGCTCTTTTAATCTTGAAAATCAATGTTACCCTGTAGTATCAATGTGCCAAAGAAGAAAAACAATCACATAAATTATAAAAGGAAAACCTAATAAAATTTTTCTTTGAGGAAGACACCATCAGGAAACAAAAACCTAAGCAACAGACTAGAGACAACCTTCGCAGGCTATGTGTCCAGGCGAAGGTGCTCCCAAACCTATGGCAGGAACACCAAGGACGTGGGAGGAGCGGGCAAGAGCTTAATAGTCACAAGAGACATGCAGATGTTCGCAGCACGTAAAAACACCTGCTGCACTTGCACATTTAAATCAGGTGCAATCCCACGACAGGTGCTAGAACCACCACTAAGAAGACTGAGCCTACCAAACATCAGTGAGGACCTGGATCCACCAGGAAACCCAGTATGGTGCCACCATTTGGGGTGGGGGTGCGGGCTGCTGGGCAGAGCTGTGCAAAGCTAAACCCCAGTATGGGACCTGGGCATCAGCGTCCAGGAGGGGTGAACGGTAGTGTCCAGTCCAGGTGAGCATTAGTACGCAGATGCCCCAGTACCCTAATTCTCTGCAGCTCTATTATGGCCATGCCTAGATGTCCCCCAAAGCCCCACACAGTTATACATGGATTTCTTTTTCAGAAGTGGTTGAATCTACAGTATGTGACTGATCCTTGGTGCAGTGCTAGGATTAAGGGTGCTGGGATGAAGGGTGGGTGATTACTACATCAGTCCACTGATTGGGTTGGCGCTGCCCTAACCCTAGGAGCCTCGATACAGTATAAGGGACAGAAAGAGGCTTGTCTTCCGCTCGTCTGCTTTACTACCTTCTGCCCACCGTGAAGTGTTCTCCTCTGCCAAGCCACCCTGCCTTGGAGCCAGTTGCTTCTGGACTGAAACCTCTACAAACTGCGAGCTAACTAAACCTTTCTCCCTTCACTTGTGGGTATGAGGTATTTTGTCTCAGCAACAGAAAAGTAACTAAGGGAAGCCCCAAACTGAGAACAGCCTGATGTCCATTAGTGGGGAACAAATAACACATAATGAGGCACATCCCACATAAGAAGATCAATGGAGCACATGGTGATGGAACGTGGCAGGAGCTCCTGGCCACAGAGGAGCAGAGTCTGGGTGGTGAGTACACTTGTTATGGGTGGTGGCCAGAGGCTGTTGTTACATTGTGGGCTCTGAGAAGATACAGTGCATGGTACACAAATTATACTCGATACGACTGATCATAAATCTCAAGAATAAAGTCTTAACAAATTTTAAGAATAAAAATATATAGATGAGGGCAATCTTTGTTTACCTTGACATTGCTACTGGTTGAATATTAGAAAACACAGAAGAAAGTAGACTGGAAAAGCAATGATCAGGCTGTTTCAATGTTGAAAAGCATCACCATAACTTCGCA
>NW_004524615.1:295917-300019 GCF_000260255.1 Octodon degus
AGGACCTACGCCCTTCCCACACCTCACACCGCCAGCCCTGTCGTCAGCTACCGCAGTTTCGTACCCCCGCCACCACCTCCTCGTTCCCGCCACCGCCTCTTCTTCATGACCCTGCCACACTAGTAGCTAAGTTTCTCCAAAATAATTTATTGATAACCAGATATGAAAAAGAATTTTCTGTCTGCTGTTTTAAACTGGCTTCTAATGCTACCTTGGGAGGACCTCAAAATCACTTGTAAACCCTGTTTAAAGACAGGCCCCCTGAGCCCTCAAATATTCTTGCCCTTTTGTCTGACCAACTTCAACATCTCTTTCAACTTCAGGATAAGTTAAAGGGAAAAAAGGGAAGGTGTGGGACAAGGACGATACTCCTGAGTGCTGTGGATCTCCTGACGTGAACAAGGATGTGGGTGCTCAGGGACCACCACAAGGAAGGACACCCCATGGGAGTCACTCCACCTCAGGATCACACAAGGTCCTAAGCGTGCACCCAGCCTAGGCAGCCTCAAGGGCCCTGAGTCCTCCAATGTGATGGGGAGCTTCGTCAGTCTAGGCCATGACTCAGGCTCCCCAGACCTGCTGGGGAGGGCAGTCATGCAACCTGCAAAGTGCACGGACTCAGAGGTGCCCCAACTCACCAGGATCACCGTTGGGTGAATCCCCCACAACAAGTGGGGGGCATTCCTAGCATCCCCCAGGGAGGAGGGAGGAGACTCTGGTCCCTGCTGTGTCATATTCTAGAATTCCAGTCCATGCAGTGGGTCAGGCCAGAAACAAAAGATGCAGCACAAGAGAAAGAAAAGAGCTCACTGCCATTTCCAGGAATGGGTCTGAGCATGCCAGTGCTCCTAGCTGCTTCAGACATTTTTTCAAGCACAGTACCTCATCTCCCTGCTTCTCTGTCCCTGGAGACGAGGCCCCTGCACGTGTTTTATGGTCATGGAGACTGAGTCCTTCTGAAGACACTGACTGCCTGAGACTTAAATATATCACTCACCACCTCCGGAGTGCTGGTCCCAGAAACAGAGCTGGATCCACAAGCCTTCCTCTGAGACCTCGAAGAACACTCCCAACATTAGGAAACTGAAGAACAAAACCACAGCCATGGATAGTAAAGTCAGCACACATTCCAGTAGCAGCCCCAGGTGGGCAGCAGCAACAGTGGGTCTGGAGGCACCATTCAGCTTGGCAGCCAGAAAATGTGGTGTTCATGTGCAGAGGTGAGTGCATGCCCAGGAGCCTGTATCTGCCGATTAAATACGTGAAAAAAGTGGCTTAAGCAAGGAATTAGCCAAGATGCAAAAACAACTTAAGTGCTTTATTTTAATTGATATTACATGGGTCTGAACTAATCTGCTGTTTTGGGGGACCATCTCTGTGAGGTCTGTCTTCCAGCTTAGTTTATGGCTCTGCTTGACAGAAATGAATCTCACCTGTACCTTTAGTGTTCGTCAGGCCTCAGGCTGAAGCAAGGACTGAAGGTGACTTCCCAGGGATGTGAGTGCTGAAGCCTTCTGAGCCTTAACACTTCTTAGAGTTTGCAGCATTAGAAGATGTTCAGTTTGTCTCCACGCAGTCTTCCCCAAGTGTTCAGCTCCTTTGAGGAGTCTGTTCTGTTACCGAGAGGTGTTGCAAACATGCAAGGTGTCATAGGCTGGGCAAACACAGGGTCTTACCAGGCCCTCAGCTCCGTGGGAGGGAGAGGAGCTGGGTCCTTAGGGTGGTGAAGGACAGGGCTGTAGTCTCAAAATGGGTGCTAGGGAAGAGTATGCTAGGCAGGAAAACACAGCGAAGGGCTTCCTCATGAGGGTGAGTGTCTGCTTACATGGGGTCAGCAGCTGGCCAGAGGGCTGGGAAGGCCTGAGTGACACGTTGCAAAGCTAGACTGTGTATTTCATATTTCTAATAAACTTAAGAAGTGCCCACAAAACTCTGAGCAGAAAAGCAGGTCACCAAATGGGGGTACTGCAAGAACACACTTCGGTTCAGCATGTGTCTGCATTGATCCAACACATTGGAGGATGTGCATGTGTATTCAGGGAGAGACCTCGACGCTGGAGGAAATCTTCCTGTGCTCATACCTGGCTGATTCTGTTCTCTTCTTTGTGTTTGCCTGTATTTTTCCAGTGGTCAAAAACACAGATGGCGCTGAGCTCTATCCCCAGCCCTGAGAAAGCGATCTGGAGTGCGCCAGCAGAGCCACAGTGCTGTTTCCCAGGTACCCAGGGCCCGGATGGCCTGAGGCTGAGGCTATGTGCAGCCCTGGGGGAGTGGACAGAGAAGTTCCTGGTGTTTTGTCCTCCCCAGCACCCGTGGCTCCCTGCCCCGGAACCAAGCCCTGCCGAGCCTCACTTCTGTGTGTGGTACCTTTCTTTCCTCATCTCTCTTTCTCTGGTCTGTCTTCTGTCTGGCCTAAGCAAGGAGGCTTTGAACTGCACAGACTGCACAGAAGTAAATACCCTTCTGCAGCATTCACAGTGGGGCCTGTGCAAGAAGCGCCTTTGTAATGCTGCTGGCCTTGAAGGACCAGAGAAGGACCTGAATTCATGTTCAGGGTGTTTGACAGTGCCCTGCACGTGTGGGGAAAAGTCCTGTGTGTTTAAGACAGTCACAGGTTTGTTAAAGCTACAAACACACACACACACACACACACACACACACACACACACACATGAATACAGATGGATTACTTTTATAATCAGAAAAAATGCAAAAGAAGTTGTTTAGGGGATCGGTCATAGAATGCTTACCTGGAAAGGGGCCCTGGATCTACCCCAGCATTAAATAAATAAATAGCTTAAAATTTCAATAAATAAAAAATGACTTTAAATGTCCTATCTCACTAACTTTTGAAATATTGATGCTATTCTTATTTTTCCAGTGACAACACAAATTATGGTGCTCCCTTCCTCAGATACCCAAACTCTGTTCCATAAGGAATTTCACTTTTTTGAAAAAAATGTATTTAGTACAGGGTTTACAGGGTCTACAGGGTCTCGCTACATAGATCTGGACTTGTAGTAATTCTGTTTTCAGCTTCCCAAGTGCTAGGATTACCCAGTCCCAATTGCCCCAGGGGCAGGGCTGGCACTGCACACCAGGGATCTAACCCAGGCTGCTGCTCTCTGCATAAGCAGGCGCTTTAGTCCCTGAGTTATCTGGCTGGCCCTAGTTCACTTTAACAAGAACTCACTTGTGGCAAGAAATTGCCCTGCTCTAAAGGCAATGTCTTAATCACTTCCCTTGTTGGGACAAAATACCCCACACTCACAACTTAAGAGAGGAAAAGTTCACTTCAGCACACAGTTTGTAGACATTTCAGTCCGAGATCTGCGGGCCCCAAGGCAAGGCAGCCAGGCACAGCACGGTAGGAGAGACAGTTCACGGCATGGTGGACAGGAAGCAGGGAGCATGCTAGGCAGGAGATGGGCTCTTCAGGCCACACCCAGGTGACTCCCTCTCCTCCGACCTCACTTCCCAGAGGTCAGCTCCCAGCCCATGACCCAGCCACCTTCCAAAAGCCGCACCTGTGAACTGAGGCATGAACCGTAACAGGTGGATTGTCTAACTGATGAGGTTGTTCCAATTCAAAATGGAAAAGTAGCTAGAAATAAATAGTAGTGGTGAGGGGGAGCATCAACAAGAAGTAAAGACATACCGAATCAAGTCTACCGAACAGCACGTTGGACTGCGGTGACATTGAAATCAACTGGAACCAAGGATCAGATGCCCATGCCGAGGAGACTGGTGCTCTCTCTCCAGCTAACACAGCAGTGGCACCTGTCAGTAAACATCTTCCTGCTAATGAGTCCCTAATCCTGGAAGGGGCAAGGGGATGGCCCCACAGTGACCATCGCTAGGGTCCAGGTGTGTCCACATTTGGGAACATGCCCATCCAAAGTCATGGGTCCCGTCCTCCAGCCAGAAGCAAGGACACTGAGTCCTCTCCTGGAGGACGGGCCTGCGTAGCTCTCCACGGCAGTTGCTACGGCTCATCGATTCACGCTGTGTCATTTCCACTGAGCAGGTTGCACACCTGTGACCTGGGAGTGGAGGATTGTATTTGGTACACAGTGGACACTTTTAATAGTTACAAAAAAAA
>NW_004524615.1:300194-306523 GCF_000260255.1 Octodon degus
GTGTGTGCCACCACATCTGGCCTACCATCTTAATCTTCTTTTTTCATCTTAGTCTTGAGGGCAGGAAACTGGGTGAGGTGGGGTTGCCCAGGCTGCTGTGCTCCTTTACAGCATGGACCCTGGGGTTTATGGCAGCCTGAGGGCTTTTAAGGAGCACCTTGAGCTGCTGAGTTGCCCGGGGTGGGGGGGGCTTGCAGGGACTGAGAACCACGCCTAGCTTGAAGCTGGCTCTGCCTACCCACTCATGCTGCTGCAAGACAGCCTCAAGCCTGTCTCCCCACAGGGGAGCTCAGTGTCATAGTGCCCACTTCCCTGGAAGCTGTACAGCAGAGACAACGAACGCTGCCATGCTTGGTGCCGGCACATCTGTGCTCAGTAAATGGGGCCATTACCCTCGCCACCCTTCTCCTGATGCCATGTCTCCCCAGCAGTGACTCCCGGGCCGTTTTCAGGGTGGGACCTTTGTGGCTGTCTTTCCAGAGGCTGCAGCTGCATGCTTGGGGGCACCATGTCATCACGGCCACCTCATGTGCTATGATTTCAAGCTTAATATTCTGCCTCCTCTGTGCAGGTTACCTAGGACTCCCAAGGTTACCTAGGTGCCCCACAGTGACCATCACTAGGGTCCAGGTGCGTCCACATTTGGTAGCATGCCCATCCAAAGTTGTGGGGTCCATCTTCCCGCCAGAAGCAGGGACACTGAGTGCTGCTGTGCTTGGAAAGCCGGGAGACCTTTGTGATAGCCCTAGCCAGGACCACTCTCAAGGAGGACAAGGTTGCAAGGGCTCACCCCTCTGGAGGAGCCACAGCCACAGACTGAACCCCGATCTTCATCTGGAAAGTGCATCGGCCAGCTCTGTGCATGCCTGTATGCGGGCGAATCCACCTGACTCCCTGGCTCTGAGGGAAACGTGCAGGCCAGCTGTTCCCACTGCTTCAAAGACAGCTGCACCACAGCTTGCAGAGCTAGACAGCACTAAGGCTCCAGGGATTTTCAGGTCAAGGAACAGAAAATGCACGTGGGAAAAGGCAGGAAGCAGCACAGTCAACGTGGAACAGAATGTGCAGAATGAGCCCAGGCTTATCAGGTCTTTTCTGTTACAATAGGCACTGTGGGCTGTTTGGGAAGGACAGGAGGGGGGAGGCAGGGAAGGGCGAGAGGGGGAGGGAGGGAAAAGAAAGTATAAAGGGAAGAAAGAAATCACCAGAGGCCCATCACCCAGAGAAAACCATGAACATTTTTGTTTTGTTTTCTTTCAAAATATTTTTAATGTAGTTCCCCCCAAAAAAGTGGAACTCATATATGCAATTTTGTATCTTTTAGAGCACTTATTACACAGAACATGTGGCCATGCCTGTAGATAGATAAGTGAGTACTAACTTGTGTGTATGTGAGAGAGGCAGACAGACAGACAGACAGAGACAGACAGACAGACAGACAGACAGACAGACAGACAGACAGACTGGGGGTTGAACCCAATGCCAGCACTTTGGGCTACATCCAGGCCTTTTTCTATTTTGTATTTTGGCACAGGGTCTTCCTGGTAGCTAAGTTGCCAAGCTGGCCTAAAACTTGATCTTCCTGTCTCAGTCTCCTAGAGTGCTGGGATTAGAAGCAAGCACCACCATGCCTGCTAAGTCTAGAAAGGAATTACCTTCATTTTCTTATAGTCATTCTTTGTGAATTCCCACAACTCCCTTAACGCCCACAGACACTTCACTGTGAGGAATCCTATTAGAGTGGAATGGACATTTCAAGGCACAGAGGTTTCTTCCAGACTGTCGTAACTTTCCGCTGGGTCTTCCCAGAGCTGGGTGCTGGATGGGGAATGTGCCAGGCTTGGGGGTGCAGCCTGCTGGCACACCAGCCTTACTCTCAGCTCTGATACCTGACAGGCACCTCATCACCATGGCAGCTGTCCCTGGGCTTCTATCTAGAAGGAAGGACTTTGTTTTCTGTCTTTGGAGAGCCATGTGCCTGGCAGCACTAACAGCCAGGCAACACGGGGCCTCAGAAGACTTCCTGAGGGTTATGGTGTCCTTCTGGGCCCCAGTCCTTGACCTAGACTATGGAGGGAAGTGGGAGAGAAGGTCCCTTGGGAGTGGCCTGAGGACTCCTGGGGCAGGAGAGGCCTGGCCAGGGGACAGGAGGGACCTGGAGAACAGGCCCTGGGGAAAACAGGACTCTAAGGAAGCATGTTGCCGCTTTTTCTGGAAGCTCAGGCCTGTTTTAGTTATCTGCTTGTTACTAGTTTAGATGGCTCAGCAATTTCCTGAGATGATCCCATGTTTTCTGCAGTGGAGGAGAAGGGAGGGGGTGGAGGCAGCTGTTGGGAGAGCTGCCTCCCTGGGTCCAGCGTAGGTGGAGCCACTTTCATCTTTCTCAGGCACACCCGCCTACTTGGGTGGCCTCGGTGCAGAGGCATTTGCCTGTTGGGGCCTGAGATCCTGTGAAAGGTGGTGTCTTCCAACTCCAATTCCTGTAAGGTTTGAAGAGAACTCAGGGCTCTCACAGCCCAACCTCCCCGAGCTGTTGACACAATAGCCCAGAATTGATTCCTGCCTTATTTTTAGGAAAAACAGTCTCAGCAATAGGAAGCTGACCTCAGGGCAGCAGGAGAAACTGAATCTCCTTGTCTGTCTGGAGATGTCCTGGGAGGTGCCAGCAAGGGCCTCCACCATGCAGGCCTGAGTGCTGCCCACCAGGAGTAGCAGGCAGGGGCCGTGTCTGTCACCCACACCCAGAGCTCTGTCATCACTGTCGTGATCCTGGCCTGGCACTGGTCTTCTCTCCAGAGGACATGCGGTCGGGCACCTGGCCCAGTCCTACCCACTCAGGTGTCCTCAGCTCTCAGCCCCCATGTGCAGTGCAGTATCCACTTAGCATCCAGCATGGGAAGACAATGACCTGGGGTACCAAGGGCTACCTCCCTTCTCAAGGACTGGCCACAAGGATGCATCTTCAGCAGGGCTCCGGCCAAGAAGATGAAAGCAGGCTAGTTATTTGGAGTGGGGACCAGGCCCACAATGGCCTCTGGAGGGGTGGATGGTGAGGTCTGGGGCCTCTGAGCCTGAAGTGATAGATGTCCACCCGTGCTCTGTGACTGCAGGGTCAGACTCAGTTTACCAGAGTTGTATAGTGAAGCCACGTGGGAATGCAACCCTTCCTGACTCCAATGCATTGGACAGGAACTGACCTCAGGGTTCCCAGGGAATGTTGGTGACCTCAGGTTCCATGCTACACCTGGGTCATCTGGCCCCAAGGCCCTTGTTTCCACTTCACCTCCAAAGCAAAATCAAAACTCACAGTGAAGTGTGTTGGCACCAAGCTCCCTACCTGGTCCTGGGCCACCAGCAGGAGGGGTGATCCGAACACTGTGCTATCGTATTAGTATATTCCTGGGGCCAGGGAGATGGCTCAGCTGAATAAGTGCTTGCTTGGCAAGTGCAAGGGCCTGAGTTCAATCCCTGGCTCTGCACAAAAAAAGGAAATATATCCCTTAGTTATTGTAGGCAGTTCACTCCCACTGCCTACAAAATTAGGCTCATGAAAATTCAATCTCCCAAACGAGTGGACCATGAATGCTCAAATTAATGAGTGAGGTGGTGTGATTTCAGGGCTCCAGGAAGACAAAAATCCCTCTCACAGAATTTGAGATTTTCTGGGGATTAAGACAAAGATCTTCTTTGGGCAGCTCATATTTATTATGCTATCAAACAAAGCAGGAGAGTACTAAAGAAGATGCAGGAATCTGGGCACGACTTGGGAATCCCTCAAAGTTCTCCAAGTAACACATTATACTAATTTAGGAGAACTCTTGTTTCCAGGCAGGTCTTCACCACAGGAGTGAGATGCCTGAAGCAGCAGTCTTTAGCTAGCTAGCTGAGGTGGAGGCAAGGTGTTCTCAGTCAGGCCTTGTCTTATCCCTTGAGGGACCATGGCTTTACCCACCATACGGGCTGCCATCTCCAGACAAGGAGCCTAGGTCTTGGGAAGACTCACAAGTAAGCATGAAAAGCCAACTGGGTACTATAAATCCTGCTCAGAGCCACTTATAAAGCTCTCCAATACTGTGTGGCTCAGCTTGGAGGCGGAAGTACAGAAACGGAGGGTGAGCTCTGGAGACCCCGTGTGTGGGACATGTCCCCCTCACACCCCATCATGAGGGCTCAAGGTTTACATTCCTCATCTCCTTTTTCCTGTAACTCATTTTTATTGCACTTCACAGTCCTTAGTATGCTTTTGTCTGCTTGTTCTATTGATTACTGAAAGTTTCTGCCTGCAGCATGTTAGAAATGAATAAAATGCTTCTCACCAGATGACTTGAGCCACTTTGGCCCACGAGGTCAGAAGCAGAGGCCACAGTTCCCAGCAGCCAGCTCCTCCAATGGCGCTTTCTGTCCCGTGGTTTCCTCAGTCCCAGGACAAGCCCTCTGGGGCCCCAGTACTCACATGACATTGGTGCTGGACCAGACAAAGAGGCCTGGGCAGCTGGTCTCCTCCCCCATGAGAGTATCCCACTACTGCATGGTAACTCATCAGCTAACTCAATGCAGTGAATTTACAGAGCAAAAATGCATACATTGACTCAAAACTCAAGAAAAAGCTGGTGGATGGCGTGACTGCTTGCTCCTCACTCTCTCATTGCTCTCATAGTAAGTCTTGTACAGGACCCACGCTGGTATCAACAGTGGCATCAACAGTGGCCTCAGGCCAGGGTGCAGTGTGGTGATGAGATGCCCAGCCAGCATCCAGGAAGCCTTGGATTCATCCCTACTCCTACAGATCATGCGCACACGCACACATGCACACACACACGTGAGCACACATTTTTCATTTTCTCCCAGCAATGATGTGGCTTTCTATTTGTCTGTACTGCTTTCTCCCAGTCAGGAGGAGCAAGAATGAGTATCAGTCCAAATCCACAAAGTCACTGGATCCCTGGCTGTCCTGCAGCTGGTGGAGGGCAGCACAGAGAAACAGATATGTTGGACACAAGGGCTGGCCCTCCTCGGAGCTCAAAACCCCACACCACTGAGGGAGAGCAGAGTGGTAGGCAGAAGGGCAGCTGGCGAGGTGACAAAAGACCAACCCAGAGTTCCTTAAGAATTAGAAGTGTGCAGGACTGGAGCGATGGCTCAGTGATCTAAAGCACCTACTTAGAACAAGCTTGGCAAAGCACAGGGACCGTGGTTCAATCCCCCAGCACCACATGCCAGCCAGCCGCGCCCCCTGGTGGGCTGAGCTGGACACACACACACACACACACACACACACACACAATAAATGTTAAAAAAATTAAAAAAAAAAAAGAATTAGGAGTGTGCAAACCCTTAGCCCTTCTGTCTGTAGGTTACCTGGCCACCTGAGTCTAAAGCACATATAGCAGGTGACAGGAGGCTGGTGCTGGGGGACTTCTCTGTCTACTTCTGGGGACCATAAGCCAAGGAGTTCGTGCTACTTTTAGCTGAAGCAGCTACAGCTCAGCATCAGATGACTGACTCCTAACCCCCACCCTTCACCATAGCCCTGGGTCTCCTAATCCCTGCAGCCGCAACAGTGTCAGCTGGACCCTGGGCCGATGGCTCTGAGTGGCATGCTAGTGGCTCCTGGCAGTGTGTGCTGCCATGGGCCCTCCTCTCCGAAGCATCTCTGTTATGATTCCTCCTCCTCTGAGGCCCGTTGCTGTATCTCCATGGCAACACAAAGGCCCCTGATTCTGCTCAGCAGTGGAGCCTGCAGCTTTCCCGGGAACCCACCTTTGGGGCAGGTGGGGCTGCCTGTGTTAGCTCTGCACTGCAGACATTTTCTGCCCCATCATTCCTGCTGGAGGCCACTACTGACCTATGGGATGCTGGTGACCTTTGGAGACTCCCCTCCATCACCAAGTTCACACAGGTGGGTGCCACTGGGGAGCAGGAGGGATCAGGCAATGGACCGCCAGAGCATTGCAGTTTTAGCTGCATGACCTTGAATGATGTGTTTGGCTCGACTGCAGGCACCTATCTGTGAAAAAGGACAAGTGCATTTAAGTGTCAACACAGAGGACTTGAAATAAAATGTGCAAATGATAAATTATTCAAGAAATCATATCATACATCGCTGACAAAACAAAAATGAAAAAGGGGGATATGTTGGGAGCCATGAAGCTAGGAAATCGATCAAATATGTGTAGGTGGGACTTGGCCCAGTGCCTAAAACAAAGTCACTCCTGAGATGAACATCCTGTCTTGTTAAGGTTAGCTATCAGTTGCTAGGCAACCTAGTGTCAGGCGTTACTAACTTCACAAAGTGTAATTAAAGGACTATTTTGTTGTTTAAAAAAAGA
>NW_004524615.1:306623-308060 GCF_000260255.1 Octodon degus
AGAGTTAGGATAGGTATACAGCTACTTTCTCTTAGTTCATTAGAATAAAAGTTTGTACTAATATTGTTTACACAAGATATCATGTCTGCATCTTGTCCTCTGAGTAACTACTATGAAGACAACAATATGCAATGTATTAATTATTGTAACCATCCTACTAACTTGTTTTGAAACTGTTTCATTGCTATTTTATCATTTTTTCTCATTAAAATGAATTAAAAAATAAAAAGGAATCATATCATTGCTAGGGAGATAGCTCGGTGGTGTAGGTGCCTGCCTGGCAAGCACAAAGACCTGGGTTTGATCTCCGGACCCACATGCCATGCTGGCACGAAACCCTGGGCGAGCAGTGCCAGCCACTGAAACCATGAGTGGTGGTGCAGGGCTGTAATCCTGGCACTGGGGAGGCTGAGACAGGAGGATCACTATAAGTCCAAGCTGCATAGTGAGACCCTATACCAAATAAATAAATAAATAAATAAAAGATTTTTAAAAATTAAAAAGAAAAAGAAATCGTATCAGGGCAGCTTGTTATCCATTTGGGTAAAACAAATTTTATTCTTAATCTTCATCTTATGTGTCCAAATGCATGTCAGATGGATCAAGGATTTACATGCTAGAGAAGAGAGGACAGAGAGCGCTAGAGAAATCACAGGTGCACGTTTTATAGTCTTGGCGTGAAGGCCACTCTATAAGAACTCTGGACCTTTCTGGATAAAAAGTCTGGGAAGCACTGAGAAAATTAGCAGTGCCTCCATTTCCAAGCTCCTGGAGACAACACGGCTGCGAGCCCCTGAGGGTGGGCCGCGCCCCCGAGACGGAAGTGATGCTGCGGCGCGACAGGAGCCCGCAGTCACGAAGCCAGCGCCCTGGTCTGCCCAGACCACAGCTCATGTCAGGGGTCCCACCCACCTGCTTCCCCACCCCAGAGGCCACAGTGCAAGAGGACAGGAGAGGCCAGATGACTGGGGACCCCAGAGGGCTGCAGGCACCAGGTTGACCAGCCAGGGCCAGCAAGAAGGAGAGGCCAGCACCCAAGACGCTGCCCTGGGACCTCTGCTGAAGGCCAGGCCAGCACTACGTGTCACAGGTCGACCCGCCGTGGACATCGCAGGTGGCCAGTGTATGGCCCTGAGTCAGGGCCCCGAGGCCAGAGCAGACTTCCTTGTGACTTGGGATGGGCACGGAGAGTGCTTCCAAGAGAGCATGGAGACCTCTGTGGCTGCAAGGTGGCCCTTCCAACCCTGCAGGGAGCCCTTGAGCTAATCTCTCGGCCACCACACACTCAGCAACACAGGGAGTCTAGTTCAGATATGTGTGCTGTGGCACCAAGGAATCCAGCAAACTGCCCAGAGAGCAGCTGCTTAAGATGAACAGCCCACGCTCCACCTCGGATGCACAGCCCACGCCCCACCTCGGATGCACAGCCCACGCCCC
>NW_004524615.1:309216-319568 GCF_000260255.1 Octodon degus
CGCCCCACCTCGGATGCACAGCCCTCGCCCCACCTCGGATGCACAGCCCTCGCCCCACCTCGGATGCACAGCCCTCGCCCCACCTCGGATGCACAGCCCACGCTCCACCTCGGATGCACAGCCCACGCTCCACCTCGGATGCACAGCCCTCGCTCCACCCTGCTGAAGCAGTGTGCCCTGCAGAATAAGGCCTCCTGTCTACCTTATCCCCAGCTGGGGTGTCGCCCTCCGTACACCACAAAAGGGATTTCACGGAGGAGTCTAAGCTAGGGTTCTGGGTCAGAGATTGTCCAGATCTTCCAGGCTGCCTGCCACCAGGTCCTCCCCAGAGAGAAAGGGGGGGTCGGACAGCTGGAGTTGTGGGTTCCTGCAGAGAGATGGAGGTGGACAAAGTCTCACCACACACACAGCCTACAGATGCCTTCATTTCAAAGTCATAGGGTCCTACATTTACGTTGTTTTAAGAGAGCACACACACACCAAAGTAAAACTTTAATTCTTTCATTCAATAAACATTGTTAAATGTAAACCAGGAACCAGGACCCATGGGGAGCTAGGGCAGGGCCTGAAAGAGACTCTAGGGATTCACAAGCAGACAGGACCTCTTCCTCCCTGAATCCCTGGGGTTGGGCCCAGGACCTCCCTAAGAACCACACAAGTCTGGACCCCACGTGCCCTCCTCCTTGCATAGGGTTTTACTCCGTTAGTGACTACAGCTGCAACAGACACCCTCCACATTGTGCACACTGGTTCTGCCTTTGTCCTCACAAGCTGATACTTGGTATTAGCATGAAACTCGTGGGCATGAGAGGGGTTGAGAGAGAATTCAACAAAAATATCCTGTTAAAATTGTACTTGAGAGATGAAAAAAAAACTTGTATTTTGACAGAATTATTTTTATTAAAATACACATCCATGAGCAGTAAGAAAGAAAGAAAGAAAGAGGAAAGGGGGAAGGCTGGCCAAATAGCTCAGCAGATTAGAGTGCTTGCTTAAGCAGACGCAGGAGCTGGGAGTTCAATCCCCATGCCTGCCCTGCTGGCCCTGCCCCTGGGGCACACTGAGGAGACTGAGCGTGGTGGCGCACGCCTGTGATCCCAGCACTTGGGAGGCTGTAAACAGGAGGATCACTATGAGTTCAGTCTATGCAGTGAGACCCTGTATACCCTGTCCTAAATACAAAAAAAAAAAAAAAAAAAAAAAAAAAAAAAAAAAAAAAAAAAAAAAAAAAAAAAAAAAAAAAAAAAAAAAAAAAAAAAAAAAGAGGGACAAGCCCAGGCACAAGAACACAGGGCCATAGTGAGGATCATGTAGGGAGCAGGACCCGGGAGCCCTGCAGCCCACACTGCAGACACAGACTTGAAGTCCTCCAGAGCTAGTTTGCATCTTTGGAAAGACTTTCTGCAATGCTCAGGGAACAATACTGTGCTGTCTGGGCCAGCTCAAAATAACCTGGGAGGAAGTGGCCAGGGCACGAGAGCCGGCGGAAGGGATGGGCTGCTGTGTGGCTTCTGTAGGGAGCTCATCTGAGGGCTTGAGGACAAACGCATCCCCCTGTGAGTGGGGGTGTGACTGCCTGGTTGTCCCACAGCTGGAGCTGCCCCAGGGTCAGACCCTGAGGGGTCTGGTCCCTCCCAGCCCTGCTAGGCATCCTAAGGTCACACCCTTGGCCAATGCTCTTCCAGTGACACGGGAAGCTTCACTCTGCAACGTGGCCCTCAGAAAGAAGTCCAGAGTGGGACAAGCAGAGCATCTACCAGCTGCCCTGCTCAATGAATTCTATTGCTACCTCCCTCCACCAGGTCCCCAGTGTCCTAGACATCTACTGTCCCATGACTTAGGCTTGCTCTGTTACCCTATTAAGGCCACCAAATTAGATAGAAAATAATACACAGTCAGAGAGGGACTGGGGCTTTCGAGGAAGTCGGCAGAAAAAGTAAAGGCATTAGAGCTGCGACTGGAGGTGCAGCTGGAGGGCCGGGCCGGGCCCACCACTTCCCTAAGGCACAAGCAGTGCCTCGGTCACACATGATGAGCGCCACCAGGCCGGGCCGTCATGGAGGCACCTGTCGCCCAGGTACATGACCAGAGTATGTGGACTCACATCTCCCCACATGCCTTCGCACTCTCCATGTAGCCTTGCTATATGACCTGCTATGTGACCTGCTTCCCCAGCAGATCAGCATTAGCTAAGCAGCTGTCCTTGTAATCCTGCAGGCTGATTGTGCTTTGGCCACATTATGCCTACTCTGTGACTTTGATGGGTAAATCAAAGCTTTCCTACTCTTAACCTCCTTTGTCCTTTGGAACTCATTCAATTTCACGGCACACAAACTCAGCGTGTCTGACATCTAGCAGGTTTGGAGTTATACTTCTCCCATATCAAAAGGACACAGACTGGGGAGGAATCTAGACCAAGCCCGCTCAGAATTAGGGTGCAGGTTTGCTGACTCGCATCATGGAGAAAGAATTTTCAGAATGAGTCAGGAAGAGGCACAAGGGTTTTAGCAGAAAAAGTACACACTCGAGGAAATAGAGGAGTGTGGCCCCTTAGGGAAAAGAGGTCCTGCTGGTCTGGAGCTGGGTGTTCAGGGGCTTGGAGTGTCCTCAAGGTGAATGAAGGTCCTGCAGCCTGTCACATTACCCATTATGCAGCCATGTCCAAGTACAAACCGCTGACCTGGATCTGAGGCTGAGATGTGCGGCATGCTGCTGCCCCACTTCTTTGAGGACAAAAATGATTTGCCGGTGAAGGGCAGCAGTTGGCTCACAGGTGAGCGAGGCCAGTGGGCAGGGGAAAGGGAAGGACCCTGGCTTATTGGTCTTGGGAAGAAAGAAAAACATTGTAGACTGGGCTTGAGTAACCTTTGTGTTTTAAAGTTAGTTTTTCTGCAAGTTACAACTTTAACATTTTGGTATTCCTTGTCTCTTTTTTACCTCTCTTTATTTCTTTTTCCTACCTCAGCTCTGTCACAGCTCACCTGGGCCCCAGAGACAGAGTGGTCAGGATGGAGCCCTAACTCTACAGTTCTGCCAGAAACATCCTTTTCTTGGAGTGGGTGCCAAGGAGCCCCTCCAAATCCTGCTGGGGCAGCCCAAAAGCCACATTGGGTCAGCAGGGCTGTCCTGGTGGCTGCTTGCTGTGATTTCAGTGAGCTATACATTCAGTGAGTTACAAACGTGACCACAGCTTTCTCTAACACAGAGGCAAAGATGTTTGCACATAGCAAAGCCCACTTCAAAGCCCCATCGACACACCATTGGCCTTGTTGTGTGACTGCACTACAGAACAGAACTATAAATGTTAGGCTTTTTTCTTTTCATATAAGTTCTCCAAACTTGCTCCTGCTAAGCACATAGCGACACACCCCTTCTTTCGTTTGCAGGAAAGTGTGATGGGCTAAGCAGATGTCAGCCCAGGAGGCCAGCAGCCTGGCTGCTGTCCCACAAGAAAGAGCAGGGTGAGGTAAAGATGCCTGGAAGTGAAAAGGTCAGTGTGGGTATTCTCTCTCTCTCTCTCTCTCTCTCTCTCTCTCTCTCTCTCTCTCTCTCTCTCTCCTCCCCTCCTGTCTGTTCCTTAAGATAAAGAACTCTTGCCCATCTGCAAGTGCAGAGATGGTGACCTGAGGCAAATGGACAAATGGACCCCTCTACCTCCTTGGAGCTATTTTTTAAAATTTATTTATTTATTTATCTATTTATTTACTTTTCTTTGAGACAGGGTCTCACTTTGTAACTCAGACTGGCTCTGAACTCACTATGTAGCCCAAGTTGGCCTTGAATTTACAATGGCCCTCCTGCCTCAGTCTCCCAAATGCTGAGAGTATAGGCATGTGCCACTGCACCTAGTCTCAGAGCTAGTTTTGAATAAATCCTTTTGACCCAAATACATGACCTCCTTTGAGATGGTCCATGGCAGTAGATGAGCTTGAATGTCTGTGGTCAGCAGAAGACAGACACAGACCCCTCTACACCTGGCCAGCCGCCGACTCTCACACACTTTCTGAGCATGAGTGGGGACCACACTGCTCCCTTCACTAACAGACCTCTGAAGCCCACAATTCTGCATCGGCACAGTCCAGGGAGTAACTGTGTCCTGCCCCTGGTGCAATGGAAGAGCTAGGTCTAGGGGACAGATTCAGAGGACCTTGGCCCAGCCCATCTGTGCCCAGCTCTTCAGGCAGCAACCTGCCTGGAGCAAGGAGACTGCAGATGTGACTAGCGAGAGAGATCTCACTGGGCAGGGGCGCCTGCTGCCACGGTATTCCAACCAAATGGGCCAGTAGCCATCCAGGTTCTGTGAGAAGAGAGAAGACTGCCAAATATACACCCAGTGGGAAGAAGGAAGTAACCATGTTTATTGACTATCACAGGAAAGATAGCAACAGGAAAAGGAAAAAAGAGAAAAGAGGGGCCACTAACTCAGTCTTTTAAAATTTAAAGTCCAGACACCTCTGGCTCTAGGTGCCATCCACTGAGCCTCCTCTGGTGCCAGTGCCCTGCTGCCTAGAGCACAAGTCTCCTGGGCTCTGTGATGGAAGCAGGGATCACTGTTGGGTGCTGATTAGGGTTAGAAGAGGGAAAAGAGTGACTCGCTCAGCTTTTCATGTTTCTAACTGTACTCAGGACTGTGTCCTTGCAGGAACACAGAGGAAAGAGACTGAACTGTGCACCCAGGACCAGGAACACCTGCCACCTACGGCCTGGGGGCGGAGGACCCTGCCCATACCTTGATGACAGACTTCAGCTCCAGGACTGAATCAATCTCTGCTGTTCCGGGTCACCCCACCCTTCAATCTGTGGCTCCATCCAGCTGCTGGGACATGCAAGTGCTGGTGCTGCTACCTTGTTGAGAATGTGGGTTGGCTGAGTCACCCTTAAGCCTCACACTCAGCTGGTCTTGGAAGGTTAAAGATGCTCTATGACATCAAAATAACTGAGCCAATGCTGAAGAATAGTGCTACAGAGCCCCTGAATGCTCTCTCGAATGATATTCACATCCTCTGCATCAAACCCGCTCCTTCTTAGTAAATTGACTAAGGGAGAGCTTGTGGGAAGTTCAGAACCAGAGCCTGGAAAACCATAGTACTGGAGCAAGAGACCACCCCTGCTTTTCCTGCTTACCCTGTAACCAGTTTTTATGACCCAGGACCAGCTTCTGCCAACACCAGCTGGGTTTGTGGCAGTGTGGCCCAATGTGCTGTAGCTGACTGTCCCCCATCACCCTTGGAAACCAGACTTGGTGGCCTTGTACCATGTCAATTGCTATCCAGCGTCTCTTGTCAGAGCACAGACCAGGAGTCCATTCTTAGAGGCCAGGACAGGAGAACTGACACATATGTGGTTTTACCCAATTCATCTGTCCTACAAGAGCAGAAGGGGCATGGAGCTGTGCCTGCCTAAACCAGAAGGGTTTGAGGTCCAGGGTCTCTGCACATCTTCTGCTGTCGAATCAGGTTTTTTGTGACACACTCTGAATGAAAAGCCGGCCTCTGGCCAACCAGTGTGCAGGAGACTTTTACTCAGGCCATGTTTAATCCACCTGTGGTCACATCAGCAACTCGGGGTTCCAGGTGCAGCAAGGCCTCCTCCAAGACAACACCAGCCCAGAAAGACTGTGGAAGTGACCCTGGCTTCCTGAGCAACTGGATGGGCTCAGCATTCCTAGCCAACGCTTTCTCCAGAAAACATAAGTCATTTCCTTTCATGAAAACTAAACGAGCCTAGAAGTCAGCTGATGTGCTCGTTTCTCACATAAGGAAATGCAGCATCTTGTCCAACGCCACTCAGATAGCAACGGAAGCAGAAGGGTTTATCTGATCAAAGATCCACCTACCTACTCTTTTCATATCTCGCCTGCCCAGAACCCACAACCCCAGCAGGGTGGAGATTCCACAGACAGGTACAGGAAAAGGATGTCACTTCTACAGGACAGACAACATTCCATAAAACCACTGATAAGTGGACACTTGACACAAAAACCCATGTTGAGCGGCAGGCACATAGGTGACCCCAAGGTGATAGCCAAATGAGAACACAGCCTGGCCCTGGCCAGGACTCTCAGATGGAAAGCTGAGCATGTCCAGGAAAACTGGAGAAGCTGACACCCTCAGGCAAGATGCTGGAGCTTCCACTGAAGGACTTTCACCTCAATGGGACCAGATGGTGTTCATTCACTACGGTGAGCAGAACTTTCCACACATCTTGACGAGACCCACACATTCCACATCACCACATGACATGTAAACAAGTTAGAGCAATGTAAAAATCCTGCCCACAGCTCACAAATCAGTCCTCTATCACAATCTACGTGCACTGGCCTGGAAAGTGCGTAGTCATCACCAAGGGGAGCTATGCAGGGCTCGCCAGCTCGCTGGGCTGGGTGGACCTGAGCACTGTGAACCAAGACCCTGAAGCTCGGGGAGGGTGGCAAGCAGCCGTGGCACCTGCAGCGTCCTTACCAGTCAGAGCTTTGGAGTCCCTCCCCTCCAGGTGAGCTGCCCTGGGCCATGGAAGAAGTCACCTAAGAGGACAAGAGTGGCCAAGCCCAGCTCTTGGGGGCACAGTCCCAGCCCTTCACCCGAGTGGACCTCTATAATGCACAGGGTGGTCGAGGTGGCACGCTCACAACGTTTTCTGGGTTGAAAACACACTGGAGAGACTTACCAGTGATTAACTACTATGAAAGAGCACCCCAGGAGTTGGAGGCATGGCAACTGAGACCACCCAAAATAAAGACAGATGGCAAAGCAGCCCCAGATTCCTGGGAACCCCACACTCCAGTAACTGCAGTCCCCTGCAGACTTTGGAGAACAAAAAATCCACTTAAAGAAATAACAGCCAAAACTTTCCCAAGTTTGATTCAAGAATCTCAAGGAACCTCAAACAGAAAAACTTGAGAGAAACTTGAATAACACATAATCAAGCTTAATCAGCCAAGAGAAAAATCTTAAAAACAGTCAAAAGACCTGTTTTACACAGAAGAGCAAAGATCAGAAAGCCTGGAAATGTCTTCTGGCCAGCAATAATGCAAGTGAAAACATCAGGGGCAAGTTCCTAAAAGTAGTGCAAGAAGCACAGGAAACCACCAATCTATAATTCTATTCCTGGATTTAAAAAGATTCTTCAAAAAGGGAAGTAAAATAAAGACTTTTTCAGACACACACACACAAAAAATCTATCACTAACAGACCTATAATGAGAAGGTATAAAAGAATTTTAAGGCAGACGAAGAGCATCCGAGACTAAGTCTGGCTCTACTTAGGAATAAAGAGCAACGATTAATAAACACCATCACAGCATTTTGGCTGCTTCCTGCTGCTGCAACAAGACCTGAAAGATTAGCATGGGGAGGAGAAGTTATCTTGGCTCTTGGTTTCAGAGCTTCTGGTCCTTGTTTCTGGGCCTGGACAGGGGGAACATATTGGACAGAATAGTGGAGTTCACCCAGGCCAACAGAAAGAAAAGAGTGGAGAGTACAAAACACATGCTCAGGGAACCTTTGTGTGTGGCACTTCCTCCAGACCTGCTGTGCCCTATAGTTCCTGCCACTCCCGGTGGCTCACGGGATGGCTGAGTTATCCACGGGGTCTGACCCAGTCATACACACACCCGCTCCACCTCAGCTGCACTGGGGCCCAGCCTTGAACACAAGTTTTGGGGAATGCTGCTGCCAGTCAGGGGTGGGTTCCTTGATCAATTAAACAGAAATCGTAAGTATGCAAAGTATAGCTCTGTTGGTAGTGCTGATGCCACCAGTCAATTACAGGTAAAGTTGGATATACGCGGAAGGCTCTCCAGGGTGTTGGCCCTGCTGCCATCTGGTACCAGCTTGTGCCAGGCACTGCTCATTGATTCTGCTGGCTGTCACTGCCCTTCACTGGCCACTGGTCTCTGGAGCTCTCCTAAGCTAACAGACCGTGGCATTTATTGCCCTTTCTTTTAAAGCAACTGCTCTGCCCACACTTCAGGATAAGAACACCCAGTAGATATACATGACCTTCCAAGCAGCCCCTACCTGAAAAATATATCACAAGCAGATTTACAGGTTTGTAGAGGACAGCTTTATTTGAATAGGACCTGTGCAGTGGCAGAGGGGTTCAGTGCTCCAGAGGGAGCCCTCCAGGACCAACTAGAGAAGAGTGAGGGGAGGGTTGCCTAGATAGCAGCTGCAGACTTGTGAAATTCAGGCCTGCTGATTGGTTCAAGTAGGCATGGGGTTCCAGGACAGCCCAGTTATCTTGGCTATCCAGGACAGAATGACAGGAGAAGTTTGACTGACAGATGTCACATTTCTGAAAAAAATGACCAGGCTGAAACCTGGAGGATCTCCAGGAGAGCTAGCTATGTCCATTGTAGCTTACTGGGCTTCAGGAGGTTGGGGATGTTAACACTGGGTCTTTAGCCCCCTTCTTCAGAGAGCTGGTCACAGCAGCTGAAGTGGCAGCAGTGGGGGAGGGGCACTCATGTTGGAGCCACCTGGAGGAGGAGAGCAGCCACTAAGCAACAGCGAGGACTCAGCCATTCCTGTCCATGGTGGGTTGAAGGGAAGGAAAGACCATCCATCTAGTAGGCACAGTGGACGCAGGAGAGCCAAGAGAGTCCTGGCCTCAATTTCAGATTCAAACACAAAATATTGACAATAAGAATATAGAAACAAGAAAACCAAAGACTGATTATTTGAGATCAATAGTTAGCTGTGGGGCCTGGGAGATGGCTCAGTAGAATAAGCGCTTCCCTGGCAAGCGCAAGGGCCTGAGTTCAATCCCTGGTTCCACCAAATAAATAAATAAATAACCATTAAAAAAAGTTAGCTGTGGAATCTCTAGTCAGAATGATCAAGACAGAAAAAGACAGACTTTTTTCTATCTGGCGTGAGAGAAGCTGTTATTGTTGAGTTGAAGGGACAGAAAGGTGCTGGGGAGCATCATGGCGGACTTTGTGCCAATCTGGCCAACACTGCAACCAGACAGGACCATGTTTGGGAAGACACAAACCTGTACAGCAGTAGAGACAATCCCAATAGTCTCAGATCTGTTAAAGGGACTCAGTTTATCCCAAATATATTCCTTCAAGAAAAATATCCAGGGGCCGGGGAGATGGCTCAGTAGAATAGCGCTTTCCTGGCAAGCACAAAGGTCTGAGTTCAATCCCTGGCTCCTCAAAAAAGAAAAGAAAGAAAGAAAAGAAAAAGAGAAAATCCAGGCTTGCTTACATCATTGACAAATCTGGCCAATCATATAAGGAAGAAACATCACCAGTTCTGTGCAAGCCCAAACAGTGAAGCAGAATATGATGCCACACTTGACAAATTCCATGAGGTCAGCATTTCCTGAGCGCCAGAGCAGACATATGAAGTGCAAGAAGGGAAGGCTGCAGACCACAGCCTCATGATAAGATTTTCAACACACTTTTTGCAAATTGAAGTCAATTATAATTAAAGGATAATTCCTCATGACCAAGTGGGGATTATCCCAGGGTTGTAAGATTTATTAAACACTTTCATATCAATTAAGGTGATTTTTTTTGGGTGTGTGTGTGTGTGGTACCAGGGATTAAACTCAGGATCTTGCACTTGCCAGGCAAGCACTTATCCCACTGAGCTATTTCCCCTGTCCCAGTGATTCATATAATAATGAATAGAAAAAGATAATATGACCATGTCAATAGATGGTCATATTTGTCAAAAAGCATTTGGCAAATTAAAATACTCATTGCCAGTTTTAAAAAGAAACAGCTCGGCAGAAACCAAAGATAAAAGGGAATTATTGATCTGATGAGACACATCTAAGGAAAGCTCATAGATACCTACCATTGTACTTTTTTAAAAATGTATTTGGTACACAGTCTCACTATGCAGCTCGGACTTGTAGTACTCCTCCTGTTTTCAGCCTCCCCACTGCTGGGATTACAGGCATGTGCCACCATACCCAGCCACAGTGGCTCAGCACCCAGGGGCAGGGCTGGCATGGCATGTGGTGCCCAGGATTGAACTCCAATTCCTGCACTTGCCTAAGCTTGTACTTAGTCTGCTGAGCTATTTTGCTGACCCCATCACTGTACTTAACGATGAGAGACCAAACATTTCCTCAGAGGGTCGGTAGCAACATGAAGGCATCTACCACACCTGTAGCACCCCAGAAGCTCCTCGGCAGCACAGCAGAGAAAAGAACACATCGATTTCAAAATCGGAAGTCTGTGCTCACTTTGGCAGCACATACTAAAATTGGAACGATACAGAGAAGATTAGCATGACCCCTGCGCAAGGATGACACACAAATTCATGAAGCGTTTCATATTTTTAAGTATGTTCAAGAAAACAGAAGCTATCCCATGCATATTATCTGACCACA
>NW_004524615.1:322124-324201 GCF_000260255.1 Octodon degus
TTAAAACAACACTGACCTTTCTTTCTCTTCTCTTCCTTTCTCTTCCTTCTCTCCTTTTCCTCCTTCTACATCTCCCTCTCTTTCCCTTGGTTCTGTTTTTTTTTTTTTGAGAATATAAATGACTGAATAATATGACTTTTCTAAATAAAGGCAATATATAATTATCACTGGGTTTTTCCTGGATGTATTAATAACACTCTATTTGGTACTTGTATTCTCAGTAGAATATAAGTAGAATTCAGCTACACAGAAGATCATATTTTTTTCTTCTTACTAATAGTCTTCTCTTCTGTAAATAAATACATGAACAAATAACTAGTTACTAAGAATACACTATAAAAGTGAATGTTTATCCTTATTTCCAAGTCTCTGCATAAAGAGATTTAATTTCTTTTTATGGTTAAAATGGCATTTGGTTTCAAAGAACTCAGCAGTTTTAGTGTTCTGAACCCCCTGTGAATGTCTGAGTCCTGGGTTAGTGTAAAGTTGTGGAAAATAGCACTAAACTTTAGTGACACATTGACCATCTTCTGAAGTCTCTTTAGTAACAGCAGCAGTCACTAGATTCCCTGGAGAAAATCTGTTTTGAATTAATTCACTAAAGTTCAGAGACTCTTTCTTTTTCCCACAATATACTTTCAGGCAGTATACCTCACAGCACAGAATCAGACTCAAACTTAACTAGATGGTAAGATTTATCTCCTGTAACAATCGTCTATGTTCTAGTGCTTTTGATTGGTACAGTTTTTCTCTTAGCTTGAGTAGGAAAAGAGTAACAACTTTTTGATCATTTTTATGCCCCTGTTTCATGTGATAGGTTTTATATAGAAAGTAATTGAGATTCATAATTCTAAGAAATGAAGAAATGGAAGTATTGCTGAGAACTATACATCCCAAACAGGAAAAGTCAGCCAAACTCAGGGGATTGTAAAATATTGAATAAAACATTTGCAGTTAGGAGAATAGAAAAAGTAGCCGTGTTTTTCAAAAATGAGTACAAGTATCAGAATACTACCTGCAGAAGAACACCATCAGTCTTTCTCTAAAGCAGGTCAATGACAAGAGTTGACAAAGTAGATTACAGTGCACAGGCAATAAAACATCCTCTTCTCCCCAAGTAGTCTTTGATAGCAGGAAGTTAACTGACTTTTAGTGCATGTATAACGAGAGAGAGGGAGCACTCCACAGAAGACATCAGAGGAATGAAGAGAGAAGGTCTCACAGACGTGTTGGCCGGAATCTGTCCTGGAGCTGGCGTTCACTGCCCTGGAACAAATGTATTTCCGTCAGAGCTGGACCAACTTGGCTCAACTTGAATAATATGTGGACACTTTTTAAAGGAAAAAGAAAAGGTTCTTACAGATTTTGCTCCCTTCTTAAACTTCCCAAAGTATTTGCATAAAGTTATATATCATATATAAAACAATGTTGTACATTATATGCGGGATATAAGTGAATATAAATTTGTGAGGTAGCTCACTTTTATAAATTAGGGTCAAACCTATTTACCTATAAATTAAAGATGTTAATACCAAAAAAAAAAAACACTGAGATATCATCTCACCCCAGAAAGATCGGCTATCATAAAGAAATCAACCAACAACAAATGTTGGAGAGGCTGTGGGGAAACGGGAACCCTTCTCCACTGTTGGTGGGAGTGTAGACTGGTGCAACCATTATGGAAATCTGTGTGGAGATTCCTTAGAAAACTAGGACTGGAAATCCCATTCAAGCCTGCTATCCCCGTACTGGGAATTTTCCCAGGGGAACTGAAAGCATCGTATCATAGTGATATATGCGTACCTATGTTTATAGCAGCACAATGTGTGATAGCCAGATCTTGGAAACAACCAAGATGCCCATCACATGTGGAATGGTTGAAAAAGATGTGGTACTTTTCTATAATGGAGTACTACTCAGCTATAAAGAATGATAAACTTGAAGCCTTCATATTTAAGTGGATGCCACTTGAAGATATACTTATTAGTGAAATTAACCAAACCCACATCTGTAAATATCGTATTGTCTCCCTAGTATAAGGACTTACAATTCCGTATATGGTTAGGTTTCTAAATTT
>NW_004524615.1:325290-332506 GCF_000260255.1 Octodon degus
AAAAAAAAAAAAAAAAGAAATATCAATGTTATAGAAAAATAAAGATAACTGTTTAATATGCAAGGTAAATAATGATTCAATTGTTATTTTGATAATTTAACAGAGTATACTTTAATTACTCTATATTGTAATAATGTTCTATTTTTGATTGCTAGAAAATCCACTTTATTGGCATTGAGATCCACACCAAGAATTGTTCTTTCTACATTGTTTTGAACAGGTTCTCTTATAAAACCTTGAAAAATAATTTTACTTCAAGAAAATAATTGCAGGCTATTTTATCAAAATGTATATTTCGTTTTGTATGTTATTTTATGCTAATTTTTTCTATTTGGAAACAATCTCCAATTATTACTTTGTTACTATGGAAATGTACAATCTGTTTTATTTCATATATTTTAGAAATGTATTGTTATTAGCCTTGAATAACAAGTAAGAGATTAACAGCAGAGAAAAATAAGGAGGCAATTCTGAATGCAGGAAACCACAGAGGAAAATGCAAAAGAACATATGAAATTTGGGGAACGATAAGTGACATGGCAGAGGTGTCCACATCACAGGTGGTCTAAAATGCTCCCAAAATACTCAAGTGTTTAGGAGGTAGGACTTTTAGAAGGTGATTGCATCATGGGGGCATCATACTTACCAGTAGATTCATTGGTAAGATCATGGCTGAATGTGCTATTAGAGGTATGACCTGAATAAAGGTCATACGTCGCTGGAAGTATGACCTGGAAGAATATTTTCATGCCCGTGGCTCCTGATTTCTCTCTGCTCCAGCACAGAGAAGCAGAGAACAGCTTTCTGAGTTGAGTAGTTTTCCTCCATTGTGCTCATTCACCATGCCCTTTCTTCCTTAGGTTTGGAGCTAGAGGACAAAAAAGCCCTAGAAGGTTGTAAGCAGAGCTTGATGGGTGGTTCTGGTGAGAGCTCAGATAGGAATGAGGAGAATAAAGACCTAGCTCATGAGGCTTCTGATGGAAATAAAGATCATATAAGAAAATGGACTAAAGGTCATGTGTGTTACATTTTAGGGAAGAAAACGAAGCCTAGTCTACATGTTTTCCATGTCCTAAGACTTTGTATTAAGCTAAATTTAAAGAGAACATGTTAAGTGAAACTCTCTAACACTTGTAATGTTTCCTGTTTTAATTCTAATTTGTACTCAGTTTAAAAATAAAAAATAAATAAAAATTAAAAAAAAAACAACCAAAAGTCCAAGGGCCTGTGTTTACAGTATGATTACTTGTGTAAGACACGGCACAGAATCTAAACAAAAAGCATCAAAACTAGTAACTGAGCCAAGAAAAGCTGTATGATACAAGACAAATGTTTGAAACCAGATGTGTAAACAGTTAAAGGTGGAAATTAAATACCATGTACAAAGGTATGGAAAAAGTGAAATATTTAGAAACAAATTTTGCCACTGAATACTGTGAAATGCTGCTGAAAAATCTTAAGAAGACCTATATAAGTGAAATATAGGTCAGAAGATATATCATTGTCAAAATATTCATTTTCTCCAAATCAATTTAGAGCTTTCTAGCAATTTCAGTTAAAGTCCCAGCAGGTGTTTTATATAAAATAGCAAGCTGATTCTAAAATTTGCATGGAAATGTAAAAGAACTAAAATAACCAAACAACTTGCAAAAAGAAGAATGTTTTGGTATTTACACTTCTGATTTCAGTTACATTTTTCCTTCCTATTAACGACCCAGAGTAATGGGCTTCATTTGGCTATCAGTACATACATACATACATACAACATACTTTAGTCACTCTCCTTGCCTCCTCTCCCATCCCTTCTTGTTATAGATCTATTGTTGGTAAAAGTCTGATATTCACTTTACAGAGAGATGGAAAAATAAATGGAAGAAAGTAGTTCACAAACAGACCTGCACATAAACAGTGGATCGACCACCTGTCCTGACAGGTGACTGATGCAACACCACTGTTGTCACCCCAGGGAGTGAAGCTTGCTCATTCAACATGGATTGCGCTCCTAAATGTGAAATTCAAACCTACAGAACTTCTGGGAGAAAGTATTTATGATGTTGGGTTGAGCAAATCCATTATAGGAAGAATAATAACTTGTACTTCAAAATTGAGACTTTGGGGGCCAGGGAGATATCTCAGTAGAATAAGCGCTTGTCTGGCAAAAGCAAGGGCCTGAGTTCAATCCCCAGTTCTGGAAAAAAAAAAAAATAGAGACTGTCTCTGTGAAAAAAAGTTTGAATAGAATGAAAAGACAAGCCACAGATCAGAAACAGGTATTTACAAACCCCACATCTAACAAAGTACACATAACTAAACCCTGTAAAGAATGCTTAAAATTCAACAAATGACTCAACAAAGCAAATACTCCAAGTTAAAAGAAACAAACATGTTTAGCACTTCACCAGAGAAAATATTTGGACGGCAAACACACATTAGAACTCTTCAAAACCATTTGTTGTTCGGGAAATACAAATTGAAACAAATGAGATAAGGACACCTACCAGAAAGGCTAAATTAAACTAACCACAGCATTTCCGGTGGGGATGGGCAGCAACCGATGTCCCCGTCCTCACTGGTGGGGACATAAAGCAGTACATTTTGGAGGACGCTTTGGTGGCTTCTTTAGCAGCGAAGCAAATACATCCAGATGATTCAGCACTTCTGCTCCTGATATTTCTCCAAGAGAAAAGTGTAGGAGACACTTCCTGGACCTTGTGTTGGTCCAAGAAGCCAATATTTGTAATCCCAAAGTTACGTTATTGGGGGCTGGTGAGATGGCTCAGTGGTCTAAAGCACCTACTTAGAACAAGTTCAGCAAAGCACAGGGACCACGGTTCAATCCCCCAGCACCACATGCCAGCCAGCCCACCCCCTGGTGGGCTGAGCTGGCCACACACACACACACACAAATAAAATTTAAAAAAAAAAATTCAAAGTTACGTTATTGGAATCCCATCAAGTTGATTCCAATCTACCACTTACAATGCAACCCATGGCGAAAATAAAGACACTAAATTATATTTTCAGTCATTGGGGAGTCAAGAGGCTCTAAGTCCAGCCATGAAGATGGTTTTCTGGGACCAAGAGAGCAACCCAGGGCCTCACCCAGTTTTTATTCAGTGGGGGCGTGGCTTGAGGAGGATTGACTGAGAATTGTGGGAAGTAGGTGATCATTGTGAGCTGAGCTAGATGGGTGGCCTACATTTACCTAAGGCCAATTGATAAACAGAAGTCCTAGCCCGCTCTGTGCATAGGAAACAGGGTCAGGCTGTCAAAATGGAGACAGCCGTTCTTCTTTCAAGGAGAGCTGCTCCAGTGGCCCTCCACAGAAAAGAAAACAGACTTCACACCAGAACTTGGACACAGTATCCATGGCAGATTTGTAACAAAAACCTGGAAAGAAGCCACATGTCCAGCACAGGTGAATGACATGTAAATGGTGGCCTAGTCATACAAGGAACATTGGTGACCCACAAAAAAGGGGGACACTGTCTGTACTTGTGACACAGATAATTCTGGAAGAAAAAATGCTTGGTAAATGAAGCCAAACAAAAAAGTGCAAATATAGTCTAACCCCTTTGCATAACATTCCAGAAAATGCAAAAATAATTAATAGTGACAGAAAGCTGATCCATGACCTCTCCCAGGCAGGTGAATTTGGAGCTAGGCAGGGAACTCAGGACAGAGGAATCACCAAGGGAATTGGGGAAAAATGTTTGGGTTAATGGCCAGTTCTTTGACTTGACTCTGAAGGTTTCATAGGCATATGCTTATGTCATAGTTAGTCTCAAAATCTATCCTATATGTGCGGTTTCCTGTTCTTACCATTTTATCTTTTCAAAGAAGCTGCTGGAAATGTAGACAAAAACTAACTCTGTGCGATGGTTTGGCCAGCACCCCGTGCAGCCTCTTTTAAGATAACTGGCAGGTGCTTGACACATGTTTTGGGGGCCAATGCATGCAAGGTCTCCCCCCTCCCCTGGAAGGAGGAGTCTTCAGCTTCCCATGTTCCTGTGCAGTTGACCACAGCACCCAGACAAGAGCAGTGCTCATTGCCAGGGACCAACAGCTGCTTGCACGGCTCTCTTGAGTGTGCAGTGGTGCTGCGGACCCTGTCCACACTCAGCACCCCAGCCACACATTTTTATTTCTGCCTTATAGCACATTTTCTGGTCAACAGGCTGGAAGTGTTGAAGTTTTGCAGAGCTGTCTAAATCTAAATGAGCAAGTGGACAGATGCCCTTCATTACACCAGAAGTCTACACACAGGCACCATCATTGCTGTGCATAATCTCAGCAGACAGTGGGGAAGATAGGACGGGTGAGGTCCAGCTGGGGCCCTGCTGGTGCTGGCTGGCCTGAAGCAAGGACACACCCAAGTGCAGATGGCCGTGGGTGTCCAGGGGCCAGTGCTGCTCTCACTTGCTGGGGTCAGATAACCAAGAACTGCACACTGCTCCAATACGCCTCTTCTCTCAAACCCTAATGCACACAGTTGTGCTACCCTGACCCTATTGTCCACAGGCTAGAAAGAGGCCTGGCTCCTTCTGGCCCTGATGACCCAGCCATCCACACCGGGCCAAGCTTCTCCTGAAGAGGTAGCATGAAGTTGTACGTTTTTCTCTCCAGGCCCAGGAGCAGCTGTGGGAACCTGGCCACCGCCTGAGCTCTAGGAGCACCTGGGCTGGGCAGTGGGTGACTTATCTATTTAAATTTCATTCCCTTTGAAGAGCATTCTCAAGGACATTCATTTCTTTGAAAACATTTTCCAGCTGGGTAACTCCACCGCAGACCAGGGCCTCAGAGGATTCCAGCCAAAGTGACCGACACCCGGCCACCCCAGCACAAGGGCCACCGAGAGCAGGGCAGGCATGTGGTGACACCAAGTCCCTCTCAGCCTCCGGGATACCTGGAGGGCTCTCCTAGGTGTGGGTCTGTGTGCTTGGCTGGTGGCTTTGCAAAATCCCCCACGCTGCGGCAGAAAGCCTTGGCTCAGAGTCAGCCTAAGTAGCTACCCAGAGGGAAACCTCGGGCAAAGCTGCAGGGGGAGCAACGGGACCTCCTCGCTGCGGAGGCCCGCTGGGCTGCACCTCGATTTGTGCTGCAAGTCCAGAGAAAAAGTGCCGAGACAAGAAGAATCCCAGATGATCTCCTCGGGTGGGGCGGTGAGGGGCGGGGCGGAGCGGACAGTGTGGGGAGTCGCTCAGTCTGCGCTGTGTCACTGGGAGGTGGTCCAATGGCACCTGGCCCGTGAGTCCCAGGCACCTCGGTCGCCCCGCTCCAGCAGCAGGACCCAGCCAGTCAGCAAGCAGCGCCACGAGCTCTGCAGGACCTGCTTTCCCCTGAGTCCGAGAACGTTCGGTTCCGGGGAAACCAGCTCCGCCCGCCAGCCGGCCCCGCCTCTCCTTGGTTGTGCAGAGGGGACTCGGGAGGTGACCTCGGCAGCCTGCTGCACAGCATGACCGCTGCCCCAGGCCCTCGGCAACCGCCCGCCTCACCCGCCTCGGCCTCCTGGGTGCTCTGACCGCTGCCCCTCGCCATGCGGCCCCCACCCGCCACCGCCCTGGGCGCCGCGCTGCTGCTGCTGCTGCTCCTGCTGCTGCTGGCCTCGGAGCCTGCACAGGGTGAGTGGAGGGTCCGCTGTGTCCCTGCCCCCACTGCCCCTGCAATCACTGTCATTGTGCCCCGCTCCCCCTCTCGCTGTCCCGCGAATTGTCCCCTATGTCCCCCGCCCGTTGACTCCTCTCTCTCCACAGCACTGCTGCTGCGGGCCCGCGAGGCCGCGCAGTTCCTGCGGCCAAGGCAGCGCCGGGCCAACCAGGTCTTCGAAGAGGCCAAGCAGGGCCACCTGGAGAGGGAGTGCATTGAGGAGCTGTGCAGTCGCGAGGAGGCCCGGGAGGTGTTCGAGAATGACCCTGAGACGGTGAGCAGGGAGAGGCAAGTGGCCGTGCATCAGGAGTCGGGCTGTGCCCTGCACTAGGTCAGGGACTGCAACCCAGCAGCAGCGCTGGGGAACAGACACCAAGCTTTTGCCTGGTGCTGGTCACTGTTCCCCCACCCCCACCCCGTCCCCTGCCCACCCCAAGCCCTAGTCCCCTTGGTGATGACCCCAGGTCCTCCCTTGAGGGAGAACAAGGCTGGTCCTCAAGTGGGGCCCTCAGCCTACAGTACTTTAGAGGAAATCCCCTGATAAGATTCGCCACCCCAAGGGGAGACCCCTTGAAAGGAGTCCCCTTTGAAAATGGAATAGAAGCACAGTACTGAAGCCCCAGGCACTTCCTGCCACAGTTGGGGTGCGGCAGGGCACTGGCAAGGGTGGGGGTGGGTGCAATCTGGAGGGCTTTCTTTAAAGAGGAATTGAAAATCTCCAGCTGGAATTGCTTGCTGCAGCAGGTCCAAAAGTGCAGTCACAGGAATTGCAGGGAGCATGCGGTAGGGTGGAGGCAACACTGGGTCAAGACGACCTTGGGGGGCACAACCCACCAGGCATATACTGCCCTGGAGCAAGAGGGACTGGAGGGGATTGGGGATGCAGGATTAGGCTTCTAGGCAGATCATTTACAACCTAAGTCATGTTGCAGGGGGGGTGTCTCACAGCCAGATATCTTTAGGGATGAAAAAAATTCACGATTTGTGATGAAAGGATGGGCTGGTGTGACTTTTATGATCCTTCAAGCTGGCTGGCATTTGTGTAGGCAAAGGGCACTGTCCCTTCAAGATCGGATTCTCCAGAGCAGCCTAGGGGATACTGAAAGCCACTGGGCTGCTTGTCACAAGGACATGGCATTTTCTCTCTGGAAGGTTGTCAGTCCTGTGATGGCTCTTTCCATGGCGAGTGTCTCTTTCCATGACTGGCATCTCTCTGTAATGGGTGTCTCTCCATGGTGAGAATTTCTCCATGATGAGTGTCTAAGGGCATATCTCCATGACAGGCATCTCCCTGAGATGGGTGTCCCTCCATGGTGAGTGTCTCCACAATAAGCTTCTCTCGCCATGATGGGTGTCTTTCCCTGATGGGCGTCTCTTTCCAAAATGGAAATCTCTGTCCATGAAGGGTGTCTCTCTCCCTGTTGGGTGTCTCTCCCCATAATGGGAATCTCTATCCATAATGAGTGTCTCTCCCTGATGGGCGTCTCTCTCTCCATGATGAGAATCTCTGTCCATGATGGGTATCTTTGTCCATGATGGGTATCTCTGTCCATGATGGGTATCTCTTCCT
>NW_004524615.1:332866-334288 GCF_000260255.1 Octodon degus
TCTCTCTCCATGATGGGTATCTCTGTCCATGATGGGTATCTCTTCCTGATGGGAATCTCTGTCCATTTTGGGTGTCTCTCTCCATGATGGGACAGAGATTTAGTAGACAGCCTTCTATTAAAATCTTTTAGTCTGGGATTCCAGTGCCAGACAGGGTTTCTTTGCTTCTAGGGGATCCTGATTAAGAGGCTGCTCTCCCATAACAGCCCAGGCCCAGCTCCTAGAAAGGGGGTCATTCCATTAGGGACACCAGTGTGGTATGCCCTGGGGCTGAGCTCCCTCTGCACTGCCTCTGTCCCCTGTCTCTCCCTGGCGGGTGTTTCTCCATGGTGAGTGCCTCTCTCCATGATGAGTATATCTCCATGAGCTTCTCTCTTTATGGTGGGAATCTCTGCCCATGATGGGTGACTCTCCCTGATAGGTGTCTTGGCATGGTGGGCGTCTCTGTGATGAGTGTCTTCTCTCCATGATAGGGATATCTTTCCCATGATGGGCCTCTCTCTTCCATTGACTTTGACTGGGGCGCAGTTACCTGCTCTCTCCTTGCTATTGTCCTGGCTCTTTGGCCCTGACCCTGGTGGTCTACAAGTCCTAGCACATTTCTCTTTCTTGACAGAGGACAGAGCTTTGGGGCCAACAGCCATGGCTTGAGCTGGGGCTCGTTGGCTGGGCTGCCCTCCCACGTTGAACTCATTGGGATCCCTGTGCACTGCAGAGCTGAGGTAGGACTTGTGGGGACTTGACAGGGCCCAGGCACCGCCTCCCTGGGAACTGGCCTGTGCTGCCCTTTGCCAGGGCCTGCAGGCCCACACTGGCCCAGCTGCCGAATTGTCCCCAGGCCAGGCCCTCTGGTTTGAATTGATTTTATGCTGTAATTACAATTGTGTTTACGAAGATGCAAACTGAAGGCACAAGGAAAAAACAGCATGGGGGAACCCATGGCTTTAGTTCAGCCCTATTACAGCGTCCTGTGCTGAAGTTGTCAGGGTGCCTGTATTTGTCTGCATTTGTGGAGAAGGCTCCAGGCTGCTGGGAAGGTTCCATCCTAACCCACTGTCAACGCTTTCCTGGTCTCAATATGCAGCTCATTCACATTTTGGAAAGAGGCTGGTGTGGGGTCCAGGTACAGGGCAGGACCCAGGCTTATCACTGGGACCCAGTGTGTAAGGGCAACAGAGCTGCCAGACCGGATTTGCAGGATGGCTGAAGGATCCTGCAGAAGCCGCCTGCTGCCTGCCCTGCCTTAAAGGCCCAGAGAGGCGGGGGCTCGTCCTGCTCTCAGCCCAGTGGACTGGCACCTGGACCCAGACTTAGGCTCCCTCCCCACCAGCCAGAGGCCTTAAGCCCAACTTAGGGCTTAGAGCGCTGACCTTGGAGTCCTGCCTCTCCTGCAGGAATAAGAAGTACTGTTCTACACACTCC
>NW_004524615.1:334388-377687 GCF_000260255.1 Octodon degus
CCCCCCCCCCCCCCGCCCACATTCCTGGCCCTGCCGTCAAGGCCTGGCCCTTATAATCGCTTTGTCCCTGCCTCCCCTGGGTTTCTCTTATCTTGCTTCCCTCTGATGGTGCTGCTGTCCCACTGGCTGGCTTCCTGGAGCCCTGCTGGCCTTCCTGTCCTGAGCCCCAGGGGTCTGCCCAGCTCCTCACAGACAGCCTTCTACTAAAACCTTTTAGGCCAGGACTCCAGTGCCAGACAGGGTTTCTTCACTTCGCTTTGAGGGGATCCTGATTAAGAGGCTGCCCTCCCAGAACAGCCCAGGCCCAGCTCCTAGAAAGGGGGTCATTCCATTAGGGACACGAGTGTGGTGTGCCCTCGGGGCTGAGCTTCTGCACTGCCTCTTCCTCTAATCTGACCATATCTTGCTCTCTTCTCGTCCCTCACAACCCACCTTGTCACCTGCCCTAGGTGTGGTGACCTCTCTTCCTCTCTCCACTGATGGCAGTGAATTCTCTGGTAGAATTTTTGGGGTGCTGCTAATTTTATTTTATTTTTTTTATTTTTTTAAACATTTATTTATTTATTGTGTGTGTGTGTGTGTGTGTGTGTGTGTGGCCAGCTCAGCCCACCAGGGGGCGAGGCTGGCTGGCATGTGGGGCTGGGGGATCGAACCGTGGTCCCTGTGCTTTGCCAAGCTTGTTCCATGTAGGTGCTTTAGACCACTGAGCCATCTCGCCAGCCCCTGCTGCTAATTTTAAAAGCAGGGGGCTCAGCTGATCTTGTAGAACCCTTGTCCACCCTTCCAGGACTCTCAGCATGGCTTAAAGAGAACCATCTCCCACACAGATGAAGCCCCTGATTCCCTACTTGGGACCACTGCTCTATTGGGCAGGGCTCAGGTATTGAGGACCTAAATAGGGTCCCAGCAGGAGGAGGGAGGGACCCTCAGAGACATGCAGAGAAGAGATGTATAGGCTGAGATATCCCCTGGCTTGACAACTGCCCCCAACACATCCATACACATGTACACACACACATACACATTCATGCGCACAGAGATACACATAAACAGAACACAGAGATGTACATATGTGCACGGACATGCACTGACACACACGTCCAGCCACATAGGTGCTTTCACACACACTCTTCTCCCCAGCATCCTGCCCCAGGACTCCTCCTGGTACTCAAGACTGCACTGCTGGCTGCAGTCTGCATGGCTGTCTTCTCTTCAGGGCTATCTCACACTGGCCAGAGATCAGCTCCTGGGCGAGGGCCTGCAGTGGGCTGCCCATTGGGCCCCTAGCCCTTCCTTGGGTAGAGCCTGCCGACAGTCACGCCAGGCCCTGGCACCACAGCCCCAGCACCAGGCCCTCAGTACCATCTGCAGAACAGCAGCAAAACTCCAGGCTCCATGGGACACAGGCCCAAGCCAGACCACATCAACAGAAGCTGCAAATGTATGCAGGAAGCTTGCAATCCATCTCTAGAGTCCAGGACAGGCCCAAGGGCAGGGCCAGGCTGGGACTACAGGACATTGGATTGTCTACCCTGGGCCCCTACTCGAGGCCTCAGACCTGGGCCTGGCTCTCTGCCAGCTTTCAGGTTGGAACAGGGACAGTTTCAGTAGTATGCAGTTGCCGTCGTGGGGTTCAGGGCTCAGCGCTGGGACTACTGCACACCACCCTGCACCCATTTTGTCCCAGTGACTTTGCTGTAAAGGGCATGTGTGCACTTTCAGGCTTTGAGATTGTTTTTAAGCAGTGAAAAGTCAGGAGCTTTGGCTGTTTCTCCCTCCGCATATAGCACGGTCAGCTTTGGTGGAGGCCCAGAAGGCAAGCCTGATTCTGAAGAGAGCACATCGTGTGCCTGGCATCCTCAGGGTCTGCTGTGTTGGCTTGGACTGCATCTGAAGTGCCAGGCAACACCGCTGTCTCTCCAGTGCCCACAGCAACGACACTCACTTTCACTTCCGCCCCGCACCTGCCATAGACTAGACTCCTCAAAGTACTGCTGCCCAGGTGCCATGGCAACGAAGACCCTGCACCTCTGCCCACATCTGGCTGACCACCTCTGCAAGGGTCCTCCCTGAAGACATTCTGTCCTGTTCACACAGGACCCAGGCCTTGTGGGCTGTGGGCTTCACAACAGCCACCATTTTCCTCCTTGCTGTGCCGTGTGCACAGACTGCTGACTGTGGAACTGCATCACCGACGGGGGCTGGCCCCCACAGCCTCAGGGTCTGTGTGAGGACCTGTTCCCTGCCACCTTTTGCTCCTCCATGTGCCCTACCTCAGGGAAGCTGTCAGGAGGGGGATCAGGAGCCACACCGGTCCCGTAGCATCCCATGGACACAGGATCATGCTCCAGTCACAGTGGCATGCATGCAGCAGCCAACCACAAGCCTGGTGACCAGAGGGGCTCTGGGGAGCCCACCCTGCCTGCTCACTTCCAGCCTCCTGGTATGAAACCAAGCACCTTCCCATCCCTCCAGCACTACAGCAGGCAACAGCCCTGGTGCCACGCTGTCTCTGCTTCCATTGTGTTCCCCAGACCAGCTGGACCTTCCATCTGGTGTAGCAAAGTGTGACCATGACCGAACTAGAGCCTGGCCCCTACGTGGGCCTTTGAGTCACCTGCGTGCTACGACCCTTCCAGGGAAATCATCTACCTCTGAGCACCTGTGTCAGAATCCCAGAGCCATCCCAGGATCCCTCAGGCATGTGACTCATTGAGGAGCTGGGAGCTGCACAAGGGCCAACATCGTGTCTGTCTCTATGTCGCGTGCAGAGCACCACCTACAGTCTATGCTTCCTCCACGGAGGCTGCAGTCTGTTCAGGGTCAGTCCACCTCTGCTCTGAGGCACTCAGGCCCCAGAGCCACCTCGTGTCCTGCAGCACTGGAGCCTCCTGAGGGGATGTTGGTCTCCATGAAGCCCAAGAAAGCTGGGAGTCCAAGCATGACCTCTGCCTCTCCTCATCAGCATTTGATGTTGCTGTTTTGTGTGACAACAAAATGTTACTTTCTTTTCCAAAGATGCACAAAGACAGACCTATGACCTGGGATGGCTGTGGCCCAGTGCCTCTGTGGTAAGGCTGTGTCTGGAGGTTGCTGGTGACCATGGCGTCCTCAGTCCATGCTCTTTCCCTCTGTGCTGGGTAGCTCTGGCCATTTCAGTCAGTGCTGCAACTCCTCCCTGCTGCATGCCGTGGGCTGTGGCTGAGATGGTCCTCAGCATGGCAGTCGTCTTGGCCATAGTCACAGCTATCTCCACCTTGCTGGGCATCTCAGCCTCGATAGCCACATGGCCGCCTTCTCTGCAAGTCACTCTCTGGCCCCACCATACGGCCACATGCTGAGGCAGATGACCACACTGGTGTCACAAGCTGCTTTGAGGTAGTAACATCACCAGACTTCTTGTCATCATAGGGCCCAGACTCTCTTACAGTGCTGGGCTCAAATGTCTGTAAGGGACCTCGAGGCAAGGGTCAATAGGACTGTGTCAGGCCTTTGAGTGCTGTGACCTCCGCCTCCAAGGCAGGGAGCCCAGGAGAGTCAGGTTCGCTGTCTTGCTCCTCTCCCCCACCTCTCTCTGCCACACCAAAGGCCTCAAAATCCCCAACCCATATGCTTGTATCCAGGGCCCCTCTTGCCATCAGACTCTGGGAGGCAGCCTGATCCCCTCATCAGGAACCACAGGCTGACCAGAGGGCTTGCCTCCGGCTGGCGCTTGGCAGTGCCCAGTAGTGGCAGGTGCCTCCCTAGCTCCCAGTGACAAGGCCGGGATGCCTGGTGATGGCTGTGGAGCAGCACACAAAGTCCCTCATCTGCTTGTGCTGAGGACGAGCTGCGTGCCACTCCTGGTTACCGGGGTGAAGCCTGGAGCCATGAGACCACATCTATTCCACTAACACTGTGGGAAGTCTGGGTCATGAAATGTTTATGACAAAGATCGAATTTGGAATTCAGGAAGGGAAGGGACATAATTTTCACAAACAATAATGACTTTTTAGAAAACAGCATTGTCCTTAATACAAGTGGGGTATTTTTGCAGATGTATGATGGGTTCATTCACATTTCTTAGCTGTTCTGTCCCAAACAACATTATTGAACTTGCGGACTTTCTCAGAACTCCTCAGCAGGTGGCCAATGGACCAAAGCCCTTCAGACTCCTCCCAACACCTGCTTGCTGAGTCCAGAAATCTCTATGCGTGGCTATCACTTCACTTTGCATTGACCGTGATTCTGTTTGCACTATTGTCAGATTCAGCCAGTGGAGCATTTTGGACATAGAAACTAGAACAGTTTAGATGAAGAAGAAGTTTATTTCTTTTTCATGCAAAAGGCAAGTAGCAGACATGGGAGGCTGTTGCTGGTAGAGACCATACTCAACCCACATTCCCAGGAACAGCTGCAGGGCCTGCATCCTCGGGGCCTCCTCACATGCAGGACAAGATGCAGAAGCACCAGCCATCACATGTGCTGTCTACCCAAGGCTTGCCTCCACCCGGTCATCTCTGCTTATTTTATGGCAGTGGCTAGAACTCAACCTCTTGGCGCTGTGTGTCCAGCTTGAGATCAAATCTGAGTTCTGTAACTGCGGATGAAACAGAATCAAGATATGGGAATCAGGGAGGTGTTAGAGCAGAGGTGTTTTGTGAGGACAGGTCCTGGGTGTCCTTGTACTATGTGAGTTCTTGTCCCCCAGCTGCACCCACATCCTCCCTGCGATACCTCCTAGCCTAGCTTCTGCCCCTCGATGCCCAGGCCAGTGTTAGGCTGGAGGTTACATGTGCTTGGATGGCCTTGGTTCCCTGGCAGAGTGGACGGACTTGCCCAGGGACACTGGCCCACCTCATTGAAGACCCAGGGATGTGGGGTGTTGCAGCTGGCAAGGAGCCACCACTGGTCACCACAGCAGTGGAGAGGGTGAGCAGGCTACCTCTCAGTGATTCTGCTCCAAGGCTGATTCTAGTCTCCCATCGCTGTCACCATCCCCATTGTCCCTCTGGCACAGGCCCTGTCATAGTCAGCAGGTACCTAGACGTATGAGGGTCACAGCTGCCAGAACCAGACTATGCCCAGCCTGTCGAGGCATGAGCAGAGCCCAGAACCCTGTGTCCACCACACACAACCAAATCAAGCTGCCCTCAAAGGCAGGGACTTCCCCACATCACCTCTCTTGCCAGGCATCACAGAGCCACAGTCTTTGCCTGTCCATGAGGGTGGGCACTAGGGTGTTGGTTAGGGCTGGCATCCAAGTTCTGTAGGGTGCAGTGCAAGGTGCTCAGAGTGTGAACGTGGAGGTGGCTGGGAAGAGGATCCTGAGGGTGTGGCCCAGCTGGGCAGGAGTCCCCTGGGTGGGCCTGTACTTCCTGCCCTGTAGTGCAGCTTGTCAGGAACTCGGCCACAGCCAAGGCCAGTAAGGCAGGCTTCCTCTGCAATTCCTTTTGGAAGTTGGTTTACTGGCGAGACATCACACACTCAGAAGATCCATTCTTTAGCTGTTTCCCATGGGAAATATCTTAAATAGTTTTCATGCTAATAAGCAAAGTCACTGAGCCCCAGCACTGTGGCTGCCTTGCCAAGTGACGAAAGGGCTTTTGGAAAGCCAGCTTAGGGTGTTACTGACAGGAGTGAACTAGTGGACCTCCTAATACACTGCTTGCAAGGCGCCTCATCACAGGCAATGCAGGGCCGTGACACCTGTGAGCCAGAGTGCTGCCCGAGGCGGGTACAGAGCCACGCTGATATTTGCTGAGCTTGGGGAGAGCCTCCCTAGAGCTGTTATGGGCAAAGGTGGATGGGGCCCTGCAGCCTCAAGCTTCTCCGGGGGTGAATGGGCTTAGTTCCGGGCTCATCCCTGCTGGGCAGGGATGCTGAGCCCAGGCTGGAGCCAACTTGGAGAGGAAGGGCTCAGGAAGCTCCGGAGATAGCCCCACCACATCCCGGAGCCTACCGTTGGCTGTGAGTCAGCATGCAGGGGTCTTGTTTATAGCTCCCTGAGGGCCCAGGCAGTTCAGGGCCCTTGGATATGGCTGTGCTTCCACCTTGATCAAAAATTATGATGTGTGTTTAAAGAAAAGTATATTACAGTAAAGAGAGATGATCAAATGTATGGTATGTGTTTACATAAACATTTCAGGAGGTAAAAGATACACTTCCTCCAGTCCTCCTGAGAATCCTCCTCTCACTTTGAACATACCTGAATCTCCTTCTCGCCACCCTCTGCAGAAGCTCTAGAGTCCTATTTCCTGACTGTCTATACTAAGGTGATAAAAAATTCAATGAATGCTGCCATTGAACGCTACTCAGTGGAAAGGCAACTCATAGAACATGATGCTGTTGGGCCACGGAGATAGCTCAGCAATCTAAGCACCTGTCTAGGCAAGTGCAAGGACCTGGGTTTGAGCTCTGGTACCAGTGTGTCAGCCCAGCTCCAGGTGCACTGAGCCAGCCACCAAGACCAGTTTCAGCACTGGGGAGGCTGAAACAGGAGGATCACTATGAGTCTGCGCTGCATAGTGAGACCTTGTGCCAAATACACAAAATTAGAAAGAAAAAAAAAATGACCGTGTCCGCATCCACCTTCTTCACCAGATCCAGACAGTGTGACTTCTAGCTTTACCCTAGAGTCAAAATGACGAGGAAGGAAAAATATTGTGAATCAATTTCGAGCACCGTGGTAGCCATGACAGCGCATCTAAAGCCACTCAGGAAAGCGGGCTCCAGAGCCACTGCAAGAAGCGGCCAGGACGATGGGAGGAGGGTGTGCCAAGCGGGGGAGGGCCTCGAGGAGGACAGATGTCAATGTGCTATTTACTTTTTTTGTTGTTTTAGAGAAGGGTCTGCAGGGTGTTCAGGGTCTCACTACTAGATCAGACTTGCAGTGATCTGCCTGTTTGCAGCCTCCGAAAAACTGGGATTACAGGCGCACACCACCACATCCAGTCTCAATTACCATCTCAGTGCGCCCCAGGGGCAGGGCCAGCATGGCAGGCCCAGGGATTGAACCCCAGGCCATCTACTGAGCTATTTGGTTGTCCCTATGTACTGTTATAATTATATTTTAATTTAAACATTCATCACCCTACATAAATCAGTTGCATATAGCAAATTCTGTAAAAACACCACAGCTTCCACATCCACCTTATTCACTAGATCTGGCTCTCCTCAAACTCATATTGACCATGTAAGGTTGGCACTGAACCGACTAAGAATGCCAAGGCAGGTGTGTGCCCAGGGGACTGGCAGTGCAAGTGAGAGTGCTTCAGGGTCTGTGGCACTGTGTGAATATTTGGGCACCTTCACCATGGCCATTCCCACAGATCAGCATTTTTCCAGGATAGTGACAGACACCTTTCTCTCAGAAAAGTGCACAGCCCTCTGAGATATATTGCTTTATTTTTGCTTTTATTTAGGGATTCACTCTCTTTCCCCAGGGTTCCCAGACACATCATTCGCACATGGCACCCGGCAGCCAAGCACAAAACAGGGTCACGATCTGGTGGTTTCTGAGCCCTGAGAGTCCCACACACAGGCGCGGCTGACCAAGGGGAGACTGGCATATCCCTTCTATTCATATGCCTTCTTGCACGCACAGATCTCATTATGAGAACTACTGCACACAATCGTGACTTGCACTACTAGCCATGAGTAGAATAGCACCCACCTTCTGGCAAGTTGAGATTAGGAATTTACTTCCTAGCTCTTCGCTGTGCTCCTCCTTCATTGCTTGAATTCTTGGCTTCATACCTGTCCTAAACCCTTCATTTCAGATCCAAAGCCGCTCTTGCAGTGGTAGCCCCTGCACGTCCTCCCCACCTCCAGGGTTTGCCAAGCTCCTAGGTCTTGCTACTCTTTGCTGTCAGTTTGCCATATGTTGAAGAATGGAGAGGGGCGTGGAGATTTGCAGCTGAGTCCCAGGACCCCGGACTGCTTCTCCCAGGGGCCCTGGCCAACACCAGCTTGCTCCAACCTTGGCAGGCATCAGGGTCTGTCCTAGTTACCTTGTCTGCAGCTGCTGAACTCCCTAGTGAACTCAGCAGCCCCACACCTCCCTGCTGCTGTCTTGTGAGTAGAGGTGCAGGCCCAGCCAGGGGAAGGGACCAGGCGCTATTCAGGAAGCCATGAGTGTGCAGGAGGGTGGTGCCTCTGACTGTCTTCAAGGACAAGAGACCCAGCAGGAGCCTTCCCTGGTCTCCCAGCTCTGCCTGCCATCATAAAAGAGCAAATGGCACAGCCACCAGGCTCCTGGGCTTCCTTGTGAGACTCGGCATGGCTGAAAGGCCTCCTAAGGGTGAGTGGTGGTACCAGCAGAGCTGTGTGAGAGTGCAGGACAGCACCCACAGGTGTCGCAAGGCTGCTGTCCTGTTCCTGCCACTGCTGTGGCCACTCTGTCCACCAGCAGTGGCCCTGGGGCCTGAGCCTGTGGCAAGGCCCCAAGGAAGTCACCCACCTCTGTTTGTAGGACTGAGTGACCATGCAGGCACAGTTGGCACTTCCCCAGATGGAGCCTCCACCTCACCCATGAGTCTGCTGCCAGCAGCAAGTGCCGATCAGGCCACTGTCGGTGCTCACAGACACAGCGGTGTCTCAGCAGTTCTCACTCTCCTGGGGATGCCACCACCCCACACTGGACAGCCTCTGAGTAGCCCTAGTTGGCACCACTTATTGCAGAAAGCAGTCAGATGGGCACATCACACTGCAGAGGCCAGACAGCCTGTTACTCGTGCCCACACCCACAGCCCTTCCCGGCTGGCAAAGCACTCGGGACCTGCTATCCCTGGTGCCTGCTCCCCAGTCTGACTCTGTTCCCCTGGATTTGAGTAACCAGTGCCTGACTGCATTGTCCGTGAACCTCAGACTGTGCCCTAATAGCTCCTTTCTCTCTCCCCCACAGGAATATTTCTACCCAAGATATCAAGGTGAGTCTCAATCACTGCTTTTCCTGTTTGTCACAAAGGCATAGCTTGAAATACCAGCTCCATGCAGGTGACTTTGCCACCAGGGCATCCCAGAGGGAAGATGCAGCTTTGGGACTGTGCAGATCCAAGCTCCCAGAGCAAGGGCACAAACCTCTTTTTTATATTTTATACACATAGTTTTATTCTTGTGATGGCTGAACTTTGATTCAAGGCCATGGTTTGCAATCCTCTTTTCTGATTTGATGCCAAACTCCACCCACTGTTTGGAAATACAGTGATTTTGTGTCCTCAAACTCAGGAGACCATCATAGCAACCTTAAGACTCTGCACTTCTGAAATTATTGAGGACCCCAAAGAGCTGTGTTCTTGTCCGTATTTATTGGCCTTGGCTGTGTTCATTAAGACTGAGAACATTCAGAAATGTCTGTATTGGCTTGAAGATGCACAAACACTTGGCTACTGGAGTGGGAATCAGTGACTGGAAAACTTCACACGCACCAGTGCCTCAGTCTTTCAAGGCAGTGGCTCTGACCCATGTGTGCCTGGAAGAGGCTATGTGTTACAACTGAGAACCACTTGTGCAACCAGCAATGTTTTAAAGTCTTATGTGTGTTTCACTCGGAGGAGAGATGCACTCCTGGCCTTCCCAACTTTGCAAAGGGCATGGAGGAAAAGCTGTTGGGCCCACTTCCTCCCAGAGGCTTCTGCTTGGTGCCTACACCTGGCCCTGGGAAGACCAGGTGGCCTTGTCCCTAGATAGTCTGGCTTTGGGTCTCGAGAACAAGTATGAGGCCAGCCCCATGACATACTCTCTGTTCACAACATCCCTCCACCTGTCGACAATGGAAGTGACCCTGAGGACCTCCGCTGTACCCCTTAGACAAATTTCCAGGACACACCGACCTGGTCCCGTGGGGCCTACTGTCCAGCCATGTCTAGCAGGTCCAATGGGGGCTCTTGGTGACATGTGGACCTCAGGTGCAGCATGGTGTGCCCTGACAAGCCACTGACCCCACCAACTCACTCCCCTGTGAATGGATGAGCACTGGCGTCTGGCTGCAGAGCTCTTCTTGAGACAAGGGTTGTCACCACTGAGCTCTCTGAGCTAATGAGAACCACGCTGCTGGTGCTTCAGGATTGTGGCATCTAGCCAGGTGGAGTCACATTTTCAGCATCTTTCACCTGTAGCCTGGTCCCTGATGCCTTATCATCCCCCGATGATCATGCTGTCCTATTATTATTATTATTTTAAATTTTGCTGTGCAGTTCAGGCTGGCTTTGAACTGTGTACTCAGACTAGCTTTGAATATGTGACAAGCCTCCTGCCCCAGCCTCCTGGATGTGAGGATCATAGGTGTGCACCATCACGCCTGGCTCACACTGTACAATTCTCTCTTGTAGAATGTGTCAAGAAGTATGGATCTCAATACATCAAACACCCAGACTTCGTCACATGCGTCCAAAGTAAGTGTGTTCCTTACCTTGTTGGAAGCACAACATGCTGGGGTGTGCAAGGGTCAGAGTGCACCTGTGGTACATAAGCTGTGACACAGAAGTGTGTCCCCACCTGTTATCTAGCTGAGGCTTCCCTGGACCCTCTGAGTCCTGCTTCCCACAGTGCAACTGGGGTCTCTGCCACCAAGTTCCCCAGCTCTCCTGCTTGCTTCTTCTGTGCTTCACATACACTTCCCATCAGACTCAGGGCTGTGTTCAACCCACCCTGCAACCACCTTCTAGGTTAGTCCCATTCTACCGTAGCTAACTGGACAGTCGCCCCAGACCCCTGCTGCCCTGACCCCTAGAGTACCCCAGGATAAGTTCACAAGGGTCAGGTAAAGCCTGCATCATTCCTCGCCCTGAGAGATTGGTTTTACTCTTCTAACCCCTGTTCCCATTTCCACTTGGAAAAGCTGTCAGGCCCCCGGTGCACAGACAGCCTGTCACCTGCCACTCATGGCTTCCTCCCTGAAGGGTGACAGCAGCAGGGTTCCTCCTGAAGAGAGGAGGGTGACCAACAATGCCTCGCTTTACTTGATCTGGGCTGTGTGGACAGTGGTTGACTGAGTACTCTTCGGACTTCTGGTCTGGAGTCTCCACAGGCCTCAGGGTCAACCTGAGAGCTGGGCCTGTGCTTTGGTGAGAGACCTTAGGGATACTCTTGCACACTGGGAAGGAGACAGGGTGTCTCAGTTACTCTTCTCTCGTTGCTGGGACAGATACCCAACACCCAAAATGAAGGGAGGAAAGCTTTATTTAGCTCACAGTTAGTGGAGGTTTCAGTCCATGCTTGGCTGGCTCCAAGGCAGAGTGGCATATGGCGATACTGAGCAGCCATTCATAGGCAAAGAGCAAGAGCACAGGCAAGAAGTAGCTGCACCGGCAGCCAGCTGGCCTCTCTCCCTCCTTACATCATCTTGCAGATTACCTGCCTCTGGGTGGGTGCAGCACCCACTCCCACAATCACGAATCACAAACTCCAGAAATGGCCCCACAACTGCATAAGGTTTTGGGGGAACACCTATACACAAACCATAACAGGGAAACTTCTAGGACCAAGACACTTCCTATCTGTGGTGACACAGTTCTGTGACTCAGGACACTGGCTGTGGTATGAAGCCAGTCAACACCGTGTGCTGTGACAGAAACCAGGCTGGCCTGCAGGATCTGCCCTAAGGCCCGAGGCAAGCCTCCACCAGGCCAGCTACAGAGCTCAGCCACTCCAAGGATAGAGGGTGGGGTTCTGACTTCCTCCCACTGGGCCTGCCTGCCTCTGCTTGCTCAGCAGCTGTGAAAAAGGCTTCTTGGAGCCCTGGACATGATGACAGATCTTTCTGCCAAATGCCCCACCTCTGGTGCTGAAGCTCATGTGTAGAGCTTTCCTGCCCACCAGAAGTATCTTGGCGGCGCAGGCTGAAGCTTCATTAGCTCTCTGCCCTGCCCACCTCACCTATGAGCCTCACCCCAAGGTGCTGGGTGTGGGGTGGTTCCTAATGGATCCAAGACTAGGTCTTCCAGCTTGAGCCTTGTCCAGTGCATGGCCAGCTTTGAGTGGTGGCTAGATGGAGTGGGCACCAGACTGTGCGGGGAAGACAAAGGACCCTGGTTTTCCTAGAAATTGGATTGTGCAAGGCTGCTCCAGGGAGGTCCCTGGGCTGCTCCCTGCAGCTGCTGCTCCTTTCTGATGGCTCTGGGTTTTCCTGGGCTAGCTCCAGCACCTGGCCTGACTCAGGGGGGAGAGTTTACCCGATGTCCCCATCAGAGGCAGTGTAGGGTCTTCAGGAGAAGCTCAGAGTGATTTTCTCCTATGTCCTTCAATTCAGACCTGCCTGACCAATGCACCCCAAATCCATGTGACAAGCAGGGGACCCAGGTCTGCCAGGACCTCATGGGTAACTACTTCTGCCTGTGCAGAGCTGGTTGGGAAGGCCGGCACTGTGACAGAGGTAAGGCCGAAGCCTGTACACCCAACCCTGCCCACCTCTCCCTTCTGCCCTGTGCAGGGTCCCTGGGAGGCCAGCCTGCTCCAGTACCCAGTACCCTGGCCTTCAGTACCCCCCGAGGCCATGTCTCTCCCCATACTGCCCTGGGTGCTGCTGCCCTGGGATGGCCTGGAGCTGCAGGGCCCAGAGGGGCTGGGGCTGTGGCCACTGGGAACAGAGCTGCAGTGGTGGAGCCCTGCTGAGTAACCACCCACACCCCCCCGGACTCCTGTGCACCAAACCCTGGGAAAGGCATTTGCTTTGGCAATGCCTGCATCCAGGGCTGTCCTGGCATCTGGGATTGGACTGTGTGGGTTGGCCTGGGCCCCTGCATGGGGGGCACTTTTGGGCCTCCACCCACTCCTGTATGCATGTGGGGACCCTGGAACTGGCCTGTGCTGTTTCTGCCACCAGCAGCTGGGTCTTTGCCCACCACTGAGCCTCCTCTAATGCCCAGCCCACATGCTTGGGGATGAGCGCCTCATGTCCCTCACCCCATCTCTGTGCCCAGATGTGGACGAGTGTGGCCAGCAGAATGGAGGCTGTGGCCAGGTCTGCCTCAACACCCCAGGCAGCTTCCACTGTGCCTGCCACAGTGGCTATGCACTCAGCCAGGACGACAGCCAGACCTGCCAAGGTGAGGCCTGGCCAGGGTGCCCTGCATCTCCTCTCCTTTCCCTCCTCTCTCTTTTCCTCCTTTTTGGTTTGAGAGGAGGTTCTTCTGGGAACCTCATAGCCCAGAAGTGCAGCCCACCAGAATTCCCAGATTTGAGGTGCCAGGACCCCTGAGGATGCTGTGTTTGCTAGCCCTTCCCGGCCCCTCTAGCCCACAGTGATGAAGACATTGAAGCTCCTGCCCCACACTGGGTCCAGGGCTTCTCTGGCCCTGCCAGCCCCAGTGGCCACTGCCGCTGTCCCAGTCCACCTAATGCCAGCCTGCTGGCTCTTCTCCCAGACATAGATGAGTGTGCAGAGGCAGAGGCCTGCGGAGAGGCTCGCTGCCAGAACCTGCCGGGCTCCTACACCTGCCTCTGTGACGAGGGCTTCAAATACAGCACCCAGGCCGAGGCCTGCCAAGGTATGCTTGGGCCCCATGACCTCCTCCACCAGCCACTGCTGCCAGCCCCAGATTCTAGTAGCTACCCCAGCCCACACAGGACGCCCCAGTGAGGAGGCTCTGCGCCGAGCCCCACACCAGGCCCAGGTGCTGTTTCTGCCACCACGCCCACATAACCAGTGCACATATGCCCTCACACATGAACGCACACACACACACACACATAAATGCAGACACTGCACACATGCTCTCACACGAGCACATGTGTATGCAGACACAATATACACATAATGTACACACATGCACACAAACCTAGTTGTGCACACAGTGTGGACATGCATGCACACACACCCATGCACATGTGCACACACACGTGTGCACACACACAGGCCTCCATTCCCCAGCCTGTGGTATATACAAAGCTGCTCCAGTCCAGGGAGACCTGCAGTGGGGGTGTGCCAGTCTGTGAGGTAGAGGTGACTCGCAAGTACAGAGTTGAGACTCTGTTCTCTCTACTCCTAGTAGCCATGAGGAGGGGCTAAGCCCTGCTGGAGAGCACATGGGGCCCCAACAGCCAGTGAGGAGCGGGCTTGCAACCTCCCTGCATTCCGATAGGCTCCTGGGGCCCTCTGTCCCTCCCTGTACCTGTGGCACTGGCTTCCACGACAGGATAGCTGGCTACCTGAGGGTGGGCAGGCCAGCTTCCACGGTGTTTGATGGGGAGACATGTACCATGCACACACACATCTCCACTGGCTGCCAGGGCTCTGTGCCCATACCCACAGTGACCTTCTGCCTGCAGATGTGGACGAGTGTGCGCAGGGACGCTGCGAACAAACATGCACCAACACCCCGGGCAGCTACACCTGCCACTGCGATGGCCGAGGGGGCCTCAAGCTGTCCCCTGACATGGGCACCTGTGAGGTGGGTGGCCAGTGCTGTGTACAGTGAACATCACAGCTGGAGCAGGGGTCCTGGGCCACGCAGGGAGGGCTCATGTGGTGGAAGGAAGGACTTGGCTGTGTTGATGGAGCTGCAGTAGCCATGTGGCCTCCTGGCAGCAGCCTGGCAGGGACCCAGGGTGTAAGGCACTCAGAGCAGTATTTCCTGCCTCCACCACTGTGGGCTTGGAGACACAGTGGGCCTCGAGCAGTGCTTATGCCAGGATTTCGGCCTGCTGTGCATCAACCTCCCCTTCAATGGGGCAGTCTCCCAAGGGCGACAGGCCCTGCTACCCCTTGTCTCCCCAACTCTGGTTCTTCCCACACACACCTAAGCAGCAGGGAAAGCAGCCCAGAGCAGGGAGCAGTTCAGCACATCAGCCTCAAGTTTATTGTGTTCTACTCGTTTCACAATATTCCTCGTGATTATTTTTGTCCTGCACTCCCCTGTGTCAGACGTATTTCATAACTAAAGAGCAAAAGTCATGGAGGACTTGGTGGAGCCAGGCTCCAGTGGTAAGGGCTGGGACGGTGATGGCTGGGCCCTGGCTCTTGGCCTGGCGGTGCGGTGTGCAGAGGCCCTGCTGCTCTGGGGTTCTGGGGTGGGTCAGACTTCCTGTCCTGTAGCCACAGTGCAGCTTGCATGACGCGTCCCTGTCCCCCACAGGACATCTTGCCCTGTGTGCCCTTCAGTGTAGCCAAGAGTATGAAGTCCTTGTACCTGGGCCGCATGTTCAGTGGTGCCCCAGTGATCCGGCTGCGCTTCAAGAGGCTGCAGCCCACCAGGTGAGCCTGGGTCCACGAGCTGCATGCCAAGTCCACATCTGAGGGTCTGGAGGTGTGTGGGCTGAGGGCTCCTGAGCCTGCTGGTGCCTGCTGCGCCATATGGGGCTGTCTCAGCGTTCACCCCCACATCATCCCGATTTGTCTCCTGTTCTGGACAGACTAGTGGCTGAGTTTGACTTCCGGACCTTTGACCCTGAAGGCATCTTATTCTTTGCTGGAGGCCACTTGGACAGCACCTGGGTGGTCCTGGGCCTGCGGGCAGGCCGGCTGGAACTACAGCTACGCTACAATGGCGTTGGCCGTGTCACCAGCAGTGGGCCAGTCATCAACCACGGCCTGTGGCAGACGGTGAGAGCGTCTGGGGCCTTGCCAGTTGCTGAATGGCAGCCATAGCCTGGGCCAGATGCTGTCCCCATAGGTGGTACCCTGGGGCTGGGAATGGAGCTAGGATGCTGCTCACTGCAGGTACCCGGGGCTGAGCACATCTCCTAAGGAAGGGTTCAGAGGGTCAACCACAGGGCAGGGACTGAGGCCAGTGCTGCGCAGCACCTACAGCACGCAGGTGCCCCAGGTAGGTCTGGCCCAACTCAGCACAGAACCCGGCACAGACTCCGGCTGCCTGTATCCGGGAGATCCCAGGCCAGATCACCCATGGAGGTCGGGGCCCCCACCCCATGCTGTCGTGAGTGAGACGGCCTGCATGCCACAGCTGGCTTAGGAAGAGAAACAGAAAGACAAGCTTTTTCCTTGGAACTGAGGGCCAGACAGGAGCTCCACCCGGCCTGTCAGAAGCCACCCACCTGCCAAGTCAGGTCTGCCCCACCTCAGCTCGGAGCCCAGTCCCAGAGAAGGGCATTCACTGCACAGCAGAGGCAGCCACCAGGCCCAGGGAGAGGGCCAGGGGTGGGCACTCTGCACAGCTCCGGGAAGTGAGCTCCTCGGGGCCTCGCAGGGTCCACCCAGCCTGGCCCTTTCCTGTGTCCCTGCTGGCAGCACCATGGTCTGGCCCAGTTCAGCCCTGAAGTGTGTTTGCACCTTGGCCAGCAGGGAGGCTGATGTCTGCTGGATGATGAGGATGATATCTGGTGTGCAAATCTCAGAGTTGCTACATGGAAAGTTTCAGAGGAATGTATTTGCTCATTCAACCCACAGCCCAGGCCAGGCACTGCCTCTACTGGTAGAGACTCAGAAATGAAAATGCTTGTGCCTTCAGCCACGCATGGCTCCAGAGGAGCGAGGGGGGGCATCAGGCCTGCCCAAGCAGGGCAGCTCATGGTGGAGTCAAGGAGTGCACGAAGGCTCCGGGCTGAGCATGCACAAAGAAAGCTGGCACTGTGAGGGGCATTCGGGTTGCAAAGAGGTTGTGCAAGCCACTGAGGTACAAGGCTGGGCACATGCACAAACAGAGTCCGAGTGTGAGCTGCTGCTTGGGCCCAGGACGATGCAGGAGTTTGGGTTTCTTCTGAGCTAGAGTCAGTGAAGGTTCTGCTCTTGAAGATCCACACCCGGATGTGGATGGCAACAGACCCGGTGATCTGCATTTTCCCCTGGTAGTCAGCCCTGCTGTCTCTGCTGGAAGACAGGCTCACCAACCACTCTGCATGCTCAGTCCCTAGGGACAGCCACAGGATAGAGCAGGTCTCACCCCAGGGAAGGCCATGGTCTGCACACCTTGCTGCCTGGGCTCCCTTGGAGGAAAGGGCTTCTAGGAGATCAGGGAGGAGCTGCTCTGAGAAACCATCACCCGAATACTAGCTCTGGTCCACAAGGCACCAGAGGAGTGGCTCCAGGTGTGGTGGTTCTCCCCATCCTGGCCTGCTCTGGGCACTGAGCCTTAGGTTTGTGGTCTTGGTTCTTCTAGGCTGACACCTTCCCAGGTCCCTAGGCCCTGAGCACTTGGAGGGTGAGAGGTTTTGGAGTGGCGCTGAGGTGGCCCGGTATGGAGGAGGGCTGGGTGGAAATGGAGAAGGGAGTGAGTGGAGGGAGTAGCTACCACAGAGAACTTGCTGGGTGAGTTGAAAATGGGGTGAGGAAAGCAGAGGGCTGAGGACTGGTGCACGAGCACTGGGCCAAGGGCAGAACTGCGGGAATCACCCATGGCAGTAACTGTGCCCCTCCCAGGCAGCATGGCTCCCAGCGTCCACAGCCACATGTCAGCCTGGAGCTGGCCAGGGGCACCAGTGTGACAACCCCAGGAGAGTCACAAAGAAAAGATGTAATCCTGGACCTCAGGCTCTGTATGTAACATTGCAATTCCTTCAATGAGGTGCTCACCACTGGAGGAGAGAAAGCACTCCCAGAGCTACTGTGTGGAGGCCAGAGAACAACACCTGGCCCCATGCCAGACAGAGGCCTGACCATCATGAAGTAGAGCTATTAGGGAATGAAGCAAAGGGGTCTTGCACACCGAAGAACATGCCACTTTGCTTGGGGTTGGAACCAAGGCAACCAAGATCTGCCCAGGGATGATAGCTCAGCGATGAAGCCACAAGGATTTATCACGGTGGTGGTGCCAATAGAGGACACACAGGGCCATAGCTGGCTGCCCCCTCACCTAGCCATGTACTGTAGCTCCAGGAATGTGCATCAGTATCATGATTCTGGGGCAGACCAGATAGCTCAGTGGATTAAAACGCCTGCGGGTTTGACCCCTGGAGTGCCATGCTGGCCCTGCTCTGGGGCACGCCGAGACGTCGAATGAGACTGGGTGTGGTGGCATGCACCTATAATTCCAGCACTTGGGAGGCTAAAAACAGGAGGATCACTACCAGTCTGATCTGTGTAGTAAGACCTTGTCCTAAAACTACAAAAGAAGAAAAAAATCATGATTCTTTTCCAAGAACTTTTCCACATCCGTGTGAACCAGGGCTCAGCATGGAGGTGGTTCCAGGGTGCTTACCAACTGTGGCTCAGGATTGTTGGGTCAGAGTCCACCCTGAGGGCTGCAGTAGCTCATGGGGCCACACAGCCATCCCAGTACAGGGATTCGACTGTACCCAGGTGTAAGGTTGAGACGAGGAGGCCATCTTGCCCATGCATTTGCTTTATTGAAAGACAGGCAGGGCAGGTCCACTGCAGTGGGCCTGGGGGACTCTACCACACAGGTCAGCACACCACTTCTAAAACCAGGAGAGTAACACTGACCTTCTTGTGGAAGGCTCTGTGCAGCTCTCTGCCTGGCTGTGCCAGGCAGTCACACTCCATCAGTTGGACCCTCTCTCCACTCAACTCCTGAGCAGCAGCTCAAAGGAACACAAAAGTGGTCTGGACCATCTGCCCAGTGTCATGACCCAGCGGATATGGCCAGGGCCCTTGAGTGGGCCCCTCTTACCCAGGGGAGTGGCCTGGCCCTAGGGTAGGACCCTGAGTAGGAGCATCCCCACTGGTGTCTTCACGGCTGTCTCTTCTTTAGATCTCTGTGGAGGAGCTGGATCGAAACCTAGTGATTAAGGTCAACAAGGATGCTGTGATGAAGATCGCGGTGGCTGGGGACCTGTTCCAGCCGGACCGAGGCCTATACCACCTGAACCTCACTGTGGGGGGTGTTCCCTTCCCAACCAGGAACCTCGTTCAGCCTGTGAGTGCCGTTGTGGGGACGGGGCGGGCGCAGTGTGCGGTGCTGCAGCCCAGCCCACCTCCTCTGCTCTCATCCCAGCTGGGGACAGCTGATTCCCAGGAGAGGGTGGAGGCCCAGGTGGCAAGACAGGGGACACTGTGGTCTCCCCAACTTCCTCTGAGGCTCATTTAAGTTTTTGTGCAGACAGTGAAAACAGTATTTTTTAACTAAAGAGTAATCACCTTTCTGGGTGATCCCCAGAACCCTTTGTGCTGTGGACCCTGCAACACTCCCACAGGGAAATGCCGGAGTGGGCAGGCAGTGTGCCCACTTCCAAGTCCTGCCTTGTGCCCTGTCCCCCACACCACAGCCACCACCTGCCTCCTGTCTCCCAGCCCCTCCACTTGGGACCCCAGTGTCAGCACTGGACAAAGGCTCCATAGCTGGGTCTGCTCCCTGCCACACGGGCAGCAGTGACCAGGGGACACCATGTTCCTGGCCTGACTGAATTCCTTGTCCCCCGCTGAAGCCTGTGTCACCTCTGGCTCACAAAGGCAGAGGAATACAGATGGGCAATGGCCACACACTTGTTCTCCCAGGGGGAAGGGGTATGCTGGGCTGTCCAGAGAGAAGTAGCTCATTAGTGGAGCACACACTGCAGATGGAATTTGCATGACTTCCTGCAGATTTCCATATATCTGACCAAGAGGGCGGCACTTAATAGTTGAGGTGACTCTGGGCATGTGACTCCTCATTCCTGTGGTAGTGGAGTCTTAGCCAGACACCCACTAGGCCTGACCTGTCTCACCTGGAAATACATGTCTTACCTGGGGTGCACCTGTCTTCCCAGATTAACCCTCGCTTGGATGGCTGCATGAGGAGCTGGAGCTGGCTGAACGGAGAAGACAGCACCATCCAGGAAACCGTGAAAGCGAACACAAAGATGCAGTGTCTCTCAGTGACGGAGAAAGGGTCCTTCTTCCCTGGCAGTGGGTTTGCCTTCTGCAGCCTCAGTTACAGTGAGTCTCCCTCCCACCAGGGCACTACCTGGCGGTAGTACAGCCTGCCCATGCTGGCAGCCAGAAGCCCAGAAGGCCAGGCTTTCTGGGGAGGGATAGGCAGATGCCCAGGGTCAGGCAAGACATAGGTGGTGGGAGGCCTCCTGGTTCCTCTGCTCTGAGTCACCTAGGGGGAAAGGTGGAGAGGGGAAGGGCTGGCAGCACAGAGGGTGAGAGGGTCAGTCAGTTGCAAGACAGCTCAGCTGTGTCAGAGCAGACGTGGGTTTCAGCAGGCACCACCCTGCCTCCTGCCTGCAGCCTGACTCCTAAGGAATGAGGGGCTCTAGATGTGGCAGATGGGCTGCTGTGGACACTGCTGACCTCAAACTTCGAGAGCAGGACAGTAGGCAGCACAGGGCAAGGAGGGCAAGTCCAGCCCTCGGGGCCCTCGGGGGTGGGAGAAAGGGCCAGCAGTCTTGGTGCAGCGGTACCAGTGCCTCCACCCAGAGCTTGGTGGTGCCAACATCAGGGTGGCTGGGAGGCTGGGGGCCGAGGACACAACGGTCAAGGACACTTCTTCCCCTTTACAACACACAGCTCGCTTTATTCCCACTTTCCCCATCCACATAGCACAAACTACAAGAACCAGGTGCCGTGGGTGGCCAGGCAGGAGAGAAGAGGTACTGGGTCTGTGGGGGGATGGAGACGGGGGGGTGCCCGCCCAGCACTGGCCACCTGTGGCCCTGTAACTCTTCAGAGCCCAGGTAGAGTAGAAGCACTGGAACCACAAGGGCGAAGTTTCCTCCAGCTGCGGCAGGGCATCAGATCCATTCTGCACTGGAGCATGCCGCATGCAGGGGTGCCCATGACACGTGTCATCAGCTATGTCCTGCACACCTACATGTGTGTTGCATATGAGTGACCATCAGCTAGTGCGGACCTGGACTCACAAAGACAGTGTCCGCAGCTGGAGAGGGTCATAAGCCAGAGCACACTGGTGTGCCTTACTGCCCTTCCCTGGACATGGGGCTGTTGGAGGATGCAGGTTCCAGTGTATGCGCAGCTTCCCTTGCCTCCTGCAGGCTGCCATCCCTCACTGTCCTTTGCTGTCCCTCGCCGTCCCTCTGTGGTGTCATCTGCCACCAACTCTCACCTTCCTGCCATCTGAATGGCCTCATAATGTGCGGCTTTCATTGCAGCACGGACATCTCTGGACACAGGGACAGGAGGAACCTGGGGAGTGGAGGTTGTGGCTCGGATCCGCCCTGCAGCTGACACAGGAGTACTGCTAGCGCTGGTAGGCAGCAACCACACGGTGGCCCTGTCTGTGGCCCTGGTCGACTACCACTCCACAAAGAAGCTCAAGAAGCAGGTAGGGCCTGCCCCCGCAGCCCAGCTTCTCCCCGCCCCTGGCCCTCACACCCTGGGCCTACACGCCACCTCACTCCTGCCTCCAGCTGTAGGATCGCAGTTGATACACAGGGGCTAAGAACTAACCCCCAGGGACATGGAGCTTTGGCCTGCACAGCCAGAAGCACACTCAGGACAGTGGAGGCTGGCACCACTCAGAGTAAGGCTGGGGGGGCCAGGGAGATGGCTCAATAGAATAAGTGCTTGCCTGGCAAACACAAGGGCCTGAGTTCAATCCCTGGTTCTGAAAAAAAAAAAAAAAAAAAACAGAGTAAGGCTGGGGTTCTCAGAGTCACATGTAGGACTTGGCCTGTGCTTCTGTGGCTGATTTTGAACACTCATGGGAAGCAGGCTCAGTCTGCTCCAGGACCCCTCACCAGGGGCTGCCAGGCCCAGTCTCTACTCTCCTGCCACTGCCAGCTCTGGCCAGTGGCTTTGCTGTACTGTCCCCTCCACCACCCCTAGTCCACACACACGAAACCCAGGTCCCAGAACGGGGAGTGGTCACCGAGTATCCAGACCCTCTCTCCAATAGCACCACCAGCAAGGACAGGTATGCTCTGGGGATAGCACAGGCTAGGACAGAGGACAGGACATGGTAGCCAGCCTACTGTGGTTGGCCTTGGCTGTGACCCCAACCAATGCTCAATTCCCCTAAGGTCCCCCTCTCCCTGACCTCAATGTCCCTGGCCTCTCAGGGCCCCAGGCCCCTTCTCCTTGACTCCTGTCCTTGATGTCCTCCCAGCTGGTGGTCCTGGCAGTGGAGAACATTGCCCTGGCCCTGATGGAGATCAAGGTGTGTGACGGTCAGGAGCACGTGGTCACTGTGTCCCTGAAGGAGGACAAGGCCAGCCTGGAGGTGGATGGCACCAAGGGTCAGAGCGAACTGAGTGCTGCCCAGCTGCAGGAGCGGCTGACCATGCTGGGGACACACCTGCAGGGCCCGGTGCTCACCTTCATTGGAGGACTGCCAGGTAAGGTACCACAGTATCTGGGCCAGGTACCCAGCCCTGCTGGACATCACCATTGCTGGCAGCAGGAAGTGACTGCCAACCCATCTTGTGTTCAGCGGGGAGGACTGGGCAGACCCAGGTTGGGACTGGTGCCACCCCAGCTGCAGCCCCAAGCCAAAGGTGCGGTAGTGGGAGACTGAGTCCCTGCCAGGTTCCTGCTGCACACACAGCAGGCCCAGAACAGATAGATGCTACATAGTTCCACCCCAGGGCTTGAAGAAGGGTAAGAGCTGGGCCCATGGCCTGGGTGATGCCTGAGGGCGTGAGGTAACACGCAGGCTGGCTGAGTGTTCCCTGGACTGGGCTGCCAGAGCAGAAGGCCACTGTGCCAGTGACGTGGCAGCGGGGAAGGGAGCAGAGAGGGCAGGCCCTGCCAAAGGTGGGTAGGCGATGCCAAGGGTGGGCACAAGGCTGTAAGTCAGGCTCCCTGAGCCTGGTGCTGCCTCTGATGCACTATTTGTCGGCCCTGCCCAGATGTGCCTGTGACCTCAGCCCCAGTCACTGCCTTCTACCATGGCTGCATGACACTGAAGGTTGGCGGGAAGCCCCTAGACCTGGATGAGGCCACATACAAACACAGTGACATCACCACGCACTCCTGTCCACCCATGGAGCATACTACACCCTAGACCTACTGCAGGGACATCCCAGGGTCTCCCACCTGACCATCCAGGCAGCAGGCACACCCCTGCACCAAGAAGCTGGCGGCACTAGCAAGCTGTTCTCCTGGAGACCCCACGCTGCAATGCAGTTGTAAATAATGTCAGCATTGAGGCTGCCTGTGGCCGCAGGGCGACCAAGCTCTGGAGGTGGCAGCTTGAAGCAGAATGGACTGAGGAAATAGTTCTCTATTATTTTTATTACTGCGCACTTCTCACTCTAAAATATGGAGAATAAAATGTTTAGAGAAACCTTTTTAACCCTGTGTTTGCATTCTCTGCTCTGTGAGATTGTTGAGCCTGCTGGGGAGGCCACCCTTCCCCCACCTGGACAGGTCTCGGGCCCTGCCTCAACTGCCCCAAGCCCTGCTCCCTGCTTCTCACCAGGTTTCTCCCAATGCCTCCCTGAGGGTCCAGGCAGGGGCCTAGATAGCACCACATTGAGTGGGGACCTGGCTTGACATGTGGTGTCCCTGCCATGAACCCGACTTGCAGAGGCCAGCGTGCCCAGGCTCCTGGCCTCCCAGGAGAAGCCCTAGGCTGTGGGACTCCTCCTTGCAAAATATGAAAACCCTACCTCTGCTGTAGATTTGCACAGAGCTGACACAAGAACTGCATGCCCCCTGCTGGTGGCTCTGTCTTTAAGCCTGTTTCCTCTGCACAGTGCCCTTTGACCCAGGAGTCTGTGAGCTGGGCCAGCAACACCAAGGTTGCCCTGGAGGACAGGGATGAGGCTTGGAGTGGCTGCCTGATTTTACTTGGTTCCTGAGGGAACCTGGGACGAGGTTAACAGCTCCAGGCCGAATCCATATCTGTTCAGGGAATTCCATCTGGGGACAGCAGCATCCACAGGCTCTGGAGAGGATTCAGGGGGTGCGTCGGTCAAGACAGAAGTTCTGCTCTGTAAATGCCAAGCCCCTGTTGCATCCTGGACCCAGCCCAGCAGATCCTGGTATTGGCACAGGGCAGAGTCTGCTGGGTCCCTTACCTCACACAGGGCTCTAGGTGGCAGTGGCTGACCCAGCTGCAGCTCAGGTGGGGGCTGGAACTGTGAGGATCAGAGCTAGGTCCCAGGCAGGGTCACGCCTGCTCAGGTCACTGAGCAGATGCCTTACGCACCAGGATACAGGAGAAAGAGACAGACGCTCTGTCCTGCAGGGCCTCAGGACACGATGGTCTCATGCAGCCTCAGGCTCCCACAGTCAGGGAAGAGCAGTGATCCAGTCCTGTGCTGTACACCTCCTACTCCATGCTTTCTCCTTTAAGGCAGCTCCGGAATTCTAGAATGTTCTGGGATGTTCTCAGGATCCTCCTGCAGCCAAGGGCAAGAGGCCACAGGGGAGAAGGGCAAACACAGCTAGGGCTGAGGCAGGACTGGACTGAACTGGCTGGACCCAGGATAAACCGCCAGAACCCACAGCTGCCTTGGAGGGGGTAAATTCATGAGCGGACGGCCCTGGGGCCTGAGAGGCTCCGCACCTCCATCCTTGGACTGTTTTTTCAGATGTGGGCACAAGGCCCATTCTATTGCCTGCCAAACCCAGCAAACATACAAGGGGCCAAACAGTGCAGTGAGGTCCTTCAACTGGCCAGGCCCCAAGCTCCCAACCACCCTGAGGTCCACAAAGAGCCTGTGAGACTCGATGTCTCCTGCTATGGACAGGAAGGAGCAACAGTGCTGACTGCACTGTGTAGTGGGAGGAGAAAAGGGGCTGACTGTGTGCTGTGGAGGAAGAGGAACAGAGGGAGGGCAAGGGGGTGACTCTGTGCTGGGGAGGAGGACTGGAAGGGCTTCCTGAGCTGTCACCTGGATTACAGCCCCGGCTAGGCAGGTGGATGCGTGGTGCCGAGATGCTGGAGGACTGGGGACCCTATGGACAGCAGGACTGCTTTTTAGGAAAGCCCGGCCCACTGCATCATGCGGCTCTGATAGGGTCAGCACCATGTGAAGGCTGCTGTGTGGCCTTGGGGACAGGCTGGCTCCCAGGCCTGCAATTCAGCTTCCCTGCTCTGAAAGACCCTGGGACCCACTGTTGGAGGCCATAAGTGAACCCCAATGTGCCTGGACTTGGGGACCCCAAACACAAACCTTGGTCCCATTCAAGCTGAGACAGGGAGGAAGCTCTGCTGCTCTGGAAAAGAAGCTATCATTCATTGTTTTTGATTTATTACACAGAACAAGTGTCCTACACCTGGCCCACGCCTCTGCCCCAGGTACCTCAAAGCAGCACGGGGACCTCCAGCTCAGTCCGAGCTCCTTGAACTTCACCCTACTGAGAGAATAGCTTCTCCGGCCCCTGCCAACACCTTTATGCAGAGCTCATGGCTGGCACCACAGCCACGCTCATTCAGGATCCCACAAGAGAGCTGCCATCCAGAGGGTGCCCACTGGCACTCAGGCCTGACCCCGAGCAGGTGCCATGTGGGGCCTACAGCCCTGAAAGTTCCATGGAAGAGTTCAATCACTGCCCAAGGACATAAAACAGACACAGGAGTACCAAAACCACACTCCTGCACAATCTGAAGTCCCCATAGGTGTGGGGACTTAGATCAGCAGAACCAGCGGGACTTTGAGCAAGACACACAGGTGGCCGCCAAAGGCCAGCTCTGGAATTGGTCACCACACAGCAGCAACGCTGCTCATGGTTGCGTGGGCTTGAGACAAAGGCAGTTGGGAAGCTTGTGGCGCCAGCGGTTGGCACAGGCAAGGACGGAGTGGGCTAGGGGCTCAACCTAGAGTGCTGGGGGCTAGTGCTGGACGCCTTGACCCGCTGTGAGACATCAGCTGTGCTCTGACTCCCCGGCTCCATGAGAACACCTTGCCTGGACAGGCCTAGATACCCACATGCAGGGGACACAGACTGGCCCCTGAGGGTCACTGAAGGGTCGGCCCAGGTTGTGGCACACTGCTTTTCACCTGTGCAACCTGTGCCAGCTCCAAGGACATGAACAGGTAAAAGGTGATGGTGACATCTGCCCTTCCCAGCGGCTCCCTGGCTCTTCCAGCACCTGACAGATTCCTGGCATGTGCCTCGCCATCTGGCTGTCTTCACACTTCCCTGTTTCTCCTAATGCTCCAGCCAGGCTTCTCCTGTGGAAAAGCTCAGGTCGCAGAGAGGGGCTGAGCCCCAGAGAGGCTGGCCAGCACACCCTCCATTCCAACACGTGAGGGCCAGTGTGGACACAGGAATGAGGACGTGGGCCCTGAGAGGAGAGCCTTGGGACTGTCAGCCGAAGGACTGCCACGCCCAGGAGCTGGGGGCAGCAAGACAGCCAGAGCACAGCAGATGGCTGGGCTGACAGGGGACACAGTGGAGGAGCTCCAGCTCCTGAGTGTTATGTGGTATCAGTGGGAACAGGGCTTTGGCTCAGCCAAAGGAAACATTTTTTGCAAAGTTTGCTAATTTCCAAGACTTGGACAAAGACAGTCAGTAACTCGGTGAACTGGCCACTGATCATGCAACCTGAAAGCCTAAACTGGCAAGGGCAGTAGTACAGAGTCCCACCAGTGCCTTTGGACCTCAGCTTCCAAAGAATCGTTAAGAACAGCAAGGAGGCCTCAGAAGCCATGGGGAGGCCAGGAATGTGCTCCCAGGATCTAGGGATGCTGGGGACACAGTCATGAGTCTCGTGGGGTGCTGGGACTACACTCTGGGGATCATAGGAGGTAAAACTTCCTCAGGTCCCACACAAGCCTTTTCTTAGAACCTTCATCTGAGTGGTCTGCTAGAAGGTATGGTGCTCGGCTGGCAGGAGATGCTCCTACACTACTGTGTTCCTTTGTCCCAAAGTCCAGGGATTTAGGGGAGAAAGACTTCCTCAGGCACCAAGGCTGGTTCTACAGAATCAACTAAGGACAAAGCAGATGAAGGCGGCATGAGGCAAGTTTATTACAGCCCAGGCATCACAAGAAAAATGGGGCCCAGAAAGCTTGGGAGCTGAAAAATTTGGGGGCCATGGGATTTTGGGGCTAGAAGATTTGGGGTCCATAAGACTCGGGTCTCTGAGACTTGGAGCTTTTGTGTGGGTTTGCAGAGGAGGCGCTGGGGCATGAATGGGGAATAGCGAGGGCTACGGGAGGCAGTGGGATATGATGCTTATGGTATCAGGGTGTGCCACCCCTCACGAAGAGCCCCTCTTTCATGATGGGGACCCTGGAGCTCCATCTTCACATGGCTGTGGCTCCATCTTCCATCAGTGGCTCCCAAGATTCTTCAGCTCAAAAGAACAAATAGACCAAGACACACTCTTGGGATGTCTCTCCAGACCCTTTGAGACTAAGGTACACACTTGAGGTACATTCCAGCTCTCCGGCTCCCTCCACAACTCTGGTCCACCAACTCAGCCTCTAGCCAGTTCTGAGTGTGCTCACCTGCTCCCGTGTGAGGGGTCTCCGTTCATGCTGGAGCTGATGACCTTGGGACCCTCCCACCCCATCCCACTGGAGCAGAGCTTGGACGTTCAGCTTTCACAGCAGGTTCGGAGGCTCTGCTGCAGGGCCAGGGTGCTGACTCATCTGAATGGCAGAGGACCATAGGGCTGAGTGCAGGGGCAGCAGTCCGGTGGATGGTGGCCCAGCCAGTGGATAACTGATCTCTTTGAGTTGAGCAGACATGACACAGACCTCAGGAAGCCCTCAGCCTTTGGAGCAGTGTTGACTGTGTGACCAAAGCTCATTTTCACTCTAAGCAAATGTCAGGAGGATAAGAGGGCCAGATGGGGGTGGCCTCAAAGGGACACACATGCACACTTCCTGAAAGGAGGCCGGATGCAGGCACAGAACAACGGCTGGTCAGTAACAGGAGGGGGTCTAACAGAGCAACAAAGGGCAGGCAGTCCCTTCTAGCTCAGTGGCTCTGCTCCCCGCACCCTGGCCTGGCCTAGCCTGGCCTGGCTGAAGACCTGCCCAGAAAGGAGGATGGGCATGGCCTTCCAGAACAGTCTCAGTTTGGATGTTGGCTGCAGAAGCAAAACTTCTAGAGGTGGCTTTAACACAAACAAATAAACAAACAGTATTCTACTCTAGCACCTCTGCGTCAGGGAGCATAGGGGGGTGGCTTCTCCCCTGTAAGGAAGCAGGCTGGAGTGCAGAGTGGTGGGGCATTGGGGGGGCACCCGAAGCCGGAGCTGCACTGCTGGGGAGGCCAGGCATCCTCGGGTAGGGAGAGCTCAGCAGAGGGCTGTAAACAAACAGAGGGCAGCCTCATCAGCGGGGCACGGCCCAGCCAATTCCCAGGACACACACGAGTGTCCCCCAGCCTACCTGAGTACCAGTTCCTGAGCTCCATCTGCGTGAACTCTGTTCCCAAAGCTTCTGGGTAGATGCTCCAGGGAGGGCTGCTCATGCCCTCCTCAGACACCCTCAAACCACTCAGTCTAAGACCATTAATATCTCAGCAAAATATGATGGTTATTTTTTTTTTTCAAACAGTGTTTTGTTAACTCACTAAGTTGTCGAGGAGGACTTGAACTCATGATTCTCCTTCCTCTCTTTATAGCCATACACCACTGCAGCTGGCCATAAGAATTTTCAGTTAGCTGATTAGAAGTGTTCAGCTGCTGTCTAACATCTCAGTGCAGGTAGGTTTCAGAGGCAATTAGCATTTAAATCAGCAACTCTTAAGTGAACAGTCTAAACCTATGCATTTTTCCACCCGTGGGGACCCATGGAATCTCTGGGATCATTCTCTCAGGTCTGTGGGCAGTGGCTGGCTCTGTGCCTTCCCCAGGGTCCAATCTGCTCTTCATTGAAAGTGAGCAGCCTCGCAAACCTCACAGTAAACTCCCTGGAACCACTGAACAAACCAAGAACCACAGAGTAAACCGTGTGGAACCATGGAAAAATCCCCAAGAATCATGGGGCAAATCAGTCCACAGACAGCACCCCACCAGGCCGGCCCTGCCCAAAAGAGACCTACGTGACATGGACATCGCTTGTATCAACAGGACCTTCTGGGTTTCACCAACTCCGCCCCTTCCTGCCCTTCACATGGGGAAGCTGCAGGTGATTCTGAGGTTTAACACCACGCTCAGAACAAGCCCAAGGTCATCCTCCTCCTGGTCCTGCACTGATGTCAACAGTCACAGCTCCGAGGAAGCACATGGCACCTATCTGATCCTCCTCCTCCAAGAGCTGGTGTGGCATTCCACTTCCACGTGTGCCAGCACCGCAGGCTGGCTCCGCTGTCGGGGGCAGGGGTGTATCCAAACCTTAGAAGGCCCTGGAGGCACACAGAAGGGATCTCTGGGAGACACGGCAGGTGCATCCAAGCACAGATGGTGGCCCCTGGACCACCGTCCTGAGGCCCTCAGGCAACAGGCAGGAGGAGGGGCAGGTGGGACTGATGCCCTGCCTTGAGGTTCCCCCGTGGGGCAGCAGATGTTAGCAAAGGCCCATTGTGCAGAGTGGCCCAGTACTGTTCCCAGCGAGCGCCAGGACCAGCAGGGTCAAGCCTCTGTGTGATTCGGGGATGTGTCCATGGCTGCCAGGCGGTGTGGCAGCCATCAGGTCCTGTCCCATCAGGCCAACGATTCCACGTCCTGTTCTGGCCAACTCCTGAGCAGAACGTGGCATGGCCGTGACGACGGCCCTAAGAGGGTGGGGAGGCCAAGCAGAATGGTGGGAAGCGCCAGGGAAGGCAGAGGCCCCAGAGCAGGGCAGCCCTGCTGGTGTCACCACCACCTAAGTGTGTGGGACCAAGGAAGGGGTGCTGCAAACACTGCGTCACTTCCTGAGCTTAAGGCGGTTGTGCTTAAGTAGGAGACTCCTACTTAAGGTTGAGGCAGATTGAACCTCAAGAGCCTCTTCTTCCCTGGCTCTGGAGTTGCCCAGCCCCACCATGATGCTTCATGGGCACAGCTGGGGAGCTGCCATGGCAGGAGACCAGACCCTCCCGACCTTGCCAAACAGGTGGCCACAGCCTAGGTCTTAGGTGCTGGGGCCACACCTGCTCCAGCCCCACATGCCACTGGCCCTCACTTCTTCAAGGACATGGAGTAAGCACACTGCCTGGTCATCTCTGTCCCAGACAGTCAGGGCTGGATGCCAAAGAGTTCCCAACAGTCACCTTTCTTCAAAAGGCCTCCCTTCTGTTGTCCTCACTTAGTAGACACAGTACCTCTTGAGGGACACCTGAAGATGTGACTTCAAACACAGGACAGCAACCCATTGGCCATATAGAGAGACACTGATCATGTCTCTCCAAGGGTTGCCCCATGTGGCTTTGGGCCTGGTGTTCCTGGTGCCCCTGACATAGCCATGTGATCAACTTCTGTCAGACAGGAAGCCTCGCCCTGTTTGGACTGGGCACCCTCCAAGTGCCCCCCGAGGATACTGGGGGATGTCTGCTAACAGTTTGGTTTGTCACATCAGGGTAACAGTTGGACCCTGTTCTGTGGCCTATCCTGTGGGCAGGGCCTATGATACCTGGAAGGTAAAAAATCTGAATGACCGTGGGAAGGTCCAGGGGTGTTACTACGCCATGGAATGAGCTGGGCCTATTTCACCCTGGGCCACCAGCACAAGAAGAAACCAAAAGCAGGGGAAGAAGCGGAGGAAGCACAAGAGGCTGTCTGGCCTGCACCCTGCCCAACAAGCCCTAGGCCCAGCAGTGTCAAGTGAGTAAACCCTACACAGTCATGTCCTTGCTGTAAACCTCATTGGGTGTGGCAGACCTGAGGCTCCTCCTCCACTCTCTTTGCACTCGATCTCTGGCCACCTGGCAGCTGGCTGTGTGCTCACACAGGTCTGAGCAGGGCTGGCTCATAGCTGATCATTGGCAGAACCCATCAAGAACCCCAGGATAATGACAGCAATGAGTCTCCAATACACATCCTCTATGTGCCCCTGACTCCCTTCTCCCTACCACCTGGGCCACAGAGGTAGACCCAGGTCAGCAGAGGCCTTCTCCATATGATCATGGCCTGCTCACATGACAACTGTCACCTGGACACCCTGGCCACCGAGTGACGCACACCTACCTGAAGAGGCAGGGGATAGGACGAGCAGGTAGGTATGGCTGTGGGCGAGCAAAAGCCAGTGTAGGCAAGGACCTGCTGGGCAGGGTTGTACAGGATCTGAGGTGGAGATGCCGCACCGTAAGCCAGCTGTGACAAGGGGACCTGCTGGAGAAGGAGTGGTGGGCATGTATGACCTACACTCAGATGTGAGAGCCCTTCCTACAGTGCCCACAAGGACATCCTGACATTGCACTCAGACTAGGAGCACCTCTGGGGGCTGGGGAGCTGGAGAGGCAAGTGGGATAAGGAGGAGGGCTGGAGTGGAATGCAGGGTCTTCAGGCTTGGCCATGGTGTCCTGGGAATAGGAACCTGGGAGGCAGGGGCTGAGCACCAGTCTGAGGGCAGCCCAGGCTACTACTGAAAGTGGCATGGCCCAAGCTCTGGGGCACAGGACCAAAAGCCCCCAAAGATCCAGGCTGCTGCGTCGGTGGGCTCTGCCTGCAGGCTATGGTCCCCGCTGGGCCATGCGTCATAGGGTGAGCTGCAGTAGGGCATTCAGTTCAGAACAGACAGACACCCTGAGGGGACAGAGAAGGGGATCCCTCCTGCCCAGCCAGTCCCCAGGGGGTGGACAGCAGGCAGGACTGGGGATGGGCTCAGCCTTCGCTGCTCAGGGCCCAGGCTGAGGGGCTCAGGAGATCAGAGGCTCACAGTACATTCCTGGAGCTTAAGCCAGGTTCTATGCATGAGTGGCCTCCACATGACTACCAACCAGCTCTAGAGCTGAGCTTGGTTTCCTAGAGGGGTAGCATTCCCCTACTTCTGGGAATGGAGGGAAGGTTAAGCCACTCCTGTGAAGGCACAGATGGGCCTGCTGCCACAGAAGCAATGCTGAGTGACGGCTGCCTCCCAGCAGGCTGCAGAACACCTTGTCTATCTGTAGAACCCCAGACCAAGAGCTGCTGGCATTCTGCAAGGCACCACTCACCATGTCCTTGAAGGCCCCCAGCACGGCAGCAGTGATAATGCCCACGCATAGGCCCAAGACGTTCAGCACCGTGGAGACCCAGAGCAGCCGGTAAAGATGGACCACATCCTGACAGCTACGAACGCCCACAAACTCGTAGTAGGTGGGAGACAGCTCTGCACTGCACACAGGAGGGAGAGGCAGCATCAGCCATGGGCCAGAATGAGGCCTGGTGGCCACGTCAAGGGGAAGGCCAGGCCAGTCTGAGGGCCAGGGCAAGGGCAAGTGACCACCCTGAGGATCAGAGCCGGCTGGAAGATGACCCTGCATATTATAACTGGGCCAGGCACCCCTGCTACGTCTGCAGCCATCGCCAGGTGAACTGACCATGGCTTACAGAGCTATGGCCAGGCAACTTGGTGTCCTGGACCGTGGGACAGGGGACAAGCCCTGGGTAGCACCAAGCTCTTTCCTACACGGCACAATCTTTGGGGTACAGCAGGCCTTCATTGCCTGCCCAACAGGCTACTCTGTCCTTCAAGGCTACTGAGTAGGCTCAGCATGCCCCTACAGCCACAAAGCCTGTCTTCCCTGGGCGCCTTTATGCACCCTGTGTCCACTGCCCTGTCATCAGGCCACGGAAAGGCATTGAAGCTAGGCATTGAGTCCCTGCGAAGTGACACCAGGTGAGAGCTAATATCTGGCCCCTGTCTGTGCCATGCTGGGGAGCCTGGAGAGGTCACCCCACCCTCTTGGTCTGGGATGGACTGCCTGTCCTGTAGGTCTGAATCTCCATGCAGAAAGCAGGTGACACAGGGACAGTGATCATCTTGGAGTGGAACCAAATACCTTAAACTGACAGCTACCCAAGGCTGTCCCAGCAGCCACCACCAACCCAACCAGGCCCAAATGGCAGCCACTCAGGGCTCAATCCCAACTTCCTGGGGAGAACAAAGAGGCAGTGCTGGGGTTTCCACAGTGCAGGAAGATGCTGCTCAGATGGGTCTGGTGGAACTGCCAATCACAGAGAAACCAGCTGGCTCAAGTCATGGCAGGTGTTCCTGCAGGGCCCACAACTGCACACAGATAGGGACCAGGGTCCAGGAAGGGGCAACCATGGGCCACACAGGCAGGCAGAAGTCACACGACTCGTGCATGTGCAGCAAGGCCAGCCCTGTCACTGGTGCTCAGTGTGCTGGCTCTGTCCCCTTCCACCCAAGGCATGGCACCTCCACAGTGTGGAACCCACCTGCGTTTCGTGAGGTGGTCAGGCAGGACAGTGGATGAGCCAGCCCATCTGTTTCATGCCAGAAGATGAGCAAGTACACAGTGCTCTCATGGACCACCTTACCCCATGGAAAAGGTGCTGGGGTCCCTCCTGGTTTGGATGTTGGGGTTCCTGCCCTTAGAGGGCACCCTGGCTTGCTGTTCCCAGCAGGTGACAACCAGAGGCCAGGTCAGGCTTAAATCCCTTCCAGCCCATGCTTTGTGTGCCTTGGAGACAACTCAACATCTCTGATCCTCTGGTTTCCCACCTGTGAATCTGCATCAGAGCTCACTGCAATGCTTTGGGAACAGAGCAGGCAGGGAAAACGGCCATGGAGGCCATCCACAGCTGTGCACGCATGCTACACAACGTGTGGCATGCAGGCGCCACTCACCTCTCACACGTGTAGAGGTCACAGCAGTAGCAGGTGTTGCTCCTCACCTTCAACTGGCACTTGCCTGTCAAGGAGTAGCAGGTGACCTGGGGAGAGGGACAGGTGCAAAACAGTGCAAGGGCCTGTCTCCCAGGGGAGGGGCCTCAGGTCAGGACCCTCCTGAGGGGCCCTGTGTTCAGCCCATTAAGTCTTTCCCTCCACACAGATGTGGGACATCAGATGGGAGTAGGAGGCTCATGCTGTTCCTGGAGTCTCATTCTGCTAGAAAGCAGGCAGAGTCACACAGCGGTCATCCATGGCCAGAAATCTGGGTGTCTTTGAGCAGCGCCAGGATCACCCCAGAGCTTCCTGCCGTGATTAAGCTGGTGAAAATGTTAATGGAAATCCCCGGAGCTGGACTGATTAATTGTGACACTATGTCACAGAAGCAAGTTGAAGCTGTGGTTCCAAAGAAGACAGGACACTGAAATGCCAAGGCCAGCACACCCACAGAAGGGTGCTGTGAATGTCACCACTCATGGCTGAAAACAGGGCAGCAAAAACCGCTAGAACAAAGACAGATGCACTGTGACCAGACACAGATGCTAGTGGGACTGAGGCATTAGCCAAGGAAAGACCAAAGGGCTTACCTCGGTCTGGTAGACATCATACAAGTACCCTGTCCCACTGGAGTAGAACTGGCACCTTTCCATGCTGAGAGGCCTCAGTTCCTAGAAGGAAAGAGATGCAGATGGTTGGAACCATCATGCCCATTGCAACCTGCATGCCACGGCCTCAGACTGCAGCACAGTAGCCAGCGTCGATCTGAGCACTGGGACTCCTGCATCCAGGAGGGAGGAGAAGCCTGAGGAGGAGCCCCTACACCCACCTGCTGGGGCCAACACATCTCCACCAGTCAGCGTAGGGCAGAGGAAGGAGATGGTCACCTGGCTGCTGAGGGGTAGTCTACAACCGTACCACAGACGCCTGGGCCTGTTTCTCCCTAAAATGAAACAACATTCTACTAGGATGGTAGGAAGGATTTCAGACTAACTCATTCACCCAATCAATCAGCCCGTTCATCCATTTACCTCTATATACCCAGCTTCCACACATTCCCATTCATTCATCTGTCCATCCACTATCCATTTACCCACACTCATCCATATGCCCTGTCCACCCATCCACCCATTTATCATCTGTCCTTTCATCATCCACCCATCTGTCCCTCCATGTATCGTTTGTGCACCCATCACCCATGTATCCGGATGTATCCAGGCTTCCATATTTACCCATCTGCCCATCCCTTCCACTCTCCCTCCATCTCCCACTCACCCATCTATCCACCCACCCTTCCTTAGCACCTTGTCCAAGCAAGGTGGAGCAGGTGGAGCAGGTCCACATCAAATGACATGACAGATCTCCTGCCTCAGGGGATGCACAGACCAGTGAAGGGCCAGGCCAGTGACCACGTGATTCCAAAGTGCATATAATTGCTAGGGTGGAGGACACAGAAATCAAACCGCCATGAAGCCATGTAATCTGTAAAGGAGTAGAGACTCCAGTCTGCATGCATTTTATGACTGCACGTACTTCCATCTCTTTCCCAAAGCACTGCTACTGCTGCCCTAACAGCGAGCCTGACAGTCACCATCCCACTGGAAGTTGCTGGGTCTATCAGAGTCTGTAGGCTCAGCCCTGGGACAGACAGTGTCACTCCTGGGTAGGTGCTGTTCAGGAAGACAACCGTGGTGGGGTGTGAGTGCCCTACTCACCATGTGTCGAGCTGCAAACACACCATCCACAATGGCGCAGCAGAAGGCGGCCACCACACCAAAGCTGATGAACACGATGGCTGCCACCAGCTGGAAAGAGAAGACAAGATCAAGGATGTGTCTCACATGCCATTCAAAGCCCGTTTAAGCCAAATCCTCTCAGGACTGTCACTAGTGCCCTCTGCGCGTCTCAGGGCAGCCCAGAATAGAACCTCCCAGCCCACTCGCCCTAGGGTGCTCCCATGAGCCTTTCCGCTCAGACAAGGACACACAGGGTCCCCTCTGCCTACCAGGCACACAGTCCCACACTTCACAGCTCTGGGAGGGACCTCAGGCCTCGCTTCCGGCACCGCACGCACGCACGCACGCACGCATGCACACAGCGTACGCACTTCGCCTCTGAAGCAACTGAGTACCCTCTGCGTCCCTGCACAGCCTTTGTTTGCTCCGGGAAAAGCTCAGCGCTAACAAGACGGCTGTTCAAACAGTTCGCAGGTTCTTCTGCTAAGCTGCTACACAGCCCCTAAAGACGGCCTTGTACAGACCGTGGGCTTGCACATGCGCGTGTCGACGGGATCAACTCTTCCAACGGCACGTTGATACAACGTGTTTGCAGAGGACGCATTTAGGCTTTTTGTACTTTGCAGTCGAGAGTCCGATGAAAACACTCGTCTAGCTCGTTTGTTCATTCCCTCCTATCCTGAATGACATGAAACTTGATTTTTTTAAGGTCTGACAACATGATGGGAAAAGAGAATCCACTTTATTCTGGTTTGCACTTCTCTATTAATGAGAGTGGACCCTCTTCTTGCATTTGTCGGTCACTTCTTTACATTTTTAAAGCTTTCTTGTGAAACAATTCCAGATTATCCAACACAAAAGGAAACTAGTTCCTAGAGCCTCTGCTCCCCCTTCACTCAGCTCCCCACTGTCACCACCTTCAGAGCCACACCATGACCTCCCACACAGCCGGAGGCAGCTTGTCCTAGACACACGGAGTGGCCAACATCATCCCCACGTTTCGTGGAGGTGCGAAGCACACCACATCTCTAGCTCGGGAAGCCAGAGCACGGTCCCCAGGAACGTCAGTGGGGACCTCAGGCTCATGGCGCACCCACACTAGTTCACGATGCACTGGGACCAGTATCTGTATGTGCTCTCTCCTGGCTCTAATCTGCTCTTCCAGAGATCACTGGCAGAGACCTAAAGAAGGGGGCCCTCCAAGAAGGCTCTGCTTCCCCCTACCCAGCCCTGTTCTCCCAACCCCAGGGATCCCTAGGGGCACTTTCTCTTCCCTGTGTCCTTGGCTCTGTGACTTTTGCATGGGCCCGTGTTATGTCTAGGTGTCCCTCTAAGCCTCATGGGATCATAGGCAGGGATTTGGGGAGGTGACTGGATCATAGGGCGCTGTGCTCATGTTGAATTTGCCCTGATGAGTTTGTAGCTGACTCAGGAAGAGGCGCCCCCTGGGGGTGTGGCTTGCAAGGTCCAACTCTCTTCCTAACTCCCCCCTTCTCTTTCTGCTTCCTGCTTCCTGTCCTCCATGCAGGGAGCAGCTTTTGTCTTCCAGGCCCCTCTGACAGGCTGTCCTGCCTTGAAGCCAACAGGCTAGAGACTAAAACCTCCACAACCTAGGAACCAAACTGAACCTCTCCTCCTTTAAGTTGTGAATGTTGGATAGTATGTCTCAGCGACATGGAAAGTGACTAAGCTGCACTCCCTAGACCACGCCTTTGCCTTCTTCCGGGAGTCCAGTACCGCACCTGCCTTGCCAGCACACTTGCCAGCCTGGGCACACTCATGCCTCCCATGAGCAGTGTCCTGCCTCTGTGCTTTGCTGTGGGATCATCATAGGGCCAGCATCCTAACCCAGCTTCCCAGAGTGCTCAGGGCCTTGCTGGGTGTCCCACAGCTCTCTGCGAGGATCCACAGCCACAGCCCTCACCACCACTCAACATGGCCACGCTGGTGGGTTTTGCTGAGGTGGCGGTGATTGATGGTTCTTCAGTAAGTTTTAGTTTATATTTCTCTAATTGTAAGGTTGAACATCTGTCACATATTTAAGGAGTTCTTTTTCTTTTATTTATTTAGTACAGTACAGGGTCACAGGGTCTCACTACATAGATTGGACTCATAGTGATTCTCCTGTTTTCAGCCTCCCAAACGCTGGGATTACAGGTGGGTGCTACCATCCCCAGCATGCCCTGGGGGTAGGGATTAAACCCTGGCCCCTGCGTCTGCCTAAGCAGGCACTTTAATCTGCTGAGCTATCTGGCCGGCCCATGGACTTCTTATAAATTACCTGTCAATTCCATGTCCTCTACTGGGCTTTGGGCCTTGGTCTCACACAGAGATGCATGTAATAAGTCTGTACACAGGTAAACATGCATGTACGTGTATGCAGGAGCTGTGTACACAGGCACACATGTGCAGCCACGTTGATTTTGTGCTCTGTGCCACCATCTCTGACTCATGACCAATGCACAGTGTGAGCCATAGGCTTGACTCCATCTACCTTGGTCAGCACACCACTGGGAAGGTCCTCTCCTCCTGGGCCGGGGTTTCTGACTGCCCTCCTCAAGCTGCCACTTGAGAGGACAAGGGCTCCTGGCAATCACCTGCAGGAAGAGGTCTTCAGGCTCTCCCTGCATGTTATCCTGCAGGGACCGTCACCCACATGTCCAATTTCACTCAGAGTCAAGTTACAGGGGTGCACCATAGGATCCTGTGTCCAGGGATGACATTTGTGCCACCAGAAAGGCGTGTCCCCCACCTGCCCAGCTCACCCTCTGCAGTTGCAGACCCCCCCTTAGGCTGTTCTGTGCGCTGCACTTGGTTGCGTGTAGGGCTTCCTCTGCCGTGTCCTCTATAGTTGCTGTGTTTGTTCCCATGTGTCCATGCACGTGTATGTGTGCGTGCTACTCTGTGATGTGTGTCAGTTTCCATGCCAACTCCAGAGGGGCAGAACCATGTCTGGGCAAGTTAGGGTGCTGCTGTCCCTGTGTTCTCCCCTGAGACCCCAGAGAGTGTGGGCAGGATGTGGATGTGGCAATGTGACATTGCTTGGAGCCTCCAGGGGCCAGTGGTACTCATTCCATGGCACAGGACATCACCCAAACTGATGCAGTGGATCTGACACAGTGGTGGCCAGTGGCCACCCCTTGGCTGGCACCCAGTGTGAAGACGACACAGCCAGTCAGATGCATCCGGGTCACCCATTATATCCGCCATCGCCCAGCAACAGTGAGAGGGACAAAGATCTTTAAAATGCCAAGAATGCAACCATCCCCAAGCCCCACTGGACCAACCAGGGAGCGCACTGTCTCCATCATCAATGCCTCTGTCCCTCCGACTTCTTCCTGTCATTCAGCATCAACACATGAACATAGCCGGCCTCACTCTTCTCCCACCCCTGAAAGATCTGGTTAGCACACTGTGGGCCTGGAGGCCACACACATGGGAAATGGATCTCAAGCCAGATCGGGAGCCACATGCAGAACTGGCAGTGGCCAGCTGTGAATACATTGTCACATGCTCCTGCCTGGGTCCCTGAAAATCACACACAGATGGAGGTCAGAGTACTCACGCCTTCACACCTGCACCACAGCCACCCAGCCCTGGTGGCTTTGAGTCACATGGCACCTTCTGAGCAGGTGCACTCCTCATCTGCCTGGTCTGCTTCCTCCCCATACCAGCCACCTGAGCCCTGCCACCTGTCCTCTCCCTCCTCAGAAATCTGGGCACTGTGAGGCAGACTCCACATGACCCAGTATCCTGAATTCCCATAAGGCAGGGGCCGCAGAAATGATCCTGGCGTAGCTCAGGAGGCGCACGGCAGCAGTCAGCAGCTGTCCTCTCCAGCACTTCCAGGGTCTCAGGAGATGACCCACCTCCACCCTGCCTCAGTCCACTCTGCTGGGAGTTGGGCTACTCTGCCCCTAATCTTTGTAGGCAAATCTCCCAGGGCCTGAGAAATCACACAATAGCAAGGCTAGAGTCCCATGCACTCAGCACCTAAGGAGCAGAGAGCGTGACCTTCCTGGCCACAGCACAGGCCCTCATCCTGTAGGGGGCATTTTCAACCTGTAAGTTACTGTTCCTCAGTCCTGTTGGTTCTTCTACATCCACATCAGTGGATTTTAAATCCTGACCCGCAAGAGTTCTAAGGTTTTTATATGTCTGCATGCCTATATATGCATACATGTGTGCATGTATGTGCATGTCTGTATGGACATGTATACTACATAGAAGCATGTGTTTGTATTTATGTGCATTTGAGTGTGCATGCATATACATTTGTGTACACGTATGTACACTGGCCGGTGCATCGGCATCTAACAGCCTTTCCTCCCACGGCCTCATGGGCTGGCTGGACTGAAACACCATCGTGAAATCCGTAACCTGTGAGTCTGGGAAGGAGCAAAAGCCGCTCATTCAGTGGTGCAGAAATCAGAAACTGACCCCACCTGGGGCCATCTGGCATTGCTGGGGAATAGCCTGATGAGGGCCGAGATAATGGAGGTGCGGCTCTGATGATTAGATTCTGCCTGGAGTCTACGGGGGGAATTCAGGCGCCAGGCGGCTGCAGGAGGGGTTTACGCTGGCAGTGTCTGCAAAGAAGCCATGGGAGCAGAGCAGGCTCTGCCCTGAGCTGACATTGCCCACAGCAGCCTGGTGCTCGAAAGCACTCGTACCGTCCTGTCTACCTCTGCATGTGCTCACAGTTTCCCATGGCTCTAAGATGAAAAAAAACCCACAAAACTAAAACAAGCATCTGGACATGCCTGGGGTGTGGTAGTTTTCTCTGTAGCCAGCAGGGCCCCAGCTGGAGCCCAGCCCTCAGTGGAGGGGGCGGCTGCACTAAGTAACTGGGGGCTCTAGAGCAGGCAGCCCCATATGGCGAGCCCTGCACATTCCATGCAGAACCTGGTAGCTCCCCCAGTGCACATGGCAGCAGCTGGGGCTCAGGACCTCCTTGTCCCCAACCGCACCACATTAATGATGATGTCAAACTGGTCTGGGAGCCTCATCAGAGTGAGGCTGTGGCTATCATGAGAAGTTAGCCTGGCACTTCCCAGAAAAAGGACAGTAAGGTGGGACAGGAACACACTCGGCCCTCTAGAGGCTCTGAGGACCCAGTAGCAGGCCTCCACAGTCCAGAGCTGGACCCACTGACCTAGCCACTGCTGTCCCTTCTGGACTCCTGTTGCCCACTGGAAAGCCCACATTCCATCCACCAGAGCCAAGGCCCTGGCCTGGCCCCACTCACCAGGAAAGGTGAGAGTGGCTGAGGTGACATCTCTGTGTAAGCAGAATAACTGCCAGAAATGACTGTTCAGGGTTAGAGATGAACCGTAAGCAATGAGGGTTCAGGATTAGAGATGAACCCTAAGCCGGAGGCCACAAGCAATGTAAAACAAGAGAGAAAATGAAGCCCTTAAGAACAAAACAAACAAAAATGGATCTAACAGAGAAAGCTCAATGCTGGAAGAGCGCTAGAGCAGCGGTGCAGAGGACCCCAGACACAGAGGCCAGGCTGGAGCCGTACTTCCTGCTTCAGTGCCCGCCATCCCCGACGTGTGCACTGGTGCAGGGAGATGCGCATACTGAGGCACGGGCAGAGCCAGGAGTCCAAAAGTAGACCCGCCACTGGTGTCTGCTGCTGTCCACAAAGACAGACACGAGGCCACTCAAGAGAGACACCAGCGTGTCAGAAAATGGTGCTCAGACAACTGGGAAAGCCCAAAGGATGAATCTGGATGCTTCCCGGTGTTATAAATGTAAGTTAGCTCAGCATCAAATACTTGACAGAAGCACCAAGGCCAGCAAAACCTAAGGAAACACAGGCCAGTCATTGTGCCCTTGGACTGGACACCTGACTCATGGAGGTGCTAACAAAAGCTGGAGAAAAAGGGGGAAATGTGCTCATTAATGTCAAAGCTGAAGACCACTACACTAAAAGGACAATGATGTGTGCATGGAAAGACGACCCAGCGAGCAGGAAGCATAGATTGTGTGTTTGACGGGCAATTTGTGTCTAGGTACTCTGGTAATGACAGAAGAGCAGCAATCCAAACAAAAACAAGCAGAAGATCAAACAGATGTTTCCCAGAGAGAAGCAGGAGACCTGATGCTTTCAGTCACAAGGAAAACACCACGCAGGCCTTGAGAACACAGCAGATGCGGCTCCACTCCAGGTGCCGCACACTGGCGAGGAGGGAGGACAGATCCCACTGCCCGTGGCGGCATCGAGTGGGCAGCTGCCTGGAAAAATAGTCTGAGAGCTCCTCACAAGCCAGATTCAGCTTATGTCCTGCTAGTGATGTCCTCCCTGGGTGTATTCCAAGAGAAAGGAAAGGGACAGTCCACACAGACCCCAGCCCACCTAGGCATTTTATTTTATTTTATTTTATTTTTTATTTATTTATTTTGGTGGAACCGGGGATTGAACTCAGGTCCTTGTGCTTGCCAGGCAAATGCTTATTCTACTGAGCCATCTCCCGGCCCCTCACCTAGGCATTTTACATATGGCTTCTAAGCACATCACAGTAGCTAAGCAACAGAGAAGACCCTCATAGTCATCATCTGGGGAGCAGAAAGGGACATGTGGGACTGACTACCACCCACCCCTGGAAAGGAAGGAGGTTCTGACATACCACAACATGGCAACTTGTGCTCAAGGAGGGAGGAAGAAACAAAAGGCACCTGGTGTGATCCCACCCCCAGGTCAGCCCACAGCAGGAGCTTTTGGACAAGGTGTGGCATGGCATTGAGGGCTGGGCAGAGCTGAGCTGATGCCATGATAACAGGTGTCTTAAAGCCACCTGCGTGGGATGGCACTCCTGCCTGAAACACACCAGGACCTGTGGCACTGGGCCTGTTCAGTGGGCAGCTGCATAGACACGAGCTATGTCTCATTAACACCTCTCCTTCAAATGGAAGGGTCTGGAATTGGGCCTTGGGGACCAGGAGGCCCATGCGACTCTACACACTACCCTGCACCCAGGTGCTCTGCCCACTCCACTCCCCCACTACAAGGTCTATGTGAATCCAAAGGTGCTCAGCTTTGCTGTGTCCTGGGACCCCAGGAGGCACATCCCCAGGCAGCCAGGTGGGAGAGGACAAGCCGCTTCAGCCCCTGTGTGGCCCTGTGCTACGAGCCAGCCAGCCTGCCCAGGAGCTCCTGCACCTACCATAAAAGTGCAGCTCACCCTGCCACACCTCGTCCTCCCTGGGATTCAGGCAAACTCACTGCACCAGGTCAGGTCACCTAGCACAGTGTTGTTTTCTCCCCTGCTGCCAGAAACCCTGCCACTCTCTCCCTGGATGGGATAGGCCAGGCATCAGAGCCAGGGCCATGTGGAGCACAACACATCGTACCCTGCTCACTCCAGCCTTGTGACACAGTCAGGTGACAGCTGGCAGCAGGGGTGTGGAGCTGAGGCAGGAGCAGGACAGCCACTGTCCTGATGGCTGCCACGTGAACTAGCCCTGCTCTACCAAGCATCACCAAAAGAGCAGACACCAGAGCCAACAGCAGCGACACTCTGAGAGCCCATGCACCGCAGGGGTGTCTGGACTTCCATGCCATACTTCACTGTCCCAGACCAGGTACCTCCTGCCCTCCCCTCTCAGTTCCCAGTCCGGCGGCTCTGAGCACTGAGGCAGTGTCAGTATGCTCACTCAGACCACAGTGGGCGTGGCCGGGGGTGGGGAGCCTCCTGTGGAAACTCAGCTGTGTCTGCAGTGCCCTCCCACCTTGGAAGAGACCTGTCTTCTTACCATTTGTCTTCTGTTCTCCACCAGGTGGACGCCAATGATTCCCAAGAAAGATCCAAAGCCCAGCTGAGAGAGGAGAAACAAGAGGAAGGTTTTTATCACCAGCCAGTTGCAGGCCCTGGAATCCATCTCCCTGCAGGGCCTGACACTCAAGATGCACTCACTCCTGCTGTGCTGAGCTGGCCAGGAGCACAGCACAGCACCACCTCTCTCCTCCGCTGGCCAGGAGCAGAGCCCAGCACCACCTGTCTCCTCCGCTGGCCAGGAGCAGAGCCCAGCACCACCTGTCTCCTCCGCTGGCCAGGAGCAGAGCCCAGCATCACCTCTCTCCTCCACTGGCCAGGAGCAGAGCCCAGCACCACCTGTCTCC
>NW_004524615.1:378772-414437 GCF_000260255.1 Octodon degus
GCTGGCCAGGAGCAGAGCCCAGCACCACCTGTCTCCTCTCCTGAGTCCTGGAAAAGATAAGGTGGCCCTGGTACCCCAGCCCTATCCAAGGACAACTGCATGGGTCAGGGACTGCTCAAATCCACCATACTGCCCAGGGATGAAGGAATGAGGTCTGGGCCCAGCCAAAGATGGACAGAGGCTCCCAGCTGGGAGATGGAGAAAAGGAGGCCATGTTGGGATGAACGTGCTGACAGCTGTCTCTGCAGGAAAAGTAGGGCCGGACACAAGCTTCAGCGGGGACAGTAAACACTGTTGAGTGTCTGGGACAGTGTACGTCCCTGCTGCCCAGCGATGGCCAAGGGAGGCTCAGCCATCAAGGCAGCCCAGGAGGCTGGACATGGGCATCCTGGGCCTCCAGCCCTATTCTGCCACTGTCAGCCTCAGTGCACTGGGAGTCAGACCACAGTGTCCATGGTCACATCCTATGGGGCCCAAATCCAAGGTGATGCACACCTGCACGCGTGGTCCCACCATGATGCAGGGTTCCCACAGGGATGAAAAGATCACAATCTCTTCAGTGCCAAAATTTGAGATTGCACAGCCCATAAACATCAAAGTCAATAAAACAAACAAAACAACAGAAAAAGTGCTGAGCGCTGTGACTCAGCACTTACGAGGCTGGGGCAGGAGAGTGGCTAAGCACTCAAGGCTAGCCTGAGCTACGTAGTGAGACACTGCCACAGTGAAACAAAAAATAAATAAGCATCAAGGTCCACTCAAGATAAATGTGTTTAAATATTCTGTCTCACCGCATTTTATTTTCTTTATTTTGAAAGAACTGTGCTCCACAATGTGGCAGACAGAGCTCCTCTTCCTGGGGTCTCTCCCCAAGATGGGTGGCCCAGACCTCAGCAAGGGACAGGGCCCACAGGCCATTCCCGCAGTGCTGCCAGCCCTGCACAGCTCCCTGTGGGCCACAGCTCATGCCACTCCGGGCAGTGCCACACTGTGGCCAAGCAAGTCTCGGCCCTCCCTCCCTCAGGGGAGCCTAGTGGCTCAGCACCTTGGGAGGCAAGCTGACACTGTGCAAACGCTTCAGGACAAGGCATCTTCTCAGCCCATTAGCTGTGGATTCCAGGGCTCTCCTTCCTCCCAGAAGAAACGTGTGAGGCCCGTCTCCAACATGTACTCCATGCAGCTGCTCTAGAAAGCTTTCTCTGAAAAATGCTACTTATATGTTTGTTCCTGAACTAAGCACACAGAGACCACGTATCAAAATAGGTCAGGGTCAGTACAGAGAGGAAACAGACAACACTTTTGATGGCTTTTCTTGGTTTTCTGGTTGTTTTGCTTTGCTTTGCTTTTTTGTTTTTCAAGACAGGGTTTATGTTTGTTCATGTAGCCCAGGCTACACATGAACTCATGACAATACTCCTGCTTCAGCCTCCTGAGTGCTGGAGTCACAGACGTGGGTCATTAACATCGGTAGAGCATGTGCAGAAGCTGAGGGCAGCATTGCGTCTGGTCCTGTTGGTAAGGTCAGTGAGAGCCAAAGTGATGGTCGCCTCATTTCAAGATGTCTTGGTCTGCAGCCTGTGACACTGTGGCCAGGCTCAGAGCACCAAGGTTATTTCAGCAGAGCTCAGTGAAGCGAGCTCACTGATGGCAGCTGGTGTGGATTCACAGATCAGTGGTGCAGTCACTGACCCGATGCAGGGTGGACATAGGCAGCCCTGTTCATTTCCCTGTGTCCCCATGTGATCTTAGTCTGGAGGGATTCGACTGCAGCTCCTTGGCAGGGATCTTGTGGCCGGGTGGGTCCCTGGGAGGGCCCCCTTCTGACCCACCATGTCACCAAGCGTGGAGTGACCCGCCCTGCCGCCACACAGGCCCCAGATGTGTGGGGTCCCAGCCCTTTCCGGTTCTGACAGAAGCCTTTGTCTCAGCCCAGGGAGGGCCCTACTCTGCAGTGCTGCATCCCTCAACCCCTGGGAAGGTGAAGGACTCACAATGACTCCGGGATAGTAGCCACCCACGGTCACGTTCTCTGTCCTGGTGGTAGCGGCGAGGCCGATGGTCAGGATGAGGACAGACACCAGCAGCAGAGACCCCACGAACCATAGGGAGGTCCGCTTCCTCCTGGAGAAGCCTTCTGTCAGGAAGCCAAGACAAGCACTAGTGTGACCATCCCAGGGCCTCTTCCCTTGATCAGCGGCACAGAGTCGGTCTCTCAAGACCTCAGGCTCCTACTCACCCTGTTGACGCCCAGCGCTGGAGGATGCCATGACCCTGCCCACTTCCTTGCTCCCTTGAGACCTCAGCTCCACTGTCCTACGGTCCTGAGCCCAGGTCCCTGTGCTGCCCACCTCCACCCCAGACCCCGGGGTGACATTTTCTGGGACTGCTGTCCTCACAGGAAATGTGGCCTGTCCAGACCAGGAGCCATGGCACCTATGCCACATGTAGCACCCTCTCCTGCCTCCCAGAACCCTAGAGCCCCATGACTCCATCCCTGCCCCCTACACTGCAGGGACTGAATTCAGCACCCACTATATGTTGGGCCTAGCCAGCACCAAATACCATGACCAGGTCAGGAGGACCCTTGCCTATGACCAGGCAGGACCCAAAGGCATGGCCTGTTGCCCTGTATACACACACACACACACACACACACACACACATGGGGCCTGGGAAGGTCCTTCTACCACGTCCTTGACTGCCCAACACTAAGGGGAAGACAGCAGAGGCTCTGGCCCAGAGGAGCAGGGCAACTAAGCCAGCAATCTGCTCCTCTCAGGCCAGCTCCAGGTGTGGACTGACCCTCACTGGAAGGGCAGCATTGGCCGGCCACACTCAGGATGCAGGGAGGTCTTCAGAAAGCTGGCCTCGGCCTTGGACCCCTCTCCCCACCTGCTGCCTGGGATGACCATGCAAGGGCAGAGCTGGCACCCATCTAGAAAGAGCAGAGCAGGGGTGCCTGAGCAATTGAGCAGAGGGCAAGACTCTGCACTACAAACCACTGTTCTCATGGCCCTGATTCCAGCTGCCACCGTCACAAAAGCAGGCAGCAGGCAGGAAGGAACCTCGTCCCCTGCATCCTCCTCCACCAACCCTGCCCTGGTCTGGGCAGGAAGCAGCTCTCAAGAATTCTTACAGTGGACTTTGTCTCCAGACACATCTGCCACCTGGTACCATAGCAGAGAGCCACACAGCTCTGGGACCCAACCCAGGTTTCAGAATCAGTGCTCTCTGCACATGTTTGTGAGTGTGCAATGTGTGTACATGTGTGCACATGTGACCAAGCACTGTAGGCACATATGCACAAATATGTACATGCATGGTGGTGAGTGCACATGTGTGGGCTGTGCACATGTGCATACGAGTGAACTAGCTTTGTGTGTGTGCATATGAGCATCATACAGTGAGTGGCACACGTGTGTGAGCGTGCTGATGGCTGGATCATGGCAAGCTGTGCTGCCACACTTCCCAAGATTTTCTCCTCTGACTCCAGTGCTCCCCAAGGTTAGCTTAGGGTTGGGGTGGCGCTGAGAGGGCCCAGCCTGCTATGATGCACACGCTCATCATGGTTGAGACTGTTTACCCAGTGGGCCACAACAGTGGGAGCCCAAGGCAAGAGGATGCAGAGCTGGGGCTGTCCTCTCGTCCCCTGGTGCCGGGGCCCAGGGCTGAGTGACCTCGGTCCCAGGGGAGAGTGGAGCCCAGCCCCACTGCAGCAGACACTGTCCCAGGGATCATGAGCCCTGAGAGGCCCTGACCCTGTCCCATCAGCCTGTGGACATGGTGTTCACCATCCCTACTCTTTGCTCAAGGATATCATGACCCCAGATCCCCCCTCACAGAGACTGGGTTAGCTGAATCTGTGGGCCCATCAGACCTAGGCCCCATATATGCTGATTTGAACATGTCAGCTGGGCACATGACACCGCTGCAATGTCAACATTCAGGAGGCTGAGGCAGGAAAGCCCCTGAGTTCAGGAATTCCAGCCCAGCCTGTGAAACACAGAAAGACCCAGTTTCAAAAAAAATAGAATGGGACCCCACTGTAGGGACAAGGCACTGATCCCAGGGTGGCGGGCAAAGGTGTGCACCCTGTCATTGGTGTTCCTGTACTCTGATCTACAAATAGCACACAACAGGACAGGCAAAGAAGGACAAAGGTAAGATGCTCACAGTCCTACCCAGCCACATGGATGTTTGGCATCTTTTAAGTTTTGCTTTTTATTTTTTAATTAATTAATTAATTAATTAATACAGTATCTCACTACACAGCTCAGACTTGTAGCACTCATCCTGCCTCAGCCTCAGAGATTGAACCTGGGTTGCTTTTTGGTTTTTGAGATAAGATCTCACTGTGTTGCCCAGACTGGTTTTGAACTCACAAAGTCACATTTCCTTCCACCTCAATCCTGTAATTGGTGGGGACCCCAGGCAGCCTATGCCCCTGGCTTTGAATCCTTTAACGAAAGCCCAACACTGAGTGTGACGTCCTAAGGCTTCAAGTTCCTTGCTAGAAGAAAAGTTAAATCATTTGCTAGGTAAGCCATTAGGTCACTCTAGTACCAAAACATTAGTGACTGGCAAGCAAAGAGGTAGCCATGAGCAGCAATCAGAGGCTAACCAGGTGATCCTCTGGAGACAGAGGTGTGTAACGGACCTGGCACCACATGCCCTGCTATAGAGCGTGCAATGGAGGCTGGATCTCCTCACCCTCACCTTGATCAAGCTGGTCGTAGCAAGAGATTTGCCCCAGGTCCTTTGACAAGGTGCATCCGGTTCCCACTGTCGCTTTGCCATTTCAGGGGACACAAGCCCTAGGCGTCACCCTGGCTCCAGGTCCCTCCAGGCAAAGGCTTCCTGTTTTCCCAGCTCACAGCCTAAGCTGCAGGGCTGAACCTCGGAAATCAACAATTAGTGATTCCGTGAATTGATGGTGTGTGTGTGTGTGTGTGTGTGTGTGTGTGTGTGTGTGTGTGTGGTGTGTGTTGGGGGGAGTTCCTTGAAATCAAACACTGCCCTGAAACGCGGTGAGCACTTCTCAACTTCTGGGCAGGAAGCAGCTACTTGGGTTCCTTGAAAGGAGCCACACTGGGCAGAGCAGAAAGGTGCAGTCTGGTGGCCCCGCTGACAAGTTTCACATCTGTCCTCATAGGCAAGGGTGAGGGCAGCATCGCAGAATTAAGACAGACGCAAGGTCAGACAAGACAAGAGAGAAAAGAAGAGACTCAAAGAAGGGCTGGACGGTGGACAGACAGCCTGTGCATGCACGCTCAGAGGAGACAGAGGGACAGACACTCGGGTGCAGCAACCTGGAGACAGCCTTCCTCCTGCCTCCCGCCCCCCCCCACGTCCCACCCACTGCGCTGTCCACTCACCTGTGGTGTCCAGCAGTGCCAGGGGCCCGGGCTCAGGGGGCGCGGGTGGCTGCATCCCAGCTGAGGAGCCTGGCACTCTCCCTCCCTGGCTGCTCTGTGTGGCCTCTGTAAAGTGGCCCCGCCCCTGCTCCTGACACGCCTTCCCCTCCCCCGCGCTCCTAGCTCTGCTCCCTGCTGCCCATCCCCTCTCTCCTTCTCCTGCTCCCCTCCTCCCCCTCCTCACTCCCCCAGCCCATCCAGCTCCCTCAGGTTCCTGGAGATCAGAATGTGCAGGGAAAGGCATATGGTGACCAGCAGACAGCGTACACTTGGGGATGTACGCTGGGGATGCCCTTGTGGGTCCCTGCCCCTTCAGGGCCGCCCACGGAGGCCCTACAGCCCGCTGTTGGACGGGCCTTACAGGACACCGTGAGTGGCGCTGGTCAGTGAAAACAGGCCCCTGTCTGCTTTCAGGGGCCCACGCAGGCTGGAAGCTCAGTGTGTGGTATCTGAGCACATCCAGCAGCTTCAGGTATCCCCCATAGCACTGAGGGGGGGTTGGGTGGCGTTAGGGTGAGGGTGAGGTCAGGGGTAGGGTTGGGGAAAGGAACAGGGTGGAGGAAGTGGGTCGTGGGCCAGACTCCTTACATAGAAGCTGGAAAAACTAGTCTTTTAAGGTCACTAGTTTGTTTTTTTAAAATCTTCAGTCAGGCATGGTGGTGCAAGGCTGTATCCCAGCACCCAGGAGGCTGAGGCAGGAGAATCACCTATAGCCTGAGGCCAGCCTGAACTACATGTGAGACCTCGGCTCAATAAATAAATAAATACCAACAAAACCTTGGGCCGGGGAGATAGCTCAGTAGAATAAGTGCTTGCCTGCCAAGCGCAGAGTCCTGAGTTCAATCCCCGGTACCACAAAAAAAAAAAAAAAAGAAAAAGAAAAGTTACAAACAAAATCTTTCGTGGGCCGAAGTATACACAGCTCAGTGGTAGAGCACGTGACCAACACACTGAGACCAGGGTTTCAATAAAACAACAAAACCTGAGTGAAGGGTATCCACAGCCACCCACAAAAGAGGGAATTTGCAGAGGCTTGGTCTCCCTAGGAGACATCAGCCACGCTGGTGAGCACAGGTGCCTGCGGCCAGCCAGGGCGAGCCAGCATACCTCCCTGGAGCCCAGCACTCAGGAAACAGGAAGCAGGGCCTACTGACCAGCAACTTCCCCAAGACTCCGGAGCAGACCTTAGCTGTGCACCTCGGAGGGAGGAACCAATCTGTGGCCCATTACATCACCCAGAGATTGTTTTCAGTTCCTCCTGTCCTGAGCCCAGATATGTGAATCAGTCTCTCAGAAGAGCACCTGTTAGGAGCCCTGTCATCACCACAGGCCATCTGCTGTGATAGAGGCCTGCATCGTGGCAGAGGGGTTCCCATATGACAGCAAAACAATGGTCCCCAGGTGGGGGAACCCAGCAGTGCCTGGCAGGGACCATGCGGGGCTGCACCGCGAAGGCCTCATGGATCTGCACTGCAGCGAGCACCATGTCTTTTGTGCACAGTCAGTACTAGGGACAGGGCTGAACTTCAGCCTTTCCACAGTCACTGTGCACCCTGAGTGGCCACATGCTTGTCACACAACAGGAAGTGCTGCAGAGCAAGACAAAGACCCTGGTGGGAGGAGAGCAACTAGCAAAACTGACAAATGGTGCAGCACACAGGGACTTGCATGTTTGGACATGGTTTGAATGTGTCCCCCAGGGCTCCTTATTGGATGTGTGGTTCCAGCGTGGTGACATTAGAGGAATTGGAACTTTCAAAGGAGGAAGCACAGTGCAAAGTGACCAGGTCCCTGGGCACCCATCTTCGAAGGTGTCCCAGTAGCTCACGTGGAGCCGCTGGTATGGAGGCCAAGCCAGCCCCAGCTGCCCAGCTCCCACCTCTCCACATGGCCCAGCGCAAGCTGTCCGTCGTGAGTGCCTCTTACCCTGCGAAGTCCATCTCAGAGCCATGTTTCTTATTTCAACCAGACGCTTCTAGAGGTCTCAGAACTCGAGCTTGGGGTGTCTTGAATGATAACAAACAACAGACTTCCCACTTTTCAAGTGGAAATTACATAGGTTGGCACATAGACACGCCATGGAGCCGTGCCACAGTGCGAGCACACCCACCACCCTAGGTGTGCCTCTGTCCCTCATGAGCACCACTTTGCAGCCCCTCCCCAGTGCCTATTGGTCTGCTTTCTGATGTTTTGCATACTCCAACATTTTATGGAAATGATGCACCTCATGGGCTGGGCTTGTACAGGACCAAGGCAGAAGAGGGGTGAATTCTCCCACTGCCTCACTGAACTGGGGCTTCCTTCACCACCTGTCTTTGGGCTCTAGGGCTCAGAGTGAGAGCCACACCATCCACCCCTGGTTCTGAGGCCTTGGGACTTAGACCCACTACTGGCTTCTCTGGGCCTCCACTGGCCAGTCACCATGTGGTGGTGGAAATTCTCAGCCTCCATGAGCACATGAGGCAAGTGCCCCAGGAAATCTGCTCTTGTGTGTCCATCCATCTACCCATCCACCCACCTAGCCATCATCCATACCTCCATCCATTCATCCACCTGTCCATCATCTACCACTCATCCATCTACCTTATCAACCCATTCATCACCTATCCATCATCTATCCATGCAACCACCCATTCATCCACCTATCCATGGTCTAGCCATTCATCGACCTATCCATCATATATCCATCCATCCACCTAACCATTCATCTACCTGTCCATCCATCTACCCATTCATCCACCTATCTCTTCATCCACAGTATCTATTCAACTATTTACCATCTAGCTATCTCTCCATCTCTCTACGTCATATATCCATTTATCTATCTACTCACCTATCCATCAAAATATCCATCAGCTTATCCAGATTTTTCTATCTATACATTTATCAATCTATCTACCCATTTATCCATTCATATATTAATCTGTCACATATTTATCCATCTTCCTATTCACCTATGCATTTATGTATCAAGTTTTTAATCTACCCAGTTGTCTATCCATGCATTATCTGTCTGCTCCCCATCTGTCCCTCCATCTACCTATAGAGGCACCTATGTGTCCATCTATCTATCTTTATGTATCCATGTATCTATTTCTCTCCTCCATGTCTGTCTATTATCTATTTATCTATCTGTCTATCATCTACCTAACCAACTACCTGTCTATCCATGCACAGTCTATCTATCCATCCGTATAACCATATGTCTATATACTTACTGACATCTATATGTTCTATCTATTCCTTCTCTCTGAAGAACTCTAGCACAATATTCTTTTTGAAACTACACCTGAATTTAACAAGTGGTAGTTTTTGAAGGTTAATTATAATGTGGAATCTAATATCATAATAACTCTTTTGTACCTTTCATACAGTAAAATCCAGTAGACTCTTGCATTCAGAATATATCTTTGCTCAGCTAAGATGTCAAGATATTATGCTTTGGAAGGGCCAGCCAGATAACTCAGCAGATTAAAGTGCCTGCTTAGGCCGATGCAGGGACAGGGATTCGATTCCCAGTGTGCCATTTGGGCCCTGCCCCCGGGGTACACTGAGATGGCAATTGAGACTGGGCATGGTGGCACGTGCCTGTTATCCCAGCACTTGGGAGAATGAAAATAGGAGGATCACTATAAGTTTGATCTGTGTAGTGAGACTCTGTACTAAATATATAGATATAGATATAGATATAGATATAGATATAGATATAGATATAGATATAGATATAGATATAGATATATAGATATATCATGCTTTGGTCACTTGAAAAATTACTGGGAAACTATCATGCTCATGGTGGAGGATTAAGTGTTTTAAAATTCCTGGTGTCATATGAAAACTTAAACTGTCACTGGCAGCAAGTACCTTGGTGGGACAGATTTCCTTGTTCATTCTGAAGAAATCTCAGCCAAATACCCCATCCCACTTTGCCAGGCTAGAGCTAGGGCTGCAGGCACTGGGGCCAGGTCAGATTCCGCCTGCCCTCAGAGCCCCATGCATCCTGAGCCTGTGATCCTCTGCGGGATCATGAGACCATGGAGAAGGCTGTGCTGCGGCTGCAGCCAATGACAGGAAGGCCATACTGAGGACATTCAGAAGGAAAGCACTAAGCTCTGCCTGCCCAGGGTGAAGGGCACAGTGACAGGTAAGACAAGAGGCCAAGTGCCAGCAGCTTGGCCACCACTGACGCTACCACAGTGTGAAGGTCCACTCCGTGGAAAAGGCAGAGAATGCTTTAGCTTTGCAGTCATGCCCCAGGCAAGGCGATGTCTGGGTCAGCAACAGGGTATCACTCAGGGATCACTCAGGTGCTCCCGGAGATGCTGAGAGGGCACCTGCCTCAGCAGAGACGTCACCACGGCCACACACTGAAGAGCAGCACACTCACCCCCCTTCTGCGGTTGTGCAGGCACGAGCAAGGTGCACGCTGGCGCACGCTGGTCATGGGAAGCACAGCACGTGTGAGTGTGTGCAGTGGTCAGCGCTTGGCCGGGACGGAGACGGCAATCTTGCCAGCCCGGGTGCCTAGCACACTGTGCTTCGCAGTTGCACACGTGCTTAGAGAGCTTCCCCAAAGCAGCCTGCGGCGCTGCTCCGGGGAGCCAGGCCTCTTGGCCCACAGTGTCCATGCCAGGCTCCCGGATCGTGGCCGCTACATTGCCTGACAGCTGGCACCCCAGGGAGCAATGGCTGGGATCTGGGTATTTTTAAAATGTAACTCAATTGTGCTCTCTCAAAAGACAATTATGAGAGGATAAAGAAATCTATCTTCCACTCCTCAGGAGATAGCCACAAAAGCTGGATAAACTGTTATTGGCATCAGGAAAAAATTTAAAGCAGAAATGCTGCACAGCCCCCCCCCAGCCAAATTCCTTCCTGCTTAGTATGAACTATCTTGTGTGTCATCCCCACCCCACTTCCTTTCATACACAGAGGCCCGAGTTGGCCTCAGGGACAACCACAGCCGCCTTCTTCTCTCCCAAGACCATGTCTGGCCCAGAAGACGCTCACTACGCCTGCCCTGAAAGGAGAATGAACCTTGCCCCCAAGCCAAGGTTGGCCTCTGCCTGGCAGGGTCTAGAGACAAGGCCCTGCCCTCACCCCCCGTCAGCCACTGGTGCACGTCAGCAGGAGCCAGCAAGATTCTGAAATTCGGGCCTGGGTCTCCAGGCCAAGAGGACAGGACTCAAAGAGCAATGAAAGTGGGAGGGCATCACCTTCCCCTTTGTATCTGGGCCTCTTCCCTGCAGTGGAAGTCTCGAGCTCAGGGATCGACAAATGACTCCTCTGCAACCCTGAAACCCTATCACCAATGAATAATGCAGAGAAGACAGCAGGGGGATGGAGAGGCTGCCCTGCCCTCCATCTCAGTGGAGACCTGGAGGAGGGGAGCAGGAGTGAGACAAGAGATGCTCTGGAGACATTAATTTTTAAGAACAAATAACACTTGGTGCTTCACTGGGAGCCTTGTGGTGACAACATCCCAGATGTCCCTCTCCCACCCGGGCAGCTGGGGCCAGATGGCTCAAGTTCCCAGGAAGGCCTTGCCTGCCTCAAGCGTGGCCAGCACCGGCTTGCCCAGTGTCTTTTGCTCCAGCAGAAGCATCTGCAAAGTGCAGAGGTGTGGGCCACCCTGCTGCAGGGGAGACACAGGGCCTCAAGGCTCTGAGGGCCAGGAGAACCCCAGCAGGACAGGAAACAGGCAGGCAGCCTGAGCCATGCCGTTCAGTGCCGTCGACTTGGCCACCACTGTCCCTAAGCCCAGTGGGCATTTTGGCTTGGACAACGGTTATCCCTCAGTCTGCACCTGGGAAGAGACGGGGGAGACTGGAGAACTGAGGTTTGATGTTTTGGGAAACCCAGTCGGACTTGTTCATTCTCATCTGGACTTGTGTGGAAGGCCCTCTAATTTGAAGGCAGGGCTACAGGGAGCCCATCCTGGCTCTGTTCTTCACAGTGCATTCTAGAGTCTTTTGCAGGGAGTGCCCCCTGCCCAAGTGCCTTCAGAAGTTGCGAGGCCTGCTTTATGGGCATCCTGCAGGTGGACGCGTACAGGAGGCGTGAGCACCTGAAGCCTCATTTGTGGTGTCGGGCCGTTGGAGGCCTCAGTGTGGAGGAAGCACCACCCCTTGAGGCTGGGCACACACTGGGCACCCGGCTAGATGGGGCAGGTAGAGGCCACTGTCATTGCTCACCTCTGGCTGGTGCTGCTGAGGACCAGAGGACAAAGGGAGGCAGATGAACCACGTGGGCCTGCCTCGTGTATTTTTTCATTCAAGACAGTCTCATTATGCTATTCAGGCTGGTCTGGAGCTCTGGGCTTGAGACACCACTCTGGCTCAGCCTCCTGAACGCTCGTACCATGGGCACACAACACCATGCCGGGCCCGCCTTTGTTTCTGCTTTGTGTCCTGCCATGATTCAACTCACCTGCATTGGCCAGCATCCCTACTGTCCACTAGGCTCACTAGAGGAGCAGATTTAACATAAAATGCACGTGATATCTAAAGGGTTGGCTAGGCGGGCCTTTAGTGGCCACTGTGGCACGAGATGTAGGACAAAATGCCATCTGCACACCGGGCAGCCAGTGGGAGTCGCCTGCGCTAGGCACGTGGAGGATCTGGAGCCTGACAGCCATGCCAACGGAGCTCAGAAGAAGTGAAAGGGCTGCTTTCCCTTTCTGGTTCACCCAGGCTCCAGCCTGTTGGTTGGCACCAAACATGTCTGGGGCAGGTCAAGAGCTCCTGGGCTTTCCTCTCAGTTGGCAACTTTCACGTCAGTCACCCATGCCCAGAACTGCGCTCCACTAAGGACTAAGTACACAGCACAGCTGTGTCTGCAGAACCTCAGCAGGAGGCCAGTGCGTGCAGGACCGGGGGGACGCAGGTTCGTGTGTGCGCAGACCACAGGGACTGTTGGCACAGAGCAGGTGTCTGCAGCTGGGAGCTCATCCAACAGCCAGGGCGTGAGAACCTGGCAGCCACAGAGAGGCGCCTGTGGCGTGTGTGTGTGTGTGTGTGTGTGTGTGTGTGTGTACATGTATATACGCATATATCTGCACAGCGAGCCCTCGCACATCCACAGGAACATTCAAGTGTGCACAGCATGAATTTACATCTCAAGCAGAGAATATGCTTTTCTTTTAAGCATTTAAAATCCTTTTTCACTTAAGTAGAATTTACACTTTATAACAGAAGTCATGCTGAAGGGGCTCTAACTAGTATCAAGCATCTCCTCTGCTGTCTGCCCTCCCCTGGGCCAATGGCTGGAATTCCCACAAGAAGGAGGCCATCATCCCACCACTCTATCCCTGGCTGGAGAAAATACTCCTCCGCCTGCTTCTGAAGGCTTTCAGGGCTGAGAGGAACACCTATGGTGACACCAGGGAGCATTCTGGGGACCCCACGGCCAATGCTCATGCTGCAGGTGGCAGTGTTTGGACTGCAGGTTTTGCAACAGGCCCAACATGAATGGCATCCTGGCACCCCAAGAGAGATGTGGGCACCTGCAGCTGGACTCTGGCTTCCCTCTGCAGCCCCAGGAGTCCCACACTAAACCCCTGGCTGGAAAGGAGGACCTAGGACTCAGAAGGGCAGCAGGAAGGGCAGACATCTGCTGGCTAGGGCTGGTGTCTGCTCCAAGCACTGCTCCTAGAGACCCTTGAGACCTCTGAATGCAGAGCTGGAGGAGGCCTCAGCACAGAAAGCTCAGTGCCAGACACCAGATGCCCAGCAGGACAAGGCCAGGGCAGCGTGCGTGGAGCTCTAGTTGCCGTGCAGCTGGACAGGGCCATTCCGGCTCTGGGAGGGAGTCCTTCCAAGGTCGCATAGAGAGGTGAGGCTGCTAGGGAGGGTGAAGAGGGGGCACCAGGGGCTGGCCCCTCTGTGTGACACGTGTGTGTGTACACATAGCCAAATGGCCCTCAGCTGGCCCAAAGACCCACAGGCCAGGGGTACCTGGGCTTGGCTGGAACCAGCTTGGCTTGGGCAGCCATGCACTGGGAAGGTGAGACACACAAGCACACAGACTGGCCAGGCTGAGAAAAAGACCCTGCAGGAAGTCTGACTGCATTTAGTTTTCAGATAAACAAGTTTACCCAGACATTTCCCAGATGCACTGTACCCCACTGCAGGGGATCAGGTGAGCAGAGAAGCTGGGCCAGCCCGAGTGCCACAGGCTCTGGGCAGCCCATGGTTGTGGGGGAGGTGGCCAAGGGCCCACTGCCTCAGCTGTGCAAGCTCTTGGAGCCTCCTAGTCTGGACCAGTCAGGAGTGAGAGCAAAATGCACAGACAGCACTTACTTCCTGTGTGTGACACTAGATGTGGAACAGGATGGGGTGAGGGAAGGGACAAAGCTTGGGCTCATCATGGAGACCAGGCCTGGGTGAGTCTCAGGTCACAGTCCAGGAGGCACAGACCTTCCGCGGCCTTTCCCGAGCTTCTGCAGCTTTGGCAGCTTCCAGTGCTCTTGAAGGTCCCTGTTGGGAAGCCGTCCTGGCACTGAGTTGCTGTCCGGGTCAGTCCCCGTTGTCACCGCATCGCTGAGGAAGCATCTGGAATTCTCCACAAAAGCAGCTTTGTGGGTGATTTTAGCTGTGTGTTCATAACAGGTCTTTGTGCCTGATAGCTGCCCTCACAGGTACGAACTGGACAGAAGCAGGCGGGTCCCAGAGTTGGCCGGGGAGGAATCTTCCAAGTTGCTGGCTGCCAAGGGTACCATCCCTCATGCAAGCAGGGAAGGACACAGGTGTCCACCGCACTCTGTGCTGCCTGAGGACACAGGCACATGCCACACACCGTGCACGTGCCTGAGGACGTAGTGTCCTGCACACTCAGTGTGACTGTCTAAGGACTCAGACAATGCTTCACTTGGTGCGGACTGAGGGTGCAGCTACACACTACGTACCACACAGGTGCCTAAGGACATGGCGTCCTCCACACAAGGACACAGGTGTCCACCGCACTCAGTGCTGGCTGGGGACACAGGCACATGCCACACACCCACACGTAATATGACAGGCCATTGGCATCTACCACACTCAGTGCTGACTTAGGACATGCGTGTACATCACACACCACATGCATGCCTGAGGACACGGCGTCCTCCACACAAGGCGTGACTGTTGAGGACGCAGGCATCCACCATACTTGTTGCTGAAAGACATGAGACCCCACACACACATGGCATGAGAATCCGCCACACAGTGCTGACTTAGGACATGAGTACACAACACCACCAGCGCAGGCGTGCATACACACACACACACACACACACACACTCCCGTAGCACCCTCCACATGCACTGTGACTGAGGACACGGGTGTCAACACACAAGGCATAAGCTGTCCAAGGACACTGAGATCCACCACAGTCAGTGCTGACTGAAGTCATGGGCATCCACCACGCCGTGTGACCAGGGACATGAGTACCCACTGTGCCTGGTGCTATTTGAAGGCAGACATGCACCACAATCAGTATTGGCTGTGAGAGGATACAGGGGCCCTCCATGCTTGGTGCCATCTCTTCACACTCACTTTGGCCATCTACACATTGGGCTCTGATTGCCCACAGATGCAGCATCCACCTTATTCAGCACTACCTGGAGACAGGCATGAGCTATACCCAGTGCTGCCTACCTGAAGGCACAGGTGACCACTACACTGGTGACAACTATCAGGGCACTGGGATCTGTCACACTTGTACTAGCTCCCTATAGAAGAGACCACCCAACACCAGTGACATCCAAGGATGCACACTCCACTTACTCAATGATGGCTAAAAATGGATGGGGCCTGAGGACACACAGGTGTGACTGAGGACACCACTGAGTTGTGTGACCGCCTGAGGACACAATGACCACCTCACCCAGCGATGACAGCAGACACAGGCATCCATCGTACTTGATACTGACCAAGGACATGGATGGCCACCTGTGTCAGTTAAGCTTGATTGTGTCCACCTGACTGGGGGTGGGTGGGGCACATTTCTCCGTGTGTCTGAGTGGGCTGTGAAGTGTGGCCTGGTACCCCGGAGGGGCCCTGTGCCTTCCCCTCTGGCACTGCCCTGCTCTGCTCCCAGCCACCGTGAGCTAAGCAGCTTTCTTCTGCCACCCCTTTCTGCCACACTGTTCCTGCCTTGGGGTGAGCTGACCACAGACTGAATCCCCCAAAATCCTGGGCCAGTTAAACCTCCCTCTTTTAAGTTGTGGGTGTCAGGTTCAGAACAGGAAAGCTGACCATCGTGGTGCCACTCGTGGTATAAGTGTTCAAGGACACGGATGCCCACCATACTCAGTGCTGACTGAGGACACAAGCGCTCTGTTCAACACGTGTGGTGCTGGCTATCAGAGGCAGCTGGCTGTACCACTTCCTGAGGAAGGTTGGGACTCCCTGCAGGATTCTGCCTCCCTGCAAGGGAATGTCTGGAAGGTAGGTGGCAACCTGTGCAGGTGCTGGGGAGAGAGGACAAGGTCTCCAGGCAGGTGCCAGAGTCCCATTGTCTAGGAGCAGAAGCAGAGCAGGCCCCAATTTGCCAAGCCCTGAGCTAATGGAAGGCGCATGGCCCAAGGGGTGTTGCCTGGGATCTTAGGGTCCTGTCCACAGCGAGGCAGGTTGCACATCTACGAGAGAGAGACTCCAAGCATTGGTGCGTTCTTGGCTTGTTCCACGGGGAACATGTTTGTCTCTCTGAATAAAGCAGGGCAAAGGGAGTGGGCCGCCATGTTGGGGGTTCCTGCTCCAGGCAACAGCATGCTGTTCCATGCCCATGCAATGCAGCTCTCCTACTGTGAGACTCCTCTCAGGACCACGGCTGCCAGTGGACTGTGGCTGCAGAGTGGGTCACAGGCCAATGTCACAGTCCTTGCCCCATGATAACCTTGGCAGAGCTCCCTTTCCTCACCAGCCTCCCTGCTTCTCTCAGGCAGCCAGCTAGGAGATCAGACACATCCCCGACTTGGATGCAGGAGCCACCTGCTCCACAGCCACCCCCTTCATGTCATCAGGCATCTCTCCATCCGCACGCCACACATTCAGCTCCCCAAAGATGCCTGTCTCAATCATTTCCTCCTGCCAGGGAATGGGACAGTTGCCAGAGGCAAATTCCTGGAAGAATTCCGTGTCCACTTTGTCAAAGACCACGCCCTTGACGGTGGAAAAGGCCCCCACGTCCTGGATATTCTTGGCGTAGACAGTCCTGGAGTCCGGGATGAAGGGGGGGATGAGCATTCCTGTGAAGAGACAGGAGACACGGACTGAATGCTCACGTCAGCCAGGCCTCTGCCACAGAAAGCAGAGGGGGTTGTCCTGGGGGCCAGCAGAGAAGGCCAGCATCCAACACAGCACCAGCCCTCGATGCTGAGGGTTCAGTGGACAGAGCACCCCAGAGGACAGCCAGGAAGCTTGTCCTAAGCCAACCTCGGCTTCTCCAGACCCTACTCAGGCCTCTTCTTGAGCACAGAGCTTCTGCCCTGGACCCCTGTGTGGATCTCAGCCCCTCAGGTGGCCCTGTGGACATCATATTGCAGTGCAGCCCCAGGACAAGCTTCTCTAGCCAGCCTCACATCCTGCTGCGCCAGACACAGAACATTGTCCTCTACCGCTCCAGTCACGCACTGCCCGAGCCCTGGCTCTGCCCCTCCTCCCCACACACTGGCCTTCCCAGGAGCACTTGGAGCTGCAAGGCCTGCATGACCCTCGCTGGCTACATGTGGTCCTGGTCTCCCACGGCTGTGGGCTTTCCCTGCAGTCATGGCTTTTCCTGTGACCATAGCTTTTTCCATGGCTCTGGTTTCCCAGTGACCCTGGCTTTCCCACTTTTCCTGTGACTGTGGCTTTCCCAGTGGCTCTTACTTTTCCTGTGACTGTGGCTTTTCTCATGTCCTTGGGCTTCACCAAGGAGCTCTCCTCTCTGCATGGCTCCACTGTGACACCTGGACTCAAACCCCCACAGCTCAGCCTCCACCTGGGGTCAAGCCCATGTCACCCCAACCTTGGAATATAGTCCCTGGGTTCCTGACCCAACTCCTCCTTTGGCTTAGGGCCAATCCTGATGGCCATCACAGGCAGAGTCCACAGTCAGACCGCTGCCCAGGGTAACATCTCTTTTGGGCACCTTGCGCTGTTCCCTGTGGTTGTCCGCTCTGGCCACAAGGTAGCTGATCTCAATTTTCAGTGATCTCTAACTCTCCCTGCAAAGTCCCTGAGGGACACAGGACACATGAGCTCACATAGAGACACAGACAGGCATGTGGCACAAGGGCACACACAGGGACACAAGGGCACGTAGACACAGAGGCAAGCCCACATGTGGGTGGACATGCATGCACACTCACAGACAGGGGTAGAGCCTGTGCTACAGCTCAAAGTGAGTGACATCTCCCACCAGGCCACCCAACCCCTTGCCTTAATGAATTATACCCTCAGAGTTCAGAGTGTGGCAGCCATGGTATACCCAGCTGGAGCCCAGAGTCAAAGTGATGCCTGTATGTGCCCTGTATGTCCCCTCCTAGCACTGGAGATGAACAGAGGGCTGGGACTGTACTGAGGCAGGGGTGGCTGTGGCCCGCTGACAGTACCAGCCTCAAGCTGCCTCCAGCTGATGCCCCCGAAGAGGGCATGTGTGCGCAGCCCATCGCAGCTCCCATCGCGGAAGCCCAGGCGCCGCCCAGGGTCCTTCTCCAGCAACGCTTCGCAGAAGTCCTTGCTGGCCTGGCTGAAATTGTCAGGGTACTTGACAGGCTCCGAGAGGATCCGCTGCTTTAGCTCCTTGTTCTCCACCTGCAGGAGGACACAAGGCAGCAGGCTCAAGACTGGGCATTTGCCCCAGCCAGTGCAGGTGGCCACGAACAGCCCCAGTGTGCCCCTTGCCACTGCTCAGAGCCGGCACACCAGCACCCTAACAGTGATGCCAGGAGCCAGAGTCTGGGTGTATAGCATCTTAGGGAACTCTGGCTGACTTCTTCAGCATAGCTGTGTAATGACTCCAAAAGAATGAAACACAAAAGCACCACAGGCCACAGTCATACTAGGATCTCACTTCCAACTCACAGGACAGGAGCTGTAGTGTGGGGCTCATTTGATTTCTGGCCACTCCCTTGAGGTGGTGTCCACCCACCAAGGTCCTCCTAAGAGTGCAGGTGGACAGTCTGGCAGTGACTGGTGGCCCCCAGGGCCCTCCATTCCACAATGGCTAAGGAGGTGGAACAACCACATTCTATGTCCCTAGACCTGACTACCAGGCTGGGAATTAGGCTCGGCCCAAGTACCCTGAGAAGCCAGGACAGAGCCAGCAAGAAAAGGCCACCCAGTGAGGCCAGCTCCCACATGATCTCAGGTGAGGGGCACGGGTAAGGCAGGGCTATGCACGGTGTGCATGATGGGCACCATGCCCCAGGCCCCAGGCCCTCTGGACTCAGAAAAGGAGGGCACCTGTCTTGGGGTGATTGCTGATGCCTGCCCCTCTGGGACAAAGGGACAGTATGAAGTTCTGCAGCAACCCTGTAGGCCTCAGGATCTGGCAGGCCCAAACATGTTTCCAGGGCCCATGAGATCACCCCAAGAAGTGCAGGAGCCTGTGTCCTACACCGTGTCTGCCTGGGGAACAGATCCTCCAGGGCCACAGCACACACCACACAGCACCTACCTTCTCCCCACGAGCACGGAAGGGCCCTCTGGCTGCGATCATCTCGTACAGTGTGACCCCTAGGGCAAAGTAGTCCACAGAGAAGTCGTATTCTTCACCCCGAAGGAGCTCGGGGGCCATGAAGCCTGCCAGACAGAAGCATCCATCCTAAACACAGAGTAGATGAGAGCAGTTCTGGCCTGAGAGGTCCCAGCACTACTGGTACCCGGGGACAGAAAGTCCCATGAGGTCATTCACAATATTGGGCAGTACGCCAGCCTCCATGTGCCAGATGCCAGCAGCCTTTCCCCCAGATTGTCTCCCAGCAAGCACCAGAGTGGGGGAGCTGCCCTGGTTAGGAATCCTGGTGCTGCCCAGGTGGTGTGATGTCACCTCTCCCCTCCGTGGCATCTCAAACTTAGGGACAGTGCAAACCACACCTGGATCACACAAAGTAGAGCGTGACTCTCAGGGTATGACAGCCCCCACGGCTTCCTGACCCACTCTCCAGGAAGGCCAGGAAAGCTCAGCTCTGAGCATGGGCAGTCCCCAGCGTAGGCACAACATCCCAGGACCCCTGTGGTCTCCTTGCTGTGTACCCAGCGGGTCAGGTTTCATTTAAGCCATGTTCACCACAAGGATGTAGCATGGAAGACAGTGGCACTGAAATGGTGTCACTTGCTCAGATGATGAGAGGTAGAAAGATCTGAATAGGCACAGTGGCCCCTGGCTGGGCAAACCCATCTCTAGCCCAACTGCCTGTATCACGGTCCTCGGCTCAATGTGACCCATGCAGAAAGCGGACTAGACAGTGCCCAGTCTGCCTCTGCCACAGGAGTAGCCAGCCCGCTGGTCTTCACTCCCGTGGCTGGATGTCCTTGCCAACATCCAGAGGCCTGGACAGCTCATGCGGGGCTTGTCTTGGGCTCCACTGATACGGCTCCATCGGCCAGGCAGCACCACATGCACCTCTCCCTCTCGGACGTCACTGGTCAACAGAAGCTCCAAGGGTACGACGGCCACGCTGGGCTCCGAGACGGGGTGCAGCTCCAGCCTGCTGCCGCTCACTTCCCCAAATCACAGTCTTCCATTTGCTTGACTTGCCAGTGCTGAGCTTGTCTGTCACGTCGTGAAGATCCTACAAGCCTGGCCTTTTCCAACAATGTGGTGCCAACATCACCCTGGCAAGAGTCCCTGCCACCTTCTCCCTGCTCTGATCAGGTCTGGGAGGAGCCACAGAGCCTCTTGGTCCTGGCCCCAGGTGACCGCCTCCTTGGTGGCTCCTTCATTTTGGCTAAGTGGCTTCTTCAGGAAGATGCACGGGGGAACATTCCAGTCCAAAATGCCCCCATTTTTCCTCGACGTTGAACATGCTTTGGCTGGCTAGGGGCCCTGCCTCCTCTCTGCATTCCTACACAGTTCCCACCATCTTCTCCAGGGTGACTTCAGGAAGTACCAGCCCCAGCGACCTAATTTGGTGTCCCTCCTGGTAGCCTGGGTGTCTTCCTGGTGCTGGAATCTCACCGGCACACTGGGAATCTGCTGGCACCCACATGCCACATGTTTCCAGCTAGAAGCTGGGGTAATCCTCTGGGGCTTTTCCCAGGGTTTTGGTGACACCCTGCCTGTGCTGGCTCCGATGTCAGCCCATCCAGGGTGGGCCTTAGTCTTCTTGTGCTTCTCTCATGCTGCCCTTCTTTCTGTACTCTGATCTGCTTTCAGAGAAGACTCAGTTGACCCTTTAAGTCTGCTTCGGTGTTCCACTTCTCTCCGCCTCCACCCCTGAATGAGGCTCCTCTTCTCTCCCGAGTGGTGCCAGTCATGGGCAGGACCCAGCAGACAGCTTCCCTCCTCCAGCCTCTAGGCAGCAGCTGGACAACACCCGTTCAGCTGCCCCAGGCCCCTTTTCCTCCTCCCCTCTGATCTGAATCCCCACTGCCTCATCTACACTCCAGAGGCCATGCACACAGAGGCACCATGTGTCTGTCATGGTCCCAGGCCCTACAGAATGCTGGCAAACGAGTGGCACTGGCTTCTCCCGCCTGCTCCACTGTGGCACCCAGGAGCCCAGAGCCACATGTCCTCCCCAGGAAAACCTCGCTGATTTTCATGTGAGGACAGGCAGGTGGTTTGCCTGAGCAGGATGCAGATGTGGGTAAGAGCTTGGTTCATGTTCCCCATCTGTCTCATGTCTCCCAGTCACCACCTTCAGGGGACAGGGACCTCAGCTGGCAGACAGAGAGGCCCAGCATTAGTATGTGGGGCCAACCATGCCACACCCTTAGGCCAGTGGCTGCCAAGCCCAGGGCATCTGAGACACCAGTGGGCTCTGTGGCCAGCAGTGGGGTGGCTCTGTGGACAGTCTCAGTTCCTGCTGATCTGAATGCTCCAGAGCCTGTCAGTGCTGCAGCCCCGGCCCACAGGCTGCAGAGCCTGTCTCCCCAGACACCCAGCAGAAATTGAACCTCACAGGCTCTGGGGCCAAGTACTCCTTCCACCTGTCAGGGTTAAACTGTCATCCCCACTGTGGCTGAGACTGAGAAGAGAAGACTCATGACTTCCAGATCAAAGCAGAGGTCTTGAGGCCACGGAGTCTAGGCAGACACTGCCCAGGGGCAGGATCATCACGTCCCGGGCATGTAGTTCGCACTGTGCGGGCCTGAGGATGAGTCCTCCTGCAGGCTGGAGCCCACACAGGATGCGTGAGGCACAGGGCGCCATCCCTGCCTTCCACCACACAGCCTGCCTGGCTGACCCTGAGTACTGTGGAGCAGCAGCCACGAAGCCACTGTGCGGGAGCCTCCATGTGGCAGTGCCCGGCCAGCAGACCCATCTGGAGGGCTCTGCTCCTGCAGGGCACCCCCACCTCCGTGTCTCTGGAGACCTGCCCAGGATGTCCTAGTTACTGGGGCACAGCCAGCAACTGTGGGCTGCCTGAAAAGGGCCAGAGCACAAGGCAGTTGCAACAGTGCCCTTGGTGGCCAAACTCCAGACAGGTTTCTAGTCTCAGCTGTGTGAGGACCACAAGGATCCCAAGCATGTCCTCTCCCACTCACTCCTAGGGGATGCGGGGTGTTCCAGGTCTGAGGCCTCCAAAATGTTGTTCTCAGCACCCCACAGTGGCAGCATCCTCCAGGGGTGCCTCAGTCCCTGTGACTGAGCCCCAGGACGCCAGCAGGAACGGTCCTCCTCCAAACCAGGAGATGGCCCTTCCCCAAGTCAGGCCACACAGCCACCTATGCACCAGTCCTGTCGCTGCCCAAGCCCAGCCTCCAGGGCAGCAACTCTGTGCAGAACCAAGGGCACCAGGCACAGTGACTACATTGGATCTCTCAGCACACCCACACAGCACATGTAGAACAGAGGCTCAGAGAGGCCAAGCGAGCTATCTGAAGTCACACACCCACCCAGCTCCTGCACTCTGTGCTGCCTGCCTAGAGAGGGTGAGAAGGGATGAGGAGATGAGGAGTAGGACACACAAGGCACGTGCAGCCATAGCCACATGCAAACACACACATGCACTCAACAGACACAGGCCTATAGACACAGTACAAAGTGCCCACACCAACACACAGAGATGCATGCAGCCACGTGTACAGATACAAAGAGGCTCACGCCCACGTTCCTCATACATGGGTGCACGTGTGCATGCACAGAGACAGCGCTCATACTCACATGCCCACATGAGGCACACTTGCACAGACACAGATGTGGGACAGGTGCGTGTGGCCACACATGCACAGGTTCATGCTGAGCACAACGGCTGACAGAGTCTACTGAAGTTGCTCTGTGGCTCAGCTCCCACGCCACGTGCCTGGACCCCCTCCATCTGCCCATGCCCAGGGCACCATGGGATCTGTCCACTGCTGCCTGCCTGGTCCCAGAGCAATTGTGACACAGAGCCCTGGAACTTGCAAGCTAGGGAGGGCAGCCACAGAGAGCAGCCCTATCAGGACTGAGGAAGAAGCCAGAGAGGAGGCACTCTAGCTGTTCACTGGGGAAGGAAGAACCACACTGCACCCTGTTGGCCAGGTCCCCACCTCACCTGGGGTCCCAGCGTAGCCCTTGGTCTTGCTCTGCCCTTCCTGCAACTCCACAGCCAGCCCAAGGTCAGAGATCCGCACGTTGCCTGAGCCAACACAGTGGGGTTAAAAACCAATGCACCCGGCACACATGGCATGTGCACTACACACACACACACACACACACACACACACACACACACACACCACAGGCATAACACATACCACAGCACAGCCATGACACATACAGACACAACACCGGCACTGCACACACACCACACAGCATGCCCACACCACATACAGACACAACATAGACATCCATACACTGCATACATGCTCCCCACCCAGACCTATGCATGACCCTGGTGTCCACATTGTCCCAGGGGGAGAAGAAGAGTGCTAGCGGTGGGGGCTTGGGTTCCAGAGTGCTCTGCAGAGTTGGGGTTAGGGTCAGAGCCAAGGCAGGGTCAGGGACGAGGTCAGGGTCAGGACTGAGGCCAGAGCCGGGGCTGGGGAGAGGGCCAGCCCAGTGCAAGCCTCACCATCGTTGTCCAGCAGCACGTTCTCTGGCTTGAGGTCGCGGTAGACAATGCGCCTCTGGTGCAAGTGCTCCAGGCCGCTGATGATCTGGGCCGTATAGAAAATAGCGCGTGGCTCTGGGAAGCCAGGGTTCTCCTCATCCATGTTGTAGATGTGGTACCTGGGGGGCCATGGGACCTGAGCAGGGGCTCCATAGCACCCGAAAGCCCCACGGCCCTGTGCAGGCTAGGAGGCGCAGCCCTGTCCCTCGGAAAGGAACAGTGAGGCCTGGACAGGTGGCCTTAAGCTTCCTTTACTACACCAACCTCTCCAGCTTGCACCCCAGGAAATGGGTGCCTGAGCTGAGGGACAAGGGTCAGGCTGGGTGCCTGTTGGCGTGGGCAAGAAAGGAGGAGAAAGCCACAATCAGGCCAGGTGCTGCTCTGGACCTCATGTCCTCGAGAACAGTCCGCTGGGTTTCTTCAGAGGCCCTGGGGCGTGGAACCTTGGAGCACAGCCGCCGTCGCGGGGCAGTCAGGCACCAGGCTCAGAAAGCCACCTCACAACAGCCTCGGAGCACAGGTGTTTTTCAGTTCACCTACTGCATTTTTAAGCTCTTTTAGCACGTACCTGCAGCACAACCTGACTACACTCATCGTGGGGAGCTACAAACATGCATGGAATGTCTCAGTTCTTCTTACTTCCTGTTTTATTTTTATTCCCATTTTACAGATGAGGAAATTGAGGCACAGAGCAGTTAGGTTGCCCAGCTGGCCTGCAGTCTTTCCCCTCTGAGAGCTTGTGATGGGTCAGCCCAGTCCTGGGAGATGGTGGCTGAGACTGAGGCCGCACCACATGCCTGTCACTCTGTGTCCCTGGGCGGTTAGGCACGAGTGACAATCACCAAGGCCAGGGCACCCACCAGATGGGCAGATGATGTGTCCCCTGTGGCCAGGCTTCCCTGGCACAGTCCTACCTGAGGTCACCTCCATTCATGATGGTCATGACCAGGCAGAGGTCCACCTTGGTCTCAAATGCATAGGCCAATGAGACGATGAAGCGGCTGTGTACCTTGGCCAATATCTTCTTCTCCACCATGGCACCCTGTGGAGCAGGAGGGTAAGTGACTTCAGGGCAGACAGCAGCTACCTCGCTACTCCCCCAGTGGCCCCTCCCAGAAAGCAGTGCAGTTGCCCGGGATGGAGAGCGGGGTCAGCGGCTCCTGGAGCCCTCCTCAGTGGCAACCTGCCAGGCCCTCCTGCTCACCCACAGCTCTGCTGTCTGCCCTAGGGCTCTCAGGTCAAGCCAAGCAGGACTTGCTGGCCTTAGGTCCTGGAAAGACTCTGTCATTGGCTTAAAGTTGTGGACACAGGTAGCAGCCTAATGTGTGGATTATGCCTCAATAAAGCTGTACTTTAAAAACTGTCATTAGCCAGGTATGGTGGTATACATCTGTGATCTCAGCACTCAGGAGGCTAAGGCAGGAGGAGAGCAAGTTCACGGCCACTCTGGGCAAACTAACAAGACCTTGTCTCGAAAAATACCTTCCAATTTGGAAAATTGTCATTAGAACATGTGGGGTGCGGTTCACTTCACTTTCTAAGCCCGTGGTGTGGGCCCTCTTGGCCCCCATTTGACAGTCACCACAAACACCTGACACTTGACCTGAGGGGTCAGGAACGTGCACTGGCTGCATCCCCCACCACCGAGCCTGGCCTACCCTTGCACTGGCTGCTGTGTGAGGTGTCTAAGTCCCTCAGAGGCTAAGCAGCTTTCCCTGGCCCAGCCCCCACGTGACACCTGACCCCAGATGAAGCCTGTACACTCTCTTTGCTCCCCACCCTGGGAAACCTGTGTGCAGGAAACACGATCCTGTGCCCCAGAATCACGGGACCTTGCCTCCTGGAAGCTTCACAACCATCCACCTCTGCCTCCTGCACCCTCGGGTCCTGTGGGCTGGGCCTGGGCCCCCAGAGCCAGGACTCTTCCCAAGCTGCTCTCGTGCGTGGTCACTGATGGGCAAGGGCTTGCCAGGGCCCACACCACCCAGGAAGCCTGCAGAGAGGCCCCAAGCACTGGGCACAGCATGCTGCCGGCCCCTCACCTGATACCCCTTCCTCTTCTTCAGGCGCTTCTTGTTAAGCTTCTTGCAGGCATACATCTTGCCAGTGGCTTTCATCTGGCAGGCTGACACCTCCCCAAAACCACCCTTGCCCAGCACCCTAAAGTCCAGGAACCAGTCCTCGCCAATGGGCTGTGCCTCAAGCCACTTCCACTGAAGGAATCTCAGGAAATGAAGGCTGCCCAGGAACTCCTGGAAAGGCTCCCGGCCCAGGTGCGCCAGCGTGGCCTGCTGCAATGGCTGGAAGAGTCCATCCTGGCTGCCCACCGGGCCCTCCTTCACCCGTGCCATGGTGCCCTCATCTAGGAAGCCACAGAAGAGCTCGGCCTGGGGGTCCAAGTACTCGGCCAGGAGGGCCTGTGCCTTCTGCGGCCGCAGGTCATCATCAGCTGTGTCATAATCCTCGACATCTCTCCAGAGCCCCAAGGCCGGTGCATGCCTCTTGTCTGTGCCCAGGAACTGCTGGAAGAGCCGCTTCCCAATGGGCTGCTCCAAGCACACGCTATCGAACTCCAGGCTGAGGCTCTCACGGAGACCCTCGCACTTGGACAGCGGGGGCAGCCGGAGCTTGGCCAGGTACTTCTTGTCCCGGGAGGACGGGACACTGCTCCCGTCAAAGCTGCCTCTGGCAGCAATGAAGGCAGAGTTGGCCACCACGGTCTCCAAGGCTCCGAAGTCCATCCTGCTGCCGAGGCCCAGCCCACAGCACCCACTGCCAAAGCAGCCCTGACCTGATGCCCTTGGCCTGTGGCCTGTACCTTCCCTCCCCTGAGAAGGAAGATGTTCTAGCCCCGGCAAGGGTGCTGGGGACCCACCGGGAAGCCCTGGGAGCCCAGGGCTGACGCAGCATCAGTCTAAATCCCAGCCCCGGGGTCACAGAGGACGCCTTAGGAGTGACCAGCCAGTGCTCAAAAAAGACAATCCCCTAAGCCACTACAAATCGGATTAGACAGTGTCCAGTGCCCCTCCTGCTGAGGGGACACCTCTGCTTCCCACGGGAAGGACGAGGCCAGGCCTGACCCTGTGCAGGGCCTGGTGGGAGGAGAGTAAGTCCCAGGAAAAACTTTCCTGTCTAAGGGTGGCGATCTGTTTTCTCCTGCTAGATTTTATGAGTTTGTTTTTTTGTTTTGTTTTGTTCTTTTGGTGGAACCGGGGATTGAACTCAGGCCCTTATGCTTGCCAGGGAAGCGCTTATTCCACTGAGCCATCTCCCCGGCCCTCTCCTGCTAGATTTTGATAGGACCCAAACCTCTTGACAGTAAGGGTCCCGAGGAAACCCCACACTGCAGAGCCCTGGTGTCTGTGTCCTAGGCTGTGGGGCCAAGCCAGCATCCCCAAGCTGTGTCTTCTCCTCAAACCAAGACTGAAGACATGGCTGGTGATGCAGGGACCAGTGACCAGAGACACACAGAAGTCACTCAGGCTGCAGAGAAACAGCAAATCTGATGAAGAGTGGAAAGGTGGGCACACAAAGGGTATACCTGACACACACCTGGGGCACACCTGAGATTCAACCAAGGTGTACCCAGGCACACCTGAGACTCAAATAAGGTTCACCTGGGACACACCTGCAACACACCTGGGGCACACCCACAACACACTTGAGTATCACTAAGACACCTGGGGTACACTTGGGATTCAGATGGGGCACACCCAGCACACTTCTGGCACATAGAGGGGCCATACCCAAGACAGCTGGGGCATACCTAGGACATACCTGGACACCACTGAGATGCGGGCAGGACACAGGTGGACACCTGAGACACACCTGGGGACAATGGCCTGCAGGGGAGTCTGGGAAGAACTACAGGACACAAGCATAGCTGCTTCCGGCTCCCACGGGGGAGAAAACACAGGGTGCAGGGGAAAGTGAGCCAGGCCCCTCCTCGTCCAGGCGGGCAGAGGCACCCTGCAGTAGGGATGCCGGGTGGAGTAGGGAGGGCTGCATACTCACAGGCTCCTGGCAGGGTCCAAGCAGGCGCCAGTGAGTAAATATTTGAGGTGACCAGCAGCTCTCTGTCCCAGGAGACCTGCATTCCTCCACCCTGCTGCTCAGCAGCGGTGACCTTGCAAGGCCATGGCGCCCTCTCTGGCCCCCTTATGGTGGAGGGAACAGTGGCGCGCTCCCTGCTGGGCACCTCGCAGCACCAGGCTTTCTGTGCGTCCTGTGCCTGGGACCTTGCTGAAACTCAGGTCCCACCAGAAGTGGGAGGAATTGGGGGCACCGAGGGAACCAGCAGCCAGGGCCAAGGGGCACTGTGAGAGATGTCAGGGCTTCAGTGTGCTCAATCACAAGCTAAATGAGTCTCTACTCAGGAATCAGAGTTGAGACCCCAAGCATACAAGCCTCTAGACCCTACATGAAACGTCTATTTTGGGGGTCAGGGAGATAGCTCAGTAGAATAAGCGCTTGCCTGGCAAGCACAAGGGCCTGAGTCCAATCCTGGGTTCTGCAAAAAAAAAAAGTCTACTTGTGGTAACTGTAGAACCACATACAGCTGTGAGAAAACGCAGCATATTAGCACCCCAAGTTTAGCTCAACATTGCAGCCAGGTCTGTGAGGCCATCGTCACCCCGACGCAGGGCCTGGGTCCTCCTGGAACCCTCCTGCTGCTCTGTGCACTGCACCCTTCTCTTTCTCCCCCATGGAGGCAGATCCGTCCCCAGCCACCCTACACCACTGCTGGGGGCTGTGTGAATGAACCCCATACTGTTCTGCCTTTGGGGAGCAGCTTCTCCATGGCCCCGGAGACCCCTGCCACCCCAATACATAATAAGGTCCCCCTTCTCCTAGCTGAGCAGGGTCCTCCGTTGGTCACTGCTGGTCCCAGCCACCCACTGCAGGGCCTCTGGGCTCTTCCCGATGTTTGGCTGTCGTGAACAAAGCTGTGTATGTTCCACGTGGGCTTCCGTGTGACTGCAAATTTCCACTTCTGGATGAATGCCTAAACATGATTCTAGGTTACCTCATATTCAGACAGCTACTTTAAAGGAAGCTGGCAAGCTGTCCTCCAAGAGCCTGCACCCCGTTTTGCTTCTCCACCAGCCAGAACACAGGAGGCCCAGCCTCCAGCCTCACTGGGACAGGGTCTGGATCTCTTGTCTGTTCTTACCTCACCATCATGATGGGCACTTGCTGCCCCTTATGGCTTTAGTTTTGTTCCCCCAGGACAACTCCTCACGTCTCCTGACTGTTCTATCCAATGTTTGCTTTTGGCCATTGACTTTGGAGAGTCCTTTTGTGTCCTGGACACCAATCAGCCCTTTGCCAGAGAAGTGGTTTCCAAATGCCCCGCCAGGTGGCGGCCCGTCTCCTCCCCCTCTCTGGGCTTCTGCAGAGTACAGCTGTGCTTTAGTGTAAGTCCAAGTGCCCTCTACCCAGCCTAAGGTCCTCAGCACTGCCACATTTTTCCTTTAAAAAAAATGCCCATCCCAGCTTACAGTGCAGTTCCCCAGCCACTTTGAGTTCAGTTTTGTATAAGGGGCAAGACGGGTTCTGGATTGGTCAACTGGTTTATTTTTAACAGTTGCCTTGGCATTCCTGCTGAAAAGGCTGCTTCTGCCTCGCTGGGTTTATTTTTCACCTTGGAAGAAGGCCAGCTGGACATATTTGCCTGTCTCTGGATTTTCCCTTCTGTCCCTTCAGGGTCTCTGTCTCCTCCCAGCCACACCACTCCATGCTGACCACTGTAGCTATATCACAAGCTCCAAAATGGGGTAGACATAGTTCTTCCCCTTTATCCTTGTTTTCCCAAACTACTTTTCATAAAAGTTATGTTAAAAACCCTCTATTCAGATAGGTGCAGTGGCACATGCCTGTGTTCCCTCACTCCAGCAGGCTGAGGCAGGAAGATCATGAGTTGGAGCCCAGTGTGGGTGACTTAGCAAGACCCTGCCTCCAAATTTAAGATTTAACAGAGGGCTAGGAATGTAGCTGAGCACAGAGGCGCTGGCTCCACCCCCATGCTGAGCACACGCACATGCACACACACAGAGCTCCGTTCTCAATACACAGGAATCACCGTCTCTAGATCCTCCTGATGGGAGCTGTGTTGGGCCCTGAGCCTGTGACTCCTCCCCACCAGCTCTCCACGCAGCAAGATGCATGCTGTTGTGCTAGATGAAGGCTAAGTGTCCCTTTTTGTTTGCAGCAATTATAAATAGAGCATTTCTAACACAGCCGTCCACATGTCGTTGCTAGTGTGTAGAACCACGGGTGTCTTGGGACACCTGTCTGTAGGTGACAGCCTTGCTAAGCTCCCATGCCTTGCAGTTTTCCTGGGGTAGTCTGCACATGGCACCCTGCTCTCTGCAAGGTCAGCTCCGCTTTCCCCTTCCTGGACTGATGAGTCCTGTCTGCTCACTGGCACAGCCAGGGCACCAGAGAGCAGCACAAGGAGAGCAGGCCCGGCCTGGGCCCAGCTGTCTGGCTCGGTAGGCTCTATTGCCACTGTCACAGTGAGGAAGATCCCATGTTCCTCGTCCTTGATGGCTATAGGACTGTTCAGGGTCTATCCTAAGCTAGGGGAGTTGTGTCCTAAGGAAGTAGTCCAGTTCCTCTAAAGTGTCCAGGTCCTGGGGGCCAGGGAGATAGCTCAGTAGAATAAGCGCTTGCCTGGCAAGTGCAGGGTCCTGAGTTCAATCCCTAGTACCACAAAATAAATAAACAAAGTGTCCAGGTCCTGTGCAGAGATGTGTGGTGTCTTCCCTGGCTGCTTGGTGTCGCCAGCTGGTGGTGATGTCTCCATCTCACTCCTGAGTCCAATGACAAGCACATTCTCCCCCAAGTTTGCCAGCTTTGCTGATCTTTTCAGGAGATCAGCTTTTCATTCAGCTATTTTCTCCATTGCTTTTCTATCTGCAAATTCATTGGTTTCAGTTTTCATCTGTTGGCTTATTTGCTTATTTTTCTTCCTGTGCTGTTTCCTAGGCCTGTGAAGTGGAAGCTTACATTTTTTACTTGAAACTTTGCCTCTTTTCTAATGCACATATTTAGTGTTGTAATATTTCTCCTTAATTCTATCATAGCTGTGTCCCACAAATTTCAGTAGGCTGCATTTGGGTCTTCTCTCCATCCTACACAATTTTAAAGTTTTCCCCACAGACTTCCTCTTTGACTCAGTTACCAGTGGACTATAGCTTCCATGTATTCTGAGGCTTTCCTGGTGTTTTCTGTTATTCACTCCTACTTTGATCCCATGGTGGTTGGAGAGCTCTCACTGTGGGGTTTAAATCGGCTGAGATTTACCTGTGGCCAGAGCACAGCCTAGTTTGTATCAGATCCACTCTTGAGTAGGACAGCACCCGGCCGCTGCTGTGGGCGCCCTGCACGCGGCACCCACAGGCTAAGGGTGTGGAAGTTCGTTCATCCTGACATCTGTTTAGTTCTCTTATCAGCTGGTGAAAGAAGTGCTTTGAGATGCCTCCACCTCTGGTTGTGCATTGTCTGCTCCATCCAGTTCCAGAAGTTCAAAGCATGTTTGACATTTCTGCTCTTTCAGGGCTGCTCTGCCTTCTCTCTGTATTGGCCCTCCTCTTACTATAGAGAGCATCTTTGCTGCTGGAAACACTCCTGCATGGAAGTTGCTGTTTTTCTGGGTGGGTTCTTGCATGGCATGCCTCCTCCATTCCTGTTTATCATACTCCTGTTTATCATGCAGATGGTCCTCATTTAGTGACCTACCTGTTTCACCACTGTTTGGATTTATGACTGAGGCTAGCTATTCAGACTTTGCACCCACAGCCTGGACACAGAGCCTGCTCTCGGACCCGAGAGCATGATGCCGGAGCATGCGCGGCAGCTCCTGCAGCTCAGCACTGTGATCCCTGGACCACACAGGCAGGGCTGCATTTCTGTTGTGCCGTCACAGCGCTGCATGCAAGAGTCCTGCAAATAGAAGCGAAGTCATCAAGGTGGAGTTTCCTGTGACTGTTTCTTTGCCCTAAGTAACATAGTGTATGTGCTACATGTAATTCCTCACTAGTGACCAGTTCACTTAACATGTCGCCACAGAACTTAGTTCAGTGGCTCATAGAGCAGTCTCAGGCCCTGTTGGCCTTGTTGCTGACTCATTGAGCACAATTTGAAATCCAAGAAGAAAATGAAATTCTAGAGTAATCACCCTACTTTTCTCATTCTTGCCCTTCCAGTATTTCTTCTTTCTTCATTTTCTTTGTGTTTTGAGTTTTCCTTAGGTGTTCTTTTAAAGTAAATCATTTTTGCAATGTCTTTGTTTGCTTGTTTTTTCTTTGCCTTCATTTGAAGATGTCTGGATTCTCCCTACATTCCTGATGATATTTTATAGGTATAAGATTGTGGCCTGAGAGTCATTTTCTTTAAAATTATTGTGCAGCCAGACATGGTGGCACATGCCTATAATCCCTTTACTCAGGAGGCTATGGCAGAAGGCTTGTCTCATGTTCAATGACATGACCAAGGCCAGTCTGAACTACACAGCAAGACCTCATCTCAAAATAAAAATAAAACAAAATTATTATGCAATTTTCTTCTGGTCTTCAGGGTATCTGATGAGAGTTCTGTGGTCATTCAAGTCGTTTTTCTTTGGCTGCCTTTAAGGTCTTTTTCTGTCTTCAATTTTCAGATGTTTGATGACTGAGCTTGCGAGGGTTGAAGGGCACCCTACACGGCTTTACTCAGCTTCTTGGATCTGGCAGGCTACGACTGTGCCCAATTTGAGTTCTCAGCTGGGCACTTTGCAGCAGTGGCCTCCAGCCTCCCTCCAAAGGTTGCCAAGATGGGTGCCAGCCTTGGCCACAGCACGTGTCCTGCAGCCTGGGTGTCACCACTGCTTTCTTCTGCTGTGTCTTCCTACTGGGCTCACCTGCTGCGAAACCCACTCTTTAGGCTTTTCATTTTGATCACTGTATTTTCAAATTAAAATGTTCCATTTTGCTTTTTGTAGCTTCTATTTCTTTCTTTAAACTTTCCTTGTTTTTTTGTGGTATCAGGGATCAAACTCAGTACCTTGCACTTGCCAGGCAGGCCCTTATGCCACTGAGCTATCTCTCTGGCCCCTAAACTTTCCATTTCTTTATTGAGAGTTTCTTTTTATTTGCATTGATCATGTTTGCCATTACTTTTTGCAGCACCATTACCATGGCTGTCTTGAATGGCATCTGGGTGTTGAACCACTGTCTCTTCGGCCTGGCACACACCGACAGTGCTCCTAGCTCTTCACGCGGTGTCCAACTATCAGCAGCAGCAGCACCGCCATTTCTTCTCCCTTCCGTTTGTTTCTCCAGCATTCCCTTGGCACCAGGAGCTCCGCCATCGCTGTGAAAGGTGGACGCCTGGACACCCTACGGGGACTGTGGGCCTCTTGTTACTGTTGGGTGGGCAGGAGCTCTGGCTTTACATGGCCTCCACTGGTCCCATGGATGGTGCCTACTACATTACAGTGGGTGGTGGTTGCCATCCTGAGTGTCTACTGGGCTGACCTGATACCACCCGGGTGTCATACAAGTGCCAGGAGCCTGGGGTCAAGGTCCTCTCCATCTGGACCCATTTGGAACTTCCTGGCTCTGCATCCTCATGATGCTCCAGGGAAACTGCCCTATACCCAGGCAATGGCCCTCCCACAGGCCCAGGGCCACTCTGGTCATGCATGTGCAACTAGCTCACAGGGCTGCTTCCAGAAACTCAGACTGTCAGGACACAGAATTCAAAGACATCCAGGAATCCATGCCCCACCAAAAGCATTTTTGTCTGTCACACTGGCAAGGCTGCAGACAGTGGTACATTCGGCTCCTTGCCCCTGGAGTTCCAGGCCCAGGGCTCACGCAGGAAGATGGCAGCCTCCAGCACTCTGAGCCTGGTGGCCCTCAGCTCTCCACGTCAGAGATGGTTGGATTGAGGAAGAGTCAGGGCTAAAATGGTGCAGTTCCTCCCGAATGTCACAGCGCTGGTTTTGTAGGCACGCTCCGAACCAATCTAAAGAAAAAAAGGCTGAGTAGTGGCTACAGAAGTCTCCCTTGTGCTTCCCAAAGAAACTGTGTGGCTACATGGATCTCGGAGAAAGCCTGGCTGTGACGGGAGATGAACTCCTAAACGTGACTCCTCGTGCAATAGGTGTCAGTGCCCATGCTCCAGTCGGGCTTGGCCTTCTACACTTCCGAGCACCCGAGCTTGTCCCCCTGCCTGGTCTCCCAACCCTGCAGAGGGGATGCTGCAGACCTGTGCCAGCTGCAGGAAATCTTCAGCTCCGGGAACTGGTTGCACACTGGGAGCTCAGGCACAGGCAGAGGGATAGGGAAGGGTTCAGTGTTTGTAGCCCACCCCCATGTCTCACTTGCACACTCTTCCCTCGGACCCTCAGCACAGCACCTGGGAGCATGCAGGCTCAGGCCTCACTGGAACCCACCCTGAAGATGCTAGGATGGAGCATGAAGCAGCTGGGTCCCTCCAGGGACAGAGACACCCATGGGGCGCATTCTACCCTCCAAGCGGCAAGAGGACAGCGTCCTTATGCACAAGCTGGCCCTTTCTCCACTGTGATGACATTCCGCCTGCCATTCACGGAGACAAACATCCAAGGTCAAGGGCTGCAGGGTCGTGGGTGGCACTCAGACCCTTTGCAGAAGTTGAAGGTTGAAAGTTTTGTCCCAGGAAGGTGGGGCTGGCCCGGGCTGTCACCCACTTCTGATCCTTGTTTGTGTTTCACCTCCTAAAGGAGCCAAGTAACAGTCACCAGCTGAGGGCATCCCAAGGGCATCCCAAGGGCAAATCAGGGCTGCCAGCACCAGGATGCAGGTGGAAAGCGTGACAGTGGGGCCTGCGCAGCGGCCAGGCCTGTGGCCCCTCCCCGTGTTTGCAGATGATGGCAGAGCCGATAGCACTCTGGGGCCTCCAGCCTCCTCCGAGGAGAGTATAAAGTCGAGTGAGGGCACACCTTCTCTGCCAGCCCGGACACCAAGACATGGCGGCTCTGCAGGAGAAAAAGACCTGCAGCCAGAGGATGGAGGAGTTCCGGCACTACTGCTGGAACCCTGACACGGGGCAGATGCTGGGCCGCACCCCGGCGCGCTGGGGTAGGTGTGGGCGCTGAGGGGGGCCGCAGGCAGGGGTGGAGGGCAGCACAGGCCCTGCCAGGATGTCGTGTGGAAACAGAGCGTGGGCACCCAGGCCCCAGCCGACGCTGGAGGCAGGAGCCCCATGCGGCCCTGAATTTCCACAGCGCCTTTGAGAACAGCATTCTAAAACCCACGGCTTTCGAAATAATTCTTTAAAAAAATTTAAAGGCAGCGAGGGGGGCTCTCAGCTCGCATAACCTATGCACGCGGAGCTGCTAATCAAGGACAAGCCTCGGCGCGGCCAACCTTGCGAGCCGCACTTGGGCGCCCCCTGCTGTGCAGTCGCTGCTCAGCACCCGCCGCTCGGGCCTCCCTGCGCAGACCCGCTGATCAGGGCTGCAGGCCCAGGCGCCCTCCCGTCTGACTGCACACAGCCACCTGTGCCCTTCGGGGGGAGTGGGTCTTGCTGACAACAGGCAGTCCCACGGGGCAAGTCCTCCACAAACAAACTGCTCACTGAGCCCAGAACAAGTGAATTCCCTCCATGACCCTCAGGCCGTGGCAGCCAGGTCAGGAGCCAACAGTATGTCTGGGCCCTAGGACCTCTGCAGTGTGGCCTCTCTAGGGAGAGGGCACAACAGTGCACCCCACTACAGAGTGCCCTGTCTGCCCAGTTTTCCTGTGGGTGCCGAACCAGTCCCAACCTCCTTGATGAGGGGATAAGGACAAGCCTATGGATTTGCAGGGGTGTCATGGCTTAAGGGATCCCGCTTCAGGTGACCCCGCTTCAGGGGACCCCACTCCCCAACTGGGTGACAAAGATGCGGATGATGCTTACAGTGTGTGAGCCCACTGTCTGTACATACAGTGTGCAACCTCTCCAAGACCCTGTTCTCTCATGGGGACACAGCACCCATCCCCCTCTAACACAGCACCCA
>NW_004524615.1:414856-449488 GCF_000260255.1 Octodon degus
CTCTAACACAGCACCCATCCCTCTCTAATGTGACTTAAAGCAGCACAGCAAGACCTAGAGCAGAAAGCAAATATGGCCAACAGGGCCCCAGACAGGGCTCAGGCAACTGGGCTAGGAGGAGAGCAGAGGGCACAGGCCAAAGTTGGGGTATAGGCCAAGGGTGGTGGTGCATGCTTGTCCTCCCAGCACTCAGAGGCTGAGGCAGAAGGATCACTGAAGTTCAAGGCCAGCCTGGGCTCCATAGTGAGCTCAAGGCCAGCCTGAACTACATAGTGAAACTGTCAAAAAAAAAAAGTTGGGGTGCAGGTACCACTGTCCTGTCAGAGCTGTCAGGTGGGTAGTCCTAGCTACTAAGTCTCCTAGAGCTGCCCTGCTGGCCAGGCCCTTCACAACTCTCTGGAAAGGTCCCAGGCCCAAGGTATGGATGCAGACTTAGGGTCTGGGGCTGGGTCTCAGGGCCAAGGAAACCAGCCCAGCAAGACAACAAAGGCAAGAGATAGGCTCCTATTCTTGGGGGGCAGTGCCCAGAGATCACAGGACACCCCCACCTCTCTCAAATTCTGGGTCCTGACCCAGCTGCGGTGCCTCTCACAGCTGGCCAGCTGGCCTGTAGTTGCAGTGAGGCCGCCAGGCCGGGGCCAAGGCCATCACTCCCTACTCCGCTGCCCTCATGCACCTGAAGTCGGCAGGGATGACTTCATCCCCCTCTGAACCTCAGTTTCCAAACCTAAAAAGGGGGGCAAGGAGCCATGAGGCTCTGTGGCAGCACATACCAAGGCCCAGGCCCACGTGGCAGCCACGCAGGAATCATCTATCAGCACCAGGATGGGACAGCACCTGCCACACAGTGAACTATGGGGGACTCAGCCACCACCATGGTCCACCACAGACATGCTCTCGTGGGCCAGCATTGCACACAGATGCCCACAGGCAGGGCCATCGGCTGCTGAGGTGCCCTGACACTTGGTCCTGCCCCCAGGGGAAGGGTGGGCACAAGACCTGCTTCACAGCTCCACAGGGGTGAAGAGTAGCTCCACAGGACACACAGCAGCCCCAGGCTCATCACGTCCAGCCTGTGGCTCCCACCGCTGACCCCACACCATGTGGCACTGGACAGTGGCCCCTGCAGGGGTCACCAGACATGGGGTGCACAGCAAAGCATCATCCTGGAGGTGCACACCACATGCCTGCGCTCAGCACCCCCAAAATGTCTGTTTTGATCAAGCTGTTTAGAAATGGGAAGACAGGCTGCCCGGGCTGGCTGCTACCAGGGCTGCATTACAGGAGGGACAGACAGAAAGGAGCTGCACATGCCTGGAGCGGCCACTCCCCTTCCTGTGCTGACTCTGGGTCCGGGCCGTGTGGGATCATCTCGTGTGACCCACTGCCCACTTCCCCCAGGACGCAGAGGAGTGCAAGTGTCAGGCACCGTATGTGGGCATCACCATGGGCAGTAACTCCTCTCTACCTGTTTCCCTTCCACACTGTGGGGGGACAGTCAATCTTACCTCGGTGTGCAGAGTACAGACCCTTGGTCAGTGGGTGCTGGCTGGGATGACAACAACCTACGCAACCAAGTGTCTCACAGTGAACAGGAAAATGCCCCCGGGGGCCGGGCAGCACACACAAGACCGCTCCCTGGCTATGCGCTTCTGCTTACATAGGTCTGTTGTAGAGTGGTTTCTTTTTTTTTTTTTTTTTTAAACCACGAAATAAACTTAGAACCTCGCTCTTGTCAGGCAGGCACTGTGCTGCTGAGCTAAACCCCCAGCCCTGGGTGGTTTCTTTAGAAATGGCATGTCAATCAAAAGTATTCCAGGCCCTTCTTGCCTTCAACAAAGAATTTGATGAGACAAGCTAAAAGTTTATTTGAAAAGTATGGGGCAAGCAGCAATAGAAGAAACCAGCCCTGCAGAGCAAACAGAATGAACAAAGAAAAAAGAAGTAGAAAACTCATGCTGGATAGCGTCTTTCAATGACGGCCTCCATCTCCTGGGAGCTCTCAGGAGCTCCCTGGGTCCTGGTCTTGCCTTGGCATCTTGGAATTGACAGGTCCTGCTCACTACCCAACTAGTTCTGCCACATCCTCTCCCCTACCTCAGGCCTGCTAAAGGGTGGGACAGTGATGGGAATGGCACAGGCACAGGGATCCACCGAAACAGAATGGTTAGATGCTGGCTCCCGGTCCCCCACTAAGCCTGCAGGAGTGAGGTGACATGGGGCGGAGGAGCCAAGGGGAACTGGAGGCTGTGAGGAGCAAGTGGAGGCTCTGCAGGCAGAGGAACAATAGAGGGCAGGGTTAGTGGAGTATGGGGGGCGCAGAGGGCTGTGGGCTATACTGACTGGTGTGGGGCTGAGGGCCAGTGTGAGCTGATGTCAGCACAGCAGGCACGGCCTGCTTCTAGCACAGCTGTCTCCCTGCAGTGTGGATCAGCCTCTACTATGTGGCTTTCTATGTGGTGATGACCGGACTCTTCGCACTGTGCATCTACGTGCTGATGCAGACCATCGACCCATACACGCCTGACTACCAGGACCAGCTCAAGTCGCCAGGTGGGCGCCAGGAGGTCTGGACCCATCAGTGCTCCTGCCATGCACAGGAGCCCAGCTGCAGGCCAGGCAGCAGGCCCCAAGGCTTTGTTGGATGAGGAAGACACCCCGGCTCATAGCCTGACTTTGGGTGTAGTTTATTAGAAGGCTTCTCTTGTACAGATAAGTAGCCTTGAACAGTGCAGCCTTGAACAGGGCACTTTGTGGCGGCAGGAGGCATCCTCCACACCAGGAGAAAAGGCTACAGTGGCAGGGTGCCGGTTGCCCTAAGCTGCTGGGGATGAGGAAAGGCAGGGTCCTTAGGGACCTGCAGCCCACAAACGAGGTCAAAGCCTTTCCCCCAGCTTTCGCTTGTATGGCTTTGGTTTTCTACAGTGCTGGGGATTAAGCCAGGCCTCTCACCCTGTGCTACGCCCTCAGCCCTTTCTAAGACCCTGAGACAGTCTTGCTAAGTCACCACTGCGCTGCCCAGGTTGGGCTCATTTCCAATTCTCCTGCTTTGGCCCTGCAGATTCCCCGATGCACAGGCGTGCGCTGCCAGGCTGCTGCCTTTGCTCCTTTCCGTTACACTGACAGGTTTTGCTTTACACCAGTACAGCTGTTACTTTCACAACACCATCACAACAACAAAGCATTCCCGTGTGTACTTGCAAAGCAGCCACCTCCAGGGACAGGATCTCCCAGGAGTCGGAGCAAGCTGGTGGGGAAGGAAGGGGGAGTGGAGAGTGGGCACTGCCACCGCCCCAAAAGCCCAGGAAGCTTGCACCAGAGAGCACTTGGGACCACTTGCAATTCCCTTCTGTCCTGCACGTTGGTTTTTTAATTATTTTTACAACTAACATACCATCCAACTGCTCTTGTTCATGACCAAAGCCAGGCAAGACTTTTAATGTGCATTCAGTTTCACCTGGCTGCAGACTCAAGCGACACTGCACACCCTGCTTGAGGCTCGGCCAGGCCCAAGACCTGTCTAGGTAGAGCACGTGCCTCCTGGGCCAGGCTGAGGCCTCACACCAACTGTGCTGTCTCCAGCTGGCAGGCAGGGGTCCCGGGGATGCACGCCAGCCGTTTCTTCGACCAGAGGCAGCCTGGCCTGCATCCTCCTCTCAGGATGCAGAAGGACCAGGCGCTGTATTGGTCAGACATCTGGGGGTTCCGCTTGAGACTCAGGCACGAGGCTGGAAGGGGGGGGGTGCACAAAGCAATCAGAAGGTGCTGTCTCCCCAGGGGTGACCCTGCGGCCAGATGTATATGGGGACAGAGGCCTAGACATCTCCTACAATGTTTCCGACAACAGTTCCTGGGCGGGCCTCGTGCACATGCTCCACAGCTTCCTGGCAGGTAGGCTGAGCGGGCCGTAGCTTGGGGCTCAGGGCTTGTGGCTTGGGCAGAATGTGCCAGCGCAGGGCGGACTGCAGTGCTGTGTCTCCACAGGCTACACCCCGGTGGCCCAGAGGGGCAGCATCAACTGCTCCTCCGAGAAGTACTTCTTCCAGGAGAGCTTTGGGGGCCCAAATCACACCAAGTTCTCCTGCAAGTTCACAGCAGACATGCTGCAAAACTGCTCAGGCCTGACAGACCCCAGCTTTGGCTTCGAGGAGGGAAAACCATGTTTTATCATCAAAATGAACAGGGTACGTGCAGGGGTCTCACTCAGAATCCGCCCCGTTTCTTTGCACATTGGCTGGGCATGAGCCTACCATGCACGTGTCCTAAGCAAACATGAGTACCTGATGGCCCCGTGGCCAGGACACTGTGCAGACTGTGGTGGGAGCTATGTGGCTGGCAGTGCCCACGAGCCTCCTGCAGCACAGTTGCTGCCTGGGTCAGAGGCCCAACAGCCAAATTCTAGGTCCTGGGTTGGCACCATGGAGCCACCAGGGCTGTGGTGGTGCCTGGTGTGCCCAAAGAGTGAAGAATCACATGTGCATCAGCAGAAAGGGCACAGTGCCATCCAGGCTGAGGCCCAAGTGACAGGAGCTGCCTAGGCAGAGGGCCCAGAGTCACTGCTCCAGACTCAAGGGCAGCAGGACCGCCAAAGGCCAGTGCGCATGTCCAGTGCCCAGGAGGAAGGCACATGCTCATGAGCTGCCACCATCTGGCCAGGGTCCTACCAGGGTCCCATCAGGGCTCCTTTGGGGCCTTGGCAGCCCAGAGGTTGAGTCAGGACAGCAGCGACTTTCCTTGCAGATTGTCAAGTTCCTGCCCAGCAACAGCACGGCGCCCCGTGTGGACTGCGCCTTCCTGGTAAGTAGATGTGGGGAGGCGCTGCCTTGCACTGGCAGGCTCCTAGGGAGACCCAGCTGTTTAGACTGCCAGGGGCAGTGGGAATCGACTGACAGCTCTCAGGGACATTCAACCTGTCAACCAGTCAGTCAGGTACCCAGGGATAGGTGTCGCCTGGAGGCTGGTGGGGCAGACCCCACAGGAGAAGATCATGCTATCATGGTCCTACTTCAGAGGGGACACTACCAATTGCAGAATTCTTGGCCACGACTAGGGAAAACAACCCTACTGATGCCAGTGGTCTGCCCTTCCTATTGGCCCAATTACAAACACACCCCAGCTCCCTGCCAGCGACAGGTGTTTAGCCTGGGTTAGCGATGCATTGTGAGTTTGTGTTCTGCTTGCGTAAATGCTGCGGGTTCTACTGAAGAAAATACCACCTGTCAAGTACGACGTGCATCCATTTGTGCCGTACCCACGGCCTGGGCCCCATGGGGGTCTGCGGGCCCATCTGTCCCTAGAGACTCACTTCTCTCTGGTTGTGGTATCTGGTTCTTCCTTCCTCCAGTTATTCTGCCCACATGTGTAGGCTGGCCCAACACCCAGCAGAGGCCAAATCCTCCTGTTCCTTGATGACTTCAAGCTCCCTGTGGGAGTCCAGCTACTACCAAAAGCATGTTTGTGTTGATCCCAGAAGGCCACATAGACTCAAGATGGTAGACAGCTGAGCATGTGGCTTCATCTCACTGCAGATGGGGCTCAGCCCTGCCCCACTTTACCCACCAGGCCTCCCAGCGGGGCTCACGGTGTGGAGGCCCCAGCTGTGCACAGACAGCTCCCCCCTGGCTTGGCCCTCAGCACTGGTTCTGAAGCCAACTGTAGGACAACCTGGGCACAGTGAACTGCCTCTTACCACTTAGGGGCTGAGGCAGTAGGCCCTTTTGAGCCCAGCCCAGGCAACTGAAACCATGCCTCAAACAAAACATAAAAGGGCCACAGACACGGCTGAGTAGCAGATGCAACCCAGAACCACAGTTGTGGCTGATGTGCAGGCAGCGTGTGCAGGTGCCCTGCACTTGGCTCTGGCATGTGCACACATGCCTGCCTGCCACGGCCGTCCCCGGGCTCAGCTGTGGCTTCTCTCGTCCAGGATGAGCCGCACCAGGCCCACAGGACCCTGCAGGTGGAATACTACCCCCCCAACGGCACCTTCAGCCTACACTACTTCCCCTACTATGGGAAGAAAGCACAGGTAAGATGCCTCACACTGAGCCTGAGGGAAGTGCTGCCCCTTTCAACAGAAAGTGAGGCAGCCTGGCTGCCTACCCATCAGAGCGCTTCCCAGAGCCCGGCTCATCTTGTGGAGCCCTAACTCCCTTCCCTTCAAGGGCTCCACAAATCCTCTTCCACCTGTATACACACCTTTCCCCAGCCAGGGCAGGGGCAGCCACTGTGACTCCCACAGGTCGGTGGGGTGCTGCAGATCCAACCAAGGCACCTGGAAGAAGCCCCCGACCAGTAGCCTGCCGAGTGGCTCTGCTGCTGGCCCCAGGGTTCTCATCTTTCCCCTACAGCCCCACTACAGCAACCCTCTGGTGGCAGCAAAGCTTCTCAACGTCCCTTGGAACGTGGACGTCGTCATCGTGTGCAGGATCCTCGCCGACCATGTCACCTTCGACAACCCCCACGACCCCTACGAAGGGAAAGTGGAGTTCAAGCTCAGGATGCAGAAGTAATGGCCGGGGAAGGGGACCCAACTGCGACTGCCAGCCTGTCCCTCCTGCTCGGCCCTGCCCTCCAGGGGCCCACCCATCACCTTACAAGTGTGGCATCGCCAAGAGGCACTGGGGTCCAGCTCTTACCACGGCATCAGCCACTCCCTATCTAGTCCACCTTCTCCCTTTTTCCTTTTGAGACAGGGTCTTGCTAAGCAGTCTGGGCTGGTCTTGAAATTGCCATCCTCCTGCCTCAGCCTCCCGAGCAGCTAGGATCTCAGATGTGCACCTTGCACTGGGCTTCTGCTGTGCTCCAAAGGAGCTTTAGCCAGCATAAGATGTGGGGCTCCCGCAGGAGACCAAAAGTAGCGCCTGCCCTGCAAGCCAGGCCGGTATCACTCGCCATCTTCCACATGGGCCTTCCCTGATCACTGCAACTGGTTTTCTCCAGAAGTTAACATGAACCACTGTTCACAGCACATAAAACTGTAGAGGCACAGACAGCAAACACGGCACACAGCAAGGCACAGTCTGAATTCTGCCTTCTAAGGTCATTTCCTGTTACAAAAACAAAACACATTAAAGTCACTCTTGCTCTACATGAACAGTCATGTCTTTCCCAACCTAGGAGAACAACTAAAAACCAAACACTCCCTTCTCTGAAAGCCTGCTTCCGCTGCGGCACAGGCACACTGGGAGGGTCGGAGGAGCACGACACTTGAGGTTGTGGGATATGGGAGCAGGGTGGGCAGGGGCACAGGGCCATCTGCAGACAGGTCCTGCACCCAGGGGTCACAACAGTCAGGGCCCGTTCCCTGGGGTGTGTCCCCCTTGCACACCAGTGCATCATCCCACCTGCCACCCAAGCCTATGCCTGCAACAGCAGAGTGCAGACGGGCAAACAGGAGACACCTGGCGCAGCAAACAACTGGACAGATGAGTGGTGGAAAAGATGTAGCACATCTCCCATGGATGCCACTTACTCGGTGGGGACCAGATAGGCCTCACACCGAGCCCCACCCCAGGTCTCCTGCACAGATGGCATGCAGTGGGGAGCAGCAACAGGCCCAGGGTCTCTGGCTCCCCTCTGACTTGCACTAGGAAGCCCCTGGCTTTGTTTACTGCACTCTGTGGCCCGAGTTTGTCTCTACTGGGGCATCCCTCGCCAGGCTCAGCCTGAGAGTGAGCTGCAGCCCTCTCCAGACCCTACCCCGGGTGAGCAAAATCGCTCTCCAGATGTCCCTACAGAGCTGTTTTCATGGCCTCATCTGCTCTGCCTGCTCCCAACAGGAAAGTGAAGGGAGGGTTTGAAAGAAGGGGCAGCACCCAAATCCCCAAAGCCACCTCAGACCAGGGGAGGCCCCGCTACAAAGCAGGGGTGGCGGCAGCTGCAGCCAGAGCAAGCCCTGGAACTGAGGAGGCCACCAGCTGCATGTGCACTGCAGACGCCAGGCAGGAATAGCAGATTGGACCGTGGAACTTTACCTTTTATCCCCTCCCCGCATGTGTGACCTCTGGGGTCTTGAGCTCCCAAACCGTCACCTGCCGCATGCTGCCCAGTGATACTGGTGGGCGGGGCGACGCCTGGCATCCCGCTGCCTTTCCCACGATCTTCTATCCATCTTATTTTTTTCTGAAAGAGAAACCTGCAAAATCTGCCCCAACTTTTAGGGTTGAGGAGAGTCAAAGCTCCCGCAAGAGAAGCACCCTGAGGGAAAGATGCCCACTGCCCTACTCACCTGGCCACCCTTTCTCAGCCCTGTGCCCTCCAGGCAACTTCAGGGGACCAGGGGATGCAGCCTGGGCCCCGCTCCAAAGGAAGGGTACACCTGGCAACCCTGTCCTTGGGCAGCAGCTTCTTCACCACAGGGTAAAACTAGACTAGAGGCAAGAATAATTGCAAGATGATAATACTGAATTAAAGAAAGACAGAGTTTGTTTAAAATGCCCATGCGCGTTTTATTAATAAAAACTAACAGTGCCAAGTTAAAGTCAAACAATTAAAGTCTCTTTGTATTCCATAAAATATTACAGAAAAGTTTATTTGTGTTTCAATAAAAAGACCATTGTTTCAGAACAGGCAGCTAACAGCAATGTGCAGTTAATGGTTCATTGTGAATAAATTTTAAAAGAGACTACTGCCTGTCCTTAAATTCCTTTCTTTTTATAAAAAAAGAACTATTAAAAATGATTGACAAATTTTGAGTTAAAAAACTGTTAAAACATTCTCTATGTTTAATTTCAACTTTATAATAGATTACATGAAGATTGCTTAGGAAACAAATACAACATTTGTTTCAGTACATGTCTTTAAATGATAGACTTATAAGTATGTAAACAACTATATAATAAAAAGTTTCCAAACGCGGCCTGTAAGAAATCAGGCAAATTTTATCATAAGCAACAACCCTTCCACACATTCCATAGCTGCTCCAGCACGGCAGTAAACTACCAAACAAAAAGAAAGCATGTCTCAATTAGTTGGTGCACCAGAAAAAGTGTGCAGATATGATGGGTTTGCAACATTAACATAATTTAAGGAAAAGCAAAATCATAATAAAATTTATGGTGCTCAATATTTTAAATGTAGTTTTGTTAACTGCTTGGCTCTTTGGCCCTCGCGTGTTTAACGGAGGGAAGACACGTCCTGCAGTCCCGCTGTCTGCCAGCGGGGGGCGCCACTCCGCACACGGCAAATGGGGTGCTGCGGCTGGGCCCGCAGGACATGACAGCGCTTCTTTATTGTCACTGGCATGGGTGAAGTACAATGTGTTCAGCAACCCAGCAAGCACTGCTGAGAGGCAAAAACCAACTGTGAACTAAAGGAAAAACAGAAAACAAAAGGTAAATAGAGGCTTGGGCCCGCACACAGGCACCAAACACGCACGCGCGCAGGCACGCAAGCCTGCACACCGCGCAGAACAGTCCTTGCTTATTGGAGGTGCGCGTCGAAACCCAGCTCACCGGGCCTTCTCGGGGGAAGGCCAAGAGGAAAGAAAAACCCGGTTTAAAACAGTTTCTCTTTGCTAGACGCTCATCCCCGACGCTGGAGGCGGTGTCAGTCCTCCTCCTCGTTCTCGTTGAAGTCGTCCTCCTCGTCCTCATCCTCGCCCACACAGGACACGGGCGTCTCCACCCGCGAGCCGCTGTACTGGGAGCCATTGGAACTGGTGGCCAGAGTCCCCTCCGCGCCGTTGCTCAGGTCGCTGTGGGGACAGGACCGGCGGTGTTGAGGCCAAACGCCAGGCCAGGCGTGGCCCCAAGGCCCAGGGCCCAAGCGATGCGCACAGACTGAAGCGGAAGAGCCAGCACCACAAGGCCCAGCCCAGTGTGGCTCCAAGTGCCCCTGGGGACCCTCAGTGCACGTGGGAAGCAGGGAGTGCTTCTGCCGCATGACTTCTGGCCCGTGGCTGGCCAGGCTGAGGGAACTGAGCCCAGGCTGGCAGTGGGTGTTGCCCCACCCACACTAGGCCGCGGTTTGGTGGCATCCTGACCTGAGCCCAGACCAGGCGGACACAGTGAGCCGAGGCACTGCCCAGTCGCCCCTGGCAGCCACCCACCGGGTCTGCACCTCATCCCAGCTCCACCCCACCCTTCAGCATGCCCTCACCCTGCCTTGTACCACACTTTCTGATGAGCAGCTCACCCTGGAAACCCAGCCTGGCAGAACAGGTTAGAGGCAAACACTGCACCCACAAACAGAGCCTTTGGCTTTCCTGGCAACTGCAAGCTACCTGAAGGTGCTTTCGTAACACACTGTACCCCATATCTCTATCCGTACCCCACTTTTACTGAAACCAGTTTTCTCAGGAATTGTCTAGAGCTTGTTTCCAGTGTAGAAACTGACAGGCCAGCAAAGTTCAGTCAGTGAAGAGCATGACTTGAAGGTGGAATTCCTACAGTCACTGCGACTACACCTCAACCATACCCTCTGCTAACACTGCAGGCCAAGTCCCAGGATGCAAGGAAAAGAGCCCAGTGCTCACCACAGGGTGCTGGGACGCCCCAGCTGGCAGTCGCTCTCCCTCAGCCTGCCATGGCTGGCTCTCAGCCCGAAGGCTAGGGACAAGCCAGGCCTCACAGCACCAAGCCCTGACCAGCAGCCCCACGGTGACTAACCTCCATCCCCAGATACGCCTCTCTCACATCCTCCTCCTCAGGGTAAAGCAGCACTCAGGGCGCACACGCACACGCACAGGGTGCAACTGAACGCAACAAGCTGCTGCATTAAGGCAGCACCATGAAGCACCGATGCCACTAAACACATTCGTCTAAATAACAAATGTCCTTGCTCAGCTCATGCATAATCATGAGCGTGAAAAAAAGCAGAGAACAGAATTTTACACGTATGATGACCTCAAACATTTTAAGAAAATGAGGGAAGAGGAAAACCAGTTGTCTTTCACTCCCGGGGTTAGGGTGGATTTTGCCCCCTCTCTTGTACTACTTTAAAAATAAAAACAGGAGTTAACTTTAATTTTTAGACTGGTGCCGTCCCACCTGGCCCTGCCCTGTGGTCACCTGGCAGACAGCCTTGTGCCGTTGGACGCAGAGCCTGCAGTTGTGAGGAACACGCTGCCGATGGACCCCTGAGCCATTTCTGAAAGGGAAAGCAAAGGGTCGCACATAGCAAGGCTGGGAGGCCTAGCCGGGGGCCTCGCAGTGTCCAGTGCCAGCCTCCACGGGGCACGTGCCACGGCCAGGTCCCCCACAAGGGACACACACCCTCAGCGTGGCACAGTGCAGGGAAGGCACCACACAGACCTGTGAGTGTTGCAGCCACCACAGAGCAGGAAGCGGGGCCACAGGTAAGAAACGCATACCTGCACAAGCCTGGCTGATCTCCCTGGGCACTGGCGGGAGGGGAGGGGGCCAGGTCCCGAATCCCTAACGTGGTGGACAGGCCACACATCCACCAGCTAGGAGCCTTCCAGGATCAAGGACTCGCAGCCCAGTGAAAGCCCAGCATGCAGTGGGCCATCAGTCACCAGTGCAATGTGAGTCCCCCGCACCCCCAAGAAGACACTGAGCGGGGAGCCAGGTCCCGGGGCCATCAACCACCATGGGGCCCCATGCCAGCTATACTGCTCGAGAACCATGCTTCTCACTCTGACCCAGATGAACCCTGACTTTTCCACATGCCTGTCACACAAACACGCAGGCTACTCGCGGACTGCAGCTCCCCATCCAGTGGGCAGCGATGCCACAAGGCCTGAGCTTGGCCAACCTCAGGACATGCGTGGCCAAGAGGGCACGACTGACCTGTCACATACGGCTCCAGAGCTTTGGGCACCAGGCTCCGTGCCACCTTGAGGTCCTCGGCAGAGCAGCTGCCAGACTCCAGACCACAGGCCATGCCCATCCGCTTCAGCACCTCAATGTCATCGTGGATCTCAAAAGTGTTGTCGAAGTTGAACAGGTACTCGAATCTGCAGGATGGATGTGGTCACAAAGCCAGGCCCCAAGTGAAGTCCCTCTCTTGCTGTGCCCACCCAGAGCCCACAGGCTCACAGACCAAGGACGGGTGCCAGGGAATGGCACTGGGCATCACACCCAGACAGGCGTGCGCCTCACACATGTGCCAGCTGCCAGGCCGCGGCACCTCGGGGTGGCTACACTATCAACGCGCCGTGCCAGCAGCGGCCCCGAGAAGTCTCCCTGTGCACTGCCATGACACACTTGTCATTGGAGATGCTGCAGTCAATGACAGTCTTCCTGCTGGTGTTGACAATGATGAAGGGCAAGTGGATCACGGAGTTGGGTGGTGGTGGCCGACGGGCCTGCTGTTCCACCTGCCGGTTCCTCTGCACCAAGTTCTTGAAGGCGATTTGCTGGAAAGAGGGAACAACCAACCTGTGTGGCAACTGTCACCAGCACCATGCCCCACCCTCTTGGATCACACCAAGAGTGGCAGGAGGTGGGCATACCCCTGCGCCCCAAAAGCCAGAATGACAGCCCCTTCCTGGACAGGGTGCCACAGTGGCCCACCCAGACAAGGGCTCAGTGTCCACAGTGGACACACTGGACAGGCTGTGTGCCATGGGAAGAAGTGACAAAGGCAGCACGCTAGGTGTCGGGTAGCAGCCCCCAGCTCCTCTTCCCTCCCTGTGGGGATCAGGCTGGGACCCAGGGCTCCCAACACGCACGTCATCCACACTGGTGCCTGGGCCCAGACAGGACCGTTGGCTCTCTGTGGGGAAGCACAGCTGTGGCCACATGGTGTGGATACATCAGCCCCAAAACTTCCACTGTCCCCGACCAGTAACTGTTAAGGGTACCTCCGAGTACAGGCCCCAGGGATGCCACCATCCAGAACCGGGCTGTGGAGCACCCCCACACGCATGCGCCTATGTGTGCATGCCTGCTCACACCTGCACAGCCCCAACTGTCTGCATTCACACTCACACTTGCTCACGGCCATGCCTGTCCACTCACACTGCTGATGCTTGCACCCGCCTGCTCACACTGCCCACTCACACATCCACGCCCGCCTGCACGCTCTAGCAGAGGCTGTGCCCACAACGCCCTCCCAGTGTCCACCTGCAGGATAAGCTCCTGGAGCTGGGCCTGCTTCTGCTTGATGCGCTCCAGCCGCCGCTGCCTCTCCACCTGCAACACATACAGGGGACCGTCGCTGCGGTCGGCACAGGGCATTGAGAGCCCAGCTAAGGGTGCCAGGCCCCGCTACTCCACAGGTGCCCCACCCATCATCCCTGTGCTGGATGTGGCTCAAGTGTTTTTAAATCCCACAAGGGAAGGCTGGGAACTAGGCTCCATGTAAGCCCAGAGCTCAGTCAGCAGAGAGCAGAGGCACCCGGAGGTGCTCCAGCACACACATCACAGGGCAACCGCCAAGACCCTCTCAGGACCAGGACACCGTGATGCCCGTGATGCAAAAGGGAGGTTAGGGTGCACCTCGAGGTTCTGGCATTCCTGAGCCGAGTTCGTGGGCAGGCCAATCCACTTGATCTCCTTCTTCTCCTTGGAGATGATGTTCATGGCCATCAGCACATTTAAGGCATCGTACACTCGCCGCCGTATGTTCTTCTGATCGTAAGCCTGGGAGACAGACAGCAAAGATCTTCCACGTGACCTGAGCCCCACCACTGACTGTCGTGAATGTCTAGCCCTGAGCGCATCCCCGGGAGACCTGCAGGGGACCCCTCCAGGAAGGCTGTGACCACCTGCCGCTGTGCCACCCTAGGGCCCTCTGCACCTGCCCGCACTCACAGACTCGTTGGGCAGGATGTGGTTGTCGGCAGCACTGAACTCTGCCACCAGCTCGTCAGCCACCTCGTTATAGGAGGTGGTGCCTTTGCGCTGCACCTTCTCGCACACCTTCATGGAGAAGTGCCGCAGGCCCTTGCCGTGCTTCTCGCCCTTCCTGTTCCGCTTTCTGCAGAGGGAGACAGACAAACACCCAGGGTCAGCCCTGCCCCAAGATCCACAGGCCCTGCGGCCCACAGATCCCAGAGCCTCCGCACAGGTCCACCTCAGCACACAAGGACACAAGATGTCCCGTGGTCAGGGCAGGACATCTGTAAGACACAGGGTATCATGTCTTGGCATCCAACTATGCCCACATGCACAGCAAATTCTCCTGGAGATGATGTGCAGCCTCAGACTGCCACAGATTTTAGTGCAACTGAGAGATTTCCAGGGCTCATGTTGGCAGGCATGGCGACATGCGACACGTGCATGGCTGGCTACCCTACAGCCGCAGGTGCATAACACCAGCACATGTGGGACAGGAGGAAGCGCTGGCATGTCGCCACAGGGAGAACAAAGGGCCCTCACTTCTGACAGCTGCACTTTGGGCAGAGGTGGTTTTGCCACAGACCTACAGCAGACTACATAGCTCACAGCTGTGTCTGAGTTTTTGAGGCAAGGCTCAACTGACTCTCTGGACAATCACTTCTGGTTCAGATGCTGGAAGTGCTACGGCAGGACAGCCCAGCAGCACAGGCCAAGCCCAGGATGGCAGCGAATCTGCCCACAGCATCTCACAGACAGAAGGCAACGTGCAGTGGGTGTGACATGCACAGGGGAAAGGACTTCCTCCTTTCCAGGGCCTGGAACTCCTAGCCCTCCAGGGGGAGGGAACATGCCACCTCTGCTCCCAGCCAGCTTGAGTCGTGATGTGCAGCCAGGCAGGAGGCCAGGAGCCCTGGCTCCCCACCATGGGACTTTACAGAGGGTGACCCTCCGTGCAAGCATGGGGACCACGGGGGGCACTCACCCAGCAGACCACGGTGAGGACTCGGAGGGCTGGCTCTGGGACACGAAGTGTGTGCTCGGGGTATGTGGGCTCCCAACCACGATCGTGCTGGCTGCTGCTGGCCGCTGGGGCGTGCCAATCACCTGCAGCAGGGGACAGCTCAGGTTAGAGTCAGGGACCTCTTGCACCTGGACACTGGCTTTCGTCACCTGCTCTGGCTACAGCCACCACAAGATAGGACAGCAGTGACAATGCCCTGAGGTGGCCGATCCCACCCTTTGGTTCTGAGCCAGCACTATCTTCTCAGTGTGAACACTACAGCCATCCAGGTGAGGCCAAAGATGGCAGAGCTCACACTGTGTGGAGCTCAGTGGCAGTCGGATTTAACAGTGGGCACTCAGACGTGCTTCTAGTTCTCCTCTTGGGCTTTTACTTTTTAATAAGACAGATAAGCCAGGCTAGCCACAGACATACAGCACGCCGTATCCCACAGCTGCCAGCCACGGTGAGCTCAAGCCCAGCTGGGACTTCACAGTGAGCTGTCCGCCTCCTCCAGCAGAGGACACAGACACGCCCTGCACACTGCCAGGCATGGTCTCAATGGCAGCTCGAACGCCTTGCTGCAGGCCCATCTCCCTGACTGCTCTTGGTAAACACCCTGTGTGCAGCTCACCATCACACGTCGCAGCCACCACACACCACAGGGGCCCAGAGCTATTTCAGCTTGGGGGACTGAAGTCATGTGCTTGGCTGCCGGACCCATGGAGGCCCTGGCTGGTGAGCTGGACTCGTGCTGTGCACCCTGCTCATGTTCCCTCCTCCCAGGCCTGGCTGGGATGCCGCACAGGACCCAGTGCCCACCCAGGCCCATCACCTCAAACAGGGAAGGGCCTCACTGCCCACAGCAGAACAGCCAGTGTGCTTTTCTAAACCTTTGGTTATAAAATGATTCCTGGTCACCTGCAACACATAAGCTCATTCACATGGGTGCTGTACCAGAGCCCAGGAGAACAGCCACAAGCTCTAGCCACAAAGCTCAGTGTGGCCAGGGATCTGGCCTTCACACGAGGAAGCCCCTGCCTCTGCCACCTGCTCCTGGGCACACCTCCACCCACGCCAGACAAGAGGGAGCCACTGCTGTGATGGAGGAGCTGAATCCTGCTGTCACATGAGACTCAGTACCTGTCCCATCAAGCTAGAGAGGTGGCAAGGCAGAACAAAACTGGGCTTTTCAGCTTTATCAAATGGTACTGAAAAGCAAAAAATTCAACAGAAAAGGTAGGAGGGGTCAAACATGCAGGCATGGTCGTTTTCTCTGAAGAAATGGGGTACACGGAAAAGTCACCCAAAAGACAGCAGCAGCGAACCTACCCAGTACTGCTTCTGGGGATTAGGAACCCATGGGAGGCTGTGGAGGCCTGGGTGACTGTGCGTCAAGGCCATGCCTTTTACTCCAAATGCAACCCAGGTCTTCTCCCATGGGGGTGGGAATGGGGGGTGGGGGTGGGACTGCCCTCCAAGAAGGGCAAGGAGGGAGCTGGGGAGGTGGGAGCACTGTAGGAGGAGCAGAAGGAAGGTCAAGAGACATGGATGTCACCGAGCCTGGGGCTGGGTGTGTGCCCAGAGCAGAGCCTGCAGACCAGGCTGCCAGGAAGGCTGAGCACCTCTGGGCCCAAGAATAGCCATAACATGGCGGGTGGGGGTCCTGCTGTAAGACCCACCCACCTCCACAGGGTCTAGGTCTCCTCCCCTGACCCCAAACGTAGGACAGGAGGAAGGCACTGGCCCAATGCCCAAGACAGAGACTGGGGAGGTTAGGCACTATCACTATAGAGTGGCCTTGCTATTCAGCACTGAGGACTGTGCAGGTACAAAAGTCCGGGCAGGAAGCTGCTCGGGCTTGGGCCACAGCCTATGCTACACCTGCCAGGGATGCCAGGAACACCCACCACACATGGTAGCTTCCACCCAGTCACAGAGGGGACAAGTGCTCTGAACTAGTAAGTCCAATGCAGTACATCAGCAACCTGGTGAGCATCACCACAGGGTGTCACTGACCCCAGCTGGTGTCCACTAAGTGCCATCAGCAATCCTGGCCACTGTCTACACTCCCAGATCTGCCTGCAGGCGCACGTACACGCACACCTCCCAGCCAGGCCCACCCTCCACCTTACCACTTGTTGTGTGATGTTGACATTAGACTGTCCGAAGGTTTTGGGCAGGAGTTGCTTCCCGAGTGTGTTCACTGTGGATGGGTGGACGGCCACCAGGGACACCACACCTACAACACAAGGGCACAGGTCTGGGTCACGCTACTCTGTGATTGGCCTAAATAAACATGATGGCTTCAGGAGAGCGACACTCCCTGAACTGCTCTGTGGGAGACACCCAGGAGCTCCACTCTCAGCCCGTCCCTCCATCAGCTCCCGCCCGGGCCGCACAGACCAGGCTGTGTCCAGCGTCCCCAACTTCTCCAATCGGGGACCAGCAGCCCTGCTACCTTCGACTCAGTAAAGTGGCATTTCCCTCTGTTCTAATCTGGCAACACAGTTTGAAACGTACAACGTAATACTGGTACAATGCCACACACAACCGCTCCTGGGAGGCCCGTCACAAGGTCAGCTTCATGACACGGCCCAGGAGCAGACTCACTAGGAATACCACTCTTTAAAAGGCAAACTGTACTGAAAGGTCTTTTCAAAGGAGCTACACAGTACTACGTATACACCTGCCAACTCCTCAGTGTGACTATGTATTGCAAACATATTTTGAGAAACTAAAGGAAGGTTTCAAATACAGCTTTATGAATGGTCTGCTGCAATCCTTTAGCAAAATATTCTAATTATTCATATTTACAGTTGCCATAACCCATTCATATCTACAACTTAAGATACCAAATTATAGAATCATGTGGCTTAGTATTTTCTTACACTAAATGCTTTTAAATATGTAAAGGCTAACACCCTAGTTTTTTAAAGTAAATTCGGAGTATGGTTAAGGTACCCAGTATGTCCCGACGAAATGTGCAGGGACAGTGAGCAGGGGCCCTGGGAGGCAGGTCCATCTCCACACTGTCCACTATGCCACACACTGTTTTTACCACTGTTGCCACATAACACAGTTTGAAATCTGGGGTTGGTGCCTCCTGCCTTTTTCCTGCTGCTCAAGATTGCTTCCACTCTTCTCTGGTCTCTTCTGGTTCCAGATGAAATTTGGAATTGTTTTCTCTAGTTCTGTGATGGTGCTGTTGGTACTTTTTATAAGTATTTATTTATTTAGTACAGGGTCTCGCTATGCAGCTCAGACTTGTACTGATCCTCCTGCATCAGCCTCCCAGCGCTGGAATTACAGGCGTATGCCCCTCCCCCACTTTAGTGGCCAGCTCAGCATGCCCAAGGTTCCAGGGTGGCACAGCATGCAGTACCAGGGATGGAACCTGGGTCCGTGCACCTACCAGGCAGGCACCTAGACCACCAAGCTAGCTCCCCAGCCTGCTATTGGTATTTTGACTGGAACTGCATTAAACCTGCTTACAAGTTTGGAAGTGTGATCATTCTGACAAAACTGATTTTCAGAAATAGGGGATATGTTTCCATTTTCTGTTATCCTCTTTGAGCTCCTTTTTAGATGACTATAATTTTCATTGAAGAGGTCTATCACTTCTTTGGTAAGGTTAATTCCTACATATTTCCTTTTTCTTGGTGCTACTGTGAATGGTATTATTTTCTAATTTCTTTCAGTGAGTTCATTATTGAGGTAGAGAAACACTTTTTTTTTTTTGCTTTTGAGACAGGATTTCATTGTGTAGCCCAGGATGGCCTTAAACTCACAGTGATTCTCCTGCTTCAGCCTCCTGGGTGCTGGGATTACAGGCATGTGCCACCATGTCCTGTTCAATATTGATTTTTTAATGCTTACTTTGAATCCTGCTACACTGTTGAATTTGGCCATTAATTCTGAGTCTTTTGGTAGAAATTTTTTGGTTCTTCTAGGTAGAGGACCATGTCACCAGCAAGTAATAATTCTTCCTTTTCTATATGTATCCCTTTCATTGCTAACTCTGGCCTGATCTGGCTAATATTTTGAGGACTGTATGGATTTTCTTGTCTTATTCCTGATTTTAGAGAGTTTTCAGTGTTTCCTCATTCTAATGTTTGTCACAAATGGCTTTTATCAAATTGAAGTAAGGCCCCTCTACACCTATTTTCTTCAGGGTTTGTATCACGAAGGGATGTTGGATTTTGCTATAAAAAATTCTACAGCTACTGAGATGATATGTGATTTTTGTCCTTGTTTTTGTTTATGTGCTGTATTACTGATACTGATTTAGATATGTTGAACCATCCCTGCATTCCTGCGGTGAAGCTACTTGGACATGATATATGCGCTTTCTGATGATTTGGTGCATTGCCTGCTGGGGTCCTGTTGAAGAGTTTCGCATTTATGTTCATTAAACGACTGGCTACTAGTTCTCTCTTTTGGTCCTTTTCTGGTTTTGGGAGAACAGTAATGCTAGCTTCCAGAAAAGGCTTTGAGAGTACTCCTTCCCTTTCAATTTCATTAAAAAAAGTTTGAGGCATATCAGCATTAGGTGTTCCCTGAACTTCTTGTAGAATTCAGTGGTGAATCCGCTAGGTCCTGGGCTTTTCATAGTTGCTAAGCTTCTTAAGTTATTGCTTCAATTTTATTACCTGTTATGGCTCACTTAAAAGTTACATTATTTATGGCTTACTTAAAAGTTGCTACAGAATTTTATAACCTGTTATGGCTTCCTTAAACCAACTTCATTACCTTAAAGGCTTATGTAGGGTTTTTATATCTTCTTGGTTCAGTTTTAATAATTCGTATCTATCTAGAATCTATCCATTTCTTCTGGATTCTCCAATTTATTGGAATACAGGTTTTCAAAGTAGTGGTATCCATTTGATTTCACCGTTTTCATTTCATTTTTAATTGCACTGACTTGGATTTTTTTTAGTAAGATTGGATAACATTTTATCTATTTTGTTTGTTTGAGCTAGTGTGTGTGTGTGTGTGTGTGTGTGCGCGCGCGCGCGCGTGCGATTTAGTCTTATTTTCATTAATTTCTTGAGGTCTTTATAATTTCCTTCCTTTCATACTAGCTTGGATCTGGACTGCTACTTTTCTAAGATTCTAAGGTGCATCACTGGGTTATTTATTTTTCATTGGATTATTTATTTAAGCTCACTCTGTCTGATGTCAGCATTCGTGCTATAAACGTCCCTCTTAGGACTGCTTCCATGCTGTCTCATGGGTTGTGGTATGCTGCACTGGTATTATCATTTGATTCTAGGAACCCATTTCTTTCTTGATTTCCTCTGTGACTCACCGATTATTCAAGAGTATATTATTTAATTTCCACCTGTGTGCATTATATTTATGGTTTCTTTTTCCATTTTTATTTTCATTACAGTATGACTTGATAATATTCATGATAATTTTGATTCTTTTGCATTTACTCAAGCATGCTTTATGGGCTAGTATTTTGGAGAAAGTTCATGCACTGCTAAGAACGTGTAGCAGTGGGTAGAACACTCTAGGTGTCTATTAACATGTTCCAGTCTGAGCTACCAGTGGTTCAAGCTGGCAGGAGAGTAACACATCCAAGTCAGTCAGCCAGCAGCAAGACACAGGAATTACAGCTTCATTATGAACATGATAAATCCATTTGTATAAAGGTTTGGTTCAATCCTGGTATTTCATTATGGATTTTTTTAATCTGGTTGACCTCTTTGTGACAGTGGGATATTAAGATTTCCCCCCGCATAATCATGTTGAAGTTTATCTCATCTTTATGTCCAACAGCATCTGCTTTACTTACTTGGGTATGCCAATGTTTAGGGCACTTATGTTCATAATTAGTATTTCTTCATGTTGAATTTGTCCCTTAAACAATATGCAGTCACCTCTTCTGACCACTTTTTGTTTGAAGTCCTCTTTGTCTGAAGATAGGACAGCTCTTCCTGTGTGTTTTCAGTTCCCCATTGCATGGAATATTGTTTTTATACTTTAATATTTAGTCCATGAAAATTCTTTTGGATTTAAAAGTCCTTCCTGTATAAAGCAAACTATTGCACTTTGCTTTCTGATCCATTCTGCAAAATTCAACCTTTTGATTGCAGAACGGAGACCACTCACATTAAGAGTTAGTACTGAAAGGCACTAATTACTTTCTGTCATTGCATTATTTTCCTGTTTTTGATTTTGTTCACCTGTACTCATTCCCTTCTCTGGTGTATTCACTGTTTTAGAGTTTTTAGCATTGTTGGCTTCATTATTTCTTTCTAGAATACCCATGAGAATTTTTCAGAGTGCCAGTTTGATGGTCAGGAATTTCCTAAGATGTTCTTTGTCATGGAAAGACCTTGTTTATCCATCTGTTTTCAAAGACAGTTTTGCAAGATATATCAATCTGGGTTGGAAGTTGTTTTCTTCTAGGGCTTGAAGCTTCAGACTTTCCTGCCTTTGATATTTATTTTGAGAAGTCTACTTAATTCTAGTAGATATATCTTTATAAGTGATTCATTGCTCTATTCTGTGAAGATTCTATCTTTGTGCTGGACTTCTGGGATTTTATAATGTTTTGTGAAATAAAGACTTTTCCAATTAAGCTTACTTGGGACTCTACATGCCTTATTTATCTGTACATTAAATCCTTTCCCCATATTTGTACATTTTCTACTTTTTTTTTTTTTTTTGCGGAACCAGGGATTGAACTCAGGCCCTTGCGCTTGCCAGGGAAGCGCTTATTCCACTGCGTCGTATTTTTATAAACTTATTTTTATGCCATTTGTGCTATCTTCTGATTTCTTCCCTTAATCTTTTCAGCATCATCCAGCAGCTGCTGGATCCACCTTCCATGTCACCTTTTCGTTTCTAAGGCACCTCTGAGTATCCCAGTCCTGATACTGCCCTCACAGCGCTCACTCCGACTCCCCACACTTGCAGAAGAACTTCACTCTCCTGAACGTCTGGTACCTTTTTATTAACTCCAATTCTTTGCTAAAGTGGCACTGATTGTTTTATATCATTTTGTTTAGCTCAGCTAGCTTTTTATTAGTGTTTTCTGCAAACTCAACTAATCAATTTTTTTAAAGAGAAATGAATAAAACAAAATTTCAAAACAGTACTGGTGGTTAATATATTGCTTATTATTATCTTTTTAAAAAAATCTTTGGGCTGGTGAGATGGCTCAGTGGTCTAAAGCACCTACTTAGAACAAACTCAGCCCCCCCTGGTGGGCTGAGTTGGGGACACACACACACACACACACACACACATAAATAAATAAAATTTTTTAAAAACCTTAAAAAAAAAAAAAGAAATTTAAAAAATCTTTTATTTATTTATTTGGTACAGGGTCTCGCTACACAACTCAGACTCGTAGTGATCCTTCTGTCTCCGCCTCCCCAGCACTGGAATTACAGACATGCACTACTACGCCCGGTTTCAGTGCCCAGCACAGTGTGTCCAGGGTTCTGGAGCTGGCACAGCATGAGGTATCTAGGATCAAACCTAAGTCCTTCCACTTGCCAGGCAGGCACTGAGACCGCTGAGCTACCCCCCCCCCGCCTACTTATTATCTTAAATTAGTTACTCAGAGTGTAACATATCAGCACTTAATTGTCCAAACAACAGTAGCACAAACCTTTCTTTTCAATGAACTGAGAGAAATTAGTAGTATAACTCTTTTTTTTTTTTTTTGATCATCATGGGAATTGAACTCAGGACCTTGCACTTGCCAGGCAGACACTTGTGCCACTGAGCTACCTTTCATATATATGTTTTTCTTTTTGCTTTTCCCTCCTTCTTTTGTACATTCCCTCACTCCAGTTTCTCTTTCCTTTTTAAGTTTTTTTTTTCCATTTTATAATATCTAGTGTACATTCTGGATTCATTTTGTACATTAAGTCTATTATCTGCTTGGCTGTACTTCCTTGAACTCACCAAGCACCATATTATTGGTTTTTGTAAAATCTCCTTTATCATTTATAATAATTCAGTGTATGAGTTTTGATTTCTGCTCCACTGATGCCCCAAGGATAAGCTTTGGGGATCTGGGGTTTTACAAGGCATTTTCTTGCTTTGTCTATCTGTGTGTGTGTGTGTGTGTGCGCGCCCATATACGCACACACGCACACACTGAAGTCTGATGTACTAGCATATACAGAGACAAATCGGTTAACAGTAACTGTGCCATCCTGGCTACAGCAATAAGATCAACAATAATACACTCAAAGACAAACTGGATATTGATGTAACAGAAGAATGAACAACAGGGGCTGGGGAGACGGCTCAGTGGTCTAAAGCACCTACTTAGAACAAGCAAAGCACAGGGACCGCGGTTCGATCCCCAGCACCACATGCCAGCCAGCCCGCCCCCCGGTGGGCTGGGCTGAGCTGGCCACACACAAAAATAAATAAATTAATTAATTAGAAAAAAAAAAAAAGAATGAATAACAGGGGCCTGCCCTTTAGCTCAGCTCTTTAAGTGGCTGCTTCCACAAAGCACTCAGGCTCAGGTTGCTGTGGTTCGATCCCCACAACGCAAGCCAGCCAAACCTGCCCTGAAGGCATTCGGAGCAAAAAAAAAAAAAAAAAATGAATGAATAATAGCCAGGCCTGGTGGCACATGCCTGTAATCCCAGCACTCAGGAGGCTGAGGCAGAAGGATTACCACAAGTTAGAGGCCAGCCTAGCTACAAAGTGAGCTCAAGGTCAGCCCAAACTACAGAGTGAAACCCCGTCTTAAATAATAATAACAATAATAATAATAACAATATGCTTAACCATAGAAAAAAGGTCTACAGTTAATATACACAAAGATAAACCAATACTGATACACAGTAAATCAACAACTATGCTTCCAACAACAGAAAAGAACTCAGCAATAATATCAAGAATGAACTAAATACCTAAAGATTAATACAGCTTAATTGGTATACTAGTAAGATGGAGTAGGGAAAAAGGAAAATGAAAGAAGTAAAATTTGAAAAATCAAGGAAGGAAACACGAGGAGAGAGAAGTGAGACAAAGGATCCTACTATGGGGTAAGAAAATATTAACAGACTCGAATAAAACTAACAGAAAAGAACAAATAAGAAAAAGGCAGCAAAATAAAAAAAATAAAAGAGGCAATAAATTATCAGGCCTCGAGGAACTGACAGAAGGAGGGAAAGAGGGGGAAGTGGAGGAAGAAGAGAAGGGAAGGAAAGAAGGAGGAGGAGGAGGGATGAGTCCAAAAACCTGCCGTATGTTTTTGCAGGACTCTTTTCTTCCCTGGGTCTGCAGCCTTAGGATCCAGCAGATAAGGGAGATGAGCAGTAAGTCCCCACTAAGACCTATTTTGTTTCTGTGCTCAAATATCTCAGTGTCAGTGTTGGACCCTAAATCAGTTCTCTGCCTAGCTCTACATGCCTGTGCACTTATGAGGCGTCCCAACCCCACCACAGAAGCCTCTCTGCCCATACTCCCCAGGCTATGGCAATTGCCCAAGCTGAGGCATGCCCATATTCCCTGGCAGACTGAGAAATCAGTCAGACCACTGTCTCTATTCCCGACGCAGCCAGCAGAGTGGAGGAGCTCAAGCCGTCTTCTAGACGTAATGGCAGCATTTCCAGATCCAGCCACTGCTGAAAGCCACATGCGGCAGGCCTCCCTTCTCACCACAGGATAGAACCTCTGTGTGCCTCCTAACCAAACCTAAACTTCTCAGGCAGTCTACGTCCAATCCACTCCCACTGTGGCCATCTCCTATAGCCATCTCCCATCCAGTCCTGTGGGGGGCAGGGGGGCACCAGAGAGCATGGAGCACACTTTCCTGGCAGCTGCTCTATGGCTCAGTCCCAAACAATTAGCCCTTTCCCAAGACGGCTCCAAGTGAAACGTCAGATGTGCAGATGCTACACTGGACCACCCCCCGCTAGCAGCCTGCCTTGTGGAAGCAGCCACTTTCAAAGTAAAAACCCACTCTGCTTTTGTCGTTTACAACAGCCACCGGCATCTGACGGGTCAGCGCTACTGGGCCAGTCTGCTGTCTCTCCCGGGAGCTGGTGACCCTGCTGGTGAGCTTTGTTCTCCATTTCTGTGTAGCTGATGGCTCTTTAGATTCCGCATAAAAATGAGATCATAAAGTGCTTCTCTTTCTGTGCCTGGATGATTTCATTCAGTGGACATTCTCTGCACTTATCCATGCCCTGGGACAGTGGGGTGGCCAGTGGCCTGGGAAAAGCCCTGCCACCTCCACAGCCCAGACAGAAGCCAGGCAAAGCTCAGAGGTCGGCACCACACAGGCCTGTGAGGGTGCAGAACACCTCGAGCCATCACATGGCTGTTGGGAGGGAAACAGTCTGGGACCAGCAGTTCTCACCAAGAGGCCACAAGTACGCGGCCACACACAGTGGACGCTAGCACTCACGCCGGCCTGTCCTCAAGGGACTGTCCATCCAGGACACCGTACCACATGAAACTCACTGTCCACCCACAGCACTGCGCTCTTCTTGGGCTCTGCGGCAGGCTCAGCCTGGCGCACGCTCTGCAAGAGGAGGGGCTCTGAGTCTCCGTAGGATGTACTCGTTCACATCACTGGTACAGCCACCCGGGCAGGCCCCTGGGCAGGAGCTGTACAGCACCACTGCATCCGCTGGCGGAGGGCTCTGAGGCAAACCAAGGCTTCCTGAAGGAAGACCTCAGCCTCCAGACTGCGCTGTCCACGCCTGCGTGGCGGGCTCCAGACATACCAGTCCCACAGCCAAATTCCCTGCCACATCCACATAGCACTGGAGGATGCTGACACGCAGGGGCCTTGGAGATGACCTTCTGAGCAGCAGCAGGAGATGAGGCAACGCCAGAGGCTGCGACACCGAGCAGAGCTGGGAGGAAAGAGGACTCAGCGGGGCCACCAGCCCAGGTCCACCACGTGACAAGACAGGAGCTGCCACCCACCTCCACCCCAGTCACACAGCTAGTTGGACTGTGTGTGCTCTAGACTCTGCTCTATAAATCCCCTGACAGACACAGGGCATGTCTGCTGAGGGCGATCGTAGAGACAGCCTATCCTCTGTTCATCTTTCTTGCCTCTGTCCTCCCCAGCCACCCCCTCCCCCAGCAGGGCTGACTCTACAGCCTCCAAGCTAAAACACTCCAACACCACCAGGGCTGTGGGGCAGAAGCCAGGGCCAGTTCACTGAGCACTGCCATGCAGGGTATCACATATGGGTGACATTCAGGGGACATTCTGGGGTCGTGAGCTCTGTGATGAGCTTTGCCCGGCATGAGTGTGGCTGGGTTCTACCCTCAGCTCCACAAATGAGAACAAAAGGGATTTCCCACCGGGGATGGCCCAGAGGAAGCCTGGGCTCTCCACTATAAGGTACCAACGAATGGTACAGGCAGCGGGGGCAGCGGCAGGCACACCACCTCCCTGACCAGCAACAACGTCAACCACGACAGACCAGCAGTATGTCCCTCAAGCCAAAAGAAGCACTGTCAGAACATGTAGAACCAACACTGGAGGCCCTCAGTTCGGATCAGGAATACATGGCCCTGGGTCTCGCCGTGTTCCCTGGGCCATCACATCCAATTGAGCAGGCTCTGTGAAACCCTGGTCCCCCTACAGGGCAGCCTGTCATGAAAGCAAGGACTCCACCCTCAACAGTCAGTCCACCTATTACAGGAACTCTCCAGAAGATTTGTTACAGGCCAACAGCAGCACTCCCTTGTAGAGAGGGCAGGTACAGCTGAGGGAAACCTCACTCCGTACTCTTTCTGGCACTGGTGTCCGACCTGGGCCACAGTAAGTCTAGAGTATCTGGCTGTGGTACGAATGGCACTGAGGACCACAGAGGCACCAGGCAGTCTGAGCAAGCACTTGCAGTCCAGCAGACAAGGCTGAAAGGGCCAACTCCAGGCTCACATGAGGCAGAACCATTGGGGCCAACCAGGGTCAGAGACACAGATACAGCAGGAGCAGCAAGGAAACCCAGCCTAAAGGCCACACAAAAAATCCCACCTGCAGGAAGTCACACACATGGCTTAACTGTGCTGCCTGGCCCCAGCACAAGGTTGGGCTCAGGATGGATTTGAACTGCGCCTGATCTCAACCTTCCACCTGACCCTGTATCACAGCTGGACTTAACATGAATCCATCTGTGTGGTGTGACCTGGCCCTCCCACCCAGCCTGGCTCATGGCTGAACTTGGCATGGACCTGAGCACAGGCAAGCACTTAGGGATAGAGAAGCCAGAGCCTGCACATGGCAAGAAGAACACTTATGACCGGTAAGCAAGGACAGAAATTAAGCAACCCCAGGAGAGCGGCGTCATCACACATATCCAAGGAAATGAAGTTGTGCACTTTCATAGAATTATTTATCCAAAGGATTGGATCAGATCATATCATATCATATCATATCATATCATATCATATCATATCATTCCATTCCATCCCTCAGAATTATTTAACTGCTTTATCACTGGGGTAGGAAGCATCTTGCCTAAGTTTTGAAAATTTTTACATTTAGGAGGAGACACAGAGCCCTGTTCCTCTCAGGCAGGCTGAGAATGCTGCCAACCCTGAAAGATCAAGTGCCCCCTCGGCCCAGTGGTTCTGTGCACACTACCTCCCTGGGACACTTGGGGAGGCCCTGCTACAGGGACAGGCACTCATGCCCTATGCTCTTGGTGACGCGGGTAGGCTGAGGCCTGAGGCCGTCTCCTGCTTTGCCCCTCATGGACTGTAGGGTGAAGAGGGGACAGTGACAGACAGAAGGCATCTGGACCTGGTTCTTAGAGGCCAAGTTAAGGACACAGCTGGGCTCCCTGGCCTCTGGGATGTATGCATCCAGATGCCAAAAAACAAAGACATGGCCAGGCAGGTGCAGCAGAAGGCCAGGCAGGTGCAGCAGGCCGGCGGGCACAGCACATAAGCAGCCCAGAGCCACAGTAGGCAGGGTCACCCTATAGGGGCACACTGTTAAGGGAAAGACAGATGAGTTCATGTATGACAAGGAGTAAGTTAAGTGGGGAACAGAACACTCCACCACTCGCAGCCCTGGGCTACTGGTCCACCCATGGTGCTTCTAGGGTTAGCAGAGCAGCCAGAGTCCTTTACAGTACACAGAAGGCCACTGCATCCAGGGTACGTGGAGGACATGACGGGTGAAGCACAACAGCTCTCCAGTTACAGGACAGCATCCTGACAAGAGGGCCCAAAAGTGCAAGCTGTTGGGTCCTAGAGCCCAGAAATGGACCCCCTCATCCTCCTCCCAATCCCTGGAGACCAAAGTCGGAGCGCAGAACTGCTGAGGCGCACAAACATTGCCCAGGACACCATCCCACTAGGGTCTCTCTGCAGCACAGCACTAGGACAGCCCAGCCCCAGCAAGCAGCACAGGTTCTTGACTGTTCTACACCAGCTAACCTCCTGCACACAGGGTGTGCAGCGTAGCAGCAGGGGTGTGGGGTGCAGGTATGGGGTGGCCTGCCGCCCTTGTCCACGGTGGCTGCACCAGCAGACTGCAACACTCAGCTCCAATCATGAGCAGGCACATTTCCAGAGCAGCATCCTTACCTTTCCCAGGACTCAGGTTCTGGTCTATGAAGACCTTGAGTTCTCCATTGGCTTCAATTAGACCGGCCTGCAGAGAACAACAGCAATGGTCAATACAGTGTCTGCAGAGCCATGGCCACAGCTAATACACTGGCCCTCACAAGCACCCTAATTCACTTCCTAGACAGACAGAGGGCTGCTGCCAGACCACCATGACCTGATACGGTGTGCTCCATCAGCCATGCATTCACAAAAACCTGAGGTAGTGGGGAGGCTCCTGGAAAGTGCTAAGTGCAAGGCCATCACACTAACACAGGGCAGAACACCTAAGGACCTCACTCTGCAGGAGCACTATGGAAACCTGGCATTTTCCTCCTGCCCCAGAGAAAGCCCAGGCCTGAAGCCCAGGCCAGCCCACCCAGAGAGTTTGGGTGCATCTGCAAATGTACTCAGCACACGAGCTGGGCTAGCAAGAGGATGACAGAGCTCACTGTCCATGTGACACAGATGGGGCTGAGGGTCATGTGTGAGAGGGCATGACTCCAAGCCCACAGGGCCACTGGCAACTTCCTCAGAGCCCTAGGGACAGGAGGAGATAGAGCTGCCCAGTTCCTAAAGATGCCAAGATCAGGCAAGAGACCATGCTGACCGACACGTCAACAGGTTCAATCGCCCTTCCTGAGCCAAACACAGTGGATAAGGCCAGGAGGGTGCCCCAGGACCCTGAGCATGCGTGAGGTGGGGATCAGTAAGGACAGGGGAGCAAAGTTGAGCAGGAGTCAGGGTAACACCCCAGTGGTAAGGGCAAGAGGTTACAAGCAGGCAGGTAAGGCCAGATGACAAGGCCAGGTGCCTGTGGCCCAGTGTAGGGCTGGACGACGAGGCCACGAGGTAGAGCAAAACGAAGACAGGAAAGAAAGAATGAAGACGAGGGGGTGTGACCTCAGGGGATACAGGTGAATGATGTCACAGGCCCAGTGGGTGAGGTCCTGTGGTAGAGTCAAGGTGAAAGGCTGAAAGTTTACAGCTAAGCAGGTATGGCTGGTTCCGTGAGCTGAGAGGTTCCTAACAGTGGGTGAGCACCAACCAGTGGTAAGGCCAGGTGGGCAGTTCAGAAGGCTCGGGCCAGGGAAAACCAGGTGCACAAGACCAGATCAATAACAGCGGGGATGACGTTGTGGCTGTCAGAGCACAGAAAAAAAGGAAGGCCAGGCCACGCCAGGGCGAGTTAAAGCCAGGGAGCAAACCCAGGGTATGGCCAGGAAGGTGTGGTCACACAGGCCAGGGCAAGGTGCACAAGGCCAGCAAAGGAAGGTCCACAAAGTCACACTGGGCTCTAGGTCACCAGGGCACGGCCTCAGGACAGGCCCAGGGGAACACGTCCAGGCGGGGCTGGGTAAGACCCAAACACAAGGCAGGAGATGATGCCCAGAGGAACGGCGACATGGTGAGGCCAGGCAGGTGGCTGAGGACAGCACAGCACAACTGTGAGCAAACATGTGGGAACTGGTGGCTCAGGCAGAGCTTAATGACCAAAACTGCAGTGCAGGGGGTGGTGAAACCAGGAGGCAAGGCCAGGCTACCAGGTCAGGTGGGCCAGGACGGGTGGAGAAGGCCAGTGAGCCAAGGGCAGGGCAAGGCAGGAGTCTGATGGCCAGGTATTCTGCACCACAACCCAAGAGGTTAAGGCCAGAGGAAAAAAGAGCAGGTAAGGCTGGTAAATCAAGGTAGGAGGTTAGCGCCAAGGCAAGGCCTAGAAGGCTGGGCCAGTCAGATCCCGTGCATACAGCCTGTAGCTTCAGATCAGGCCTGGAGCTGTGGTTTGGTGACATGCAGGGGTCCCAGGGAAGCACAGGGACCAAGAAACAAGAGGACACCACAAAGCCACAGAGCCACAGAGTCTTGGCATGTCTTAACACCCATGGCCTCAGCTGTACCTCCAAAGAAGCCTGGCCTAATTATGTTCCTCAGGTTTCTGTCCTTTGCACTTAAGAAGTCAATACAGGGCTGGGGAGATGGCTCAGTGGTCTAAAGCACCCACTTAGAACAAGCTTAGCAAAGCACAGGGACCGCGGTTCAATCCCCAGCACCACATGCCAGCCAGCCCCGCCCCCTGGTGGGCTGAGCTGGCCACACATACACACATAAATAAATAAAATTTAAAAAAAAAAATCTTAAAAAAAAAAAAAAAAAAAAAAAAAAAAAAAAAAGAAGTCAATACAAAAGAGCTGGCCACATCTCAACACTGCAAGCTCACCCTGCAGATGCACTGGTCCAGGCCCCGGGATGCAGCCCACTGTGCACCTGTGCCCTAACAGGCCCCTTCCTTCCTGTACTTTCTCCAGGGAGAACCAGCCACATTGGCCGTGGGCAACTTCCCAGCAGGGGCCTGAACCTGACCTCACTGCATGGGTCACCACAGCATCAGGGCTCCACCACAAGCCAGCCACCCCACACCTGTGACAAAATCACCTCTAGACATTGCAAAACTACTCTCAGCTTAGAACCACACCCTGCAAGGCATGATTTAAGGACTACACCACCCCTCAAACAGATCTGTTCCCCAGGGCTGAGAGGTGAGCACATGCCCACCTCACACTTGGCCCTGGCTCTGTGTGGACCTGAGACGGCAGGGCAGGAGCCAGCTGAGCAGGGGCCAGGCAGCCGCTGTGCTGCCCGCCTATCATCTGCCTACCACTGCACACCCCACGGCGGGTGTTAAGGGTACAGAAAGCCACTCTTTTGTAACACAAGGTGTCAAAATCACAAAGGAAATGCAAGCTCTCTTTTCTAGAAAGGAAATTAGAAAATAAAGCCACCCAGAGTTCCTCAGTTCACAGGTCATACACAGAACAGTAATACAAAAATCTTTGCCAAGCCAGTGCTGTGGTAGTAGGCAACTTTGCAGGGCCGTGACATTGACAGGCTGACCTCCCACACCTGACCGATATCCTGGGGCCCACATGGCCTTCCTGCAGGAAGCCCATGCCATGGTTGGAATATCTGTCCCTCAAATCCCTATGCTGGGTGTGACCCCAAGGTGGTGGCCTTCATGGCGTCGTGGGGTGACAAGGTGGGGCCCTCATGATGAGCCTGGCCTCCTCTTACAATATGAGAGGGTGCTGCTCTGGACCATGACCATGAGACATATACTGCTGTCACCTAGCCACCCCTGTACAGGACTGAAATACTCCTGGCCCTGATGCACACTCGCTGTCCCTGAGTCCCATTCCTGGCAGAGGCCCTAGAGAAGCTGGAACCATATGGACACCTGGATAGCCATGAGGGAGCAGGCTCTGCTCACAGCAGGGTCAAGGCTCTGAGCCCCACCACAGCTCCTAGGACAGGGCACTGGGTTCCACCATGCCAAAGGCCACACAGAATGACAAACACATGCTGCTCCTGAGGCAGCCTGTTCCACAGCACTGGGAGGCACTGTGACCTTGGGCATCAGGGTTTGGAGGCATGCTCTGAGAGGATCCAGAGCTGCAGAATGCCCATGGAGGGCACTGTGGCATCCGGCATCACGCCGCTTCTTGCAGAAGCAGATCCCAAAGATGGCGATCCAGGGGCCGGGGCTGCTCTAGCCTCCCTGGAGACAAGCACCAGCCATTTCTGTGGTGTGGGCCCAAAGGCAGGCAGCCGCGTGGCGCTGGAGCAGCTACTGTGCAAGTGAAGGCTGCCCTTGGCTATCACCCACCCTCCAACACATGTCTCAGAGTAAAATCAGGGACCATGGTGGCCACCTTGGGCAGCACACCAGCACCCGTTTACATCCACTGAGTCCATCTCACGCTCCACAGGAGACAGGGGCAATCCTGGGATGCAAAGCCAGGGCCCTGCCTAGCAACCACAGAGCACCAGGCAACCGCCGGGGTTGGGCACAGCAGTGCATCGCGGGCTGTCAGCACACAGCCTGCAGGGTTCTCCACCTGCAACCCTGGTCTCCACTGGTGCCCAGACCACACGTGTCCCAGGCCACATCCTCAGACTGAACACAGAACACACCAGGACAGGTCAGATAACAGCCACTGTGGTTTCGAATGTGATGGTATCCTTGCCGGCTAATGTCACAACCCCAGTGAGGCCACCACAACGCACATAGGCAGCACTTCCAGCCTTGCCATGTCACAGCTGAGAGCTGAGGCCCACAGGAGCTGGACAGGCATCAAGCACAAGCTGCTCAATTCTTCAACATGCTGCAAAAACTGCTCCCAACCCAGAGGGAGTGCCTGGACTGCCTCCAGGGCAAAGCACAAGCCCCAGGGGCCAAGGTGGACCCAGAGCAAGTTCAGCCCTCACCGGGGCAGCAGAGACAGACCACGCTCCCAGGACACACCATCCACGACACAGGACTGTGGAGCCACAAGAATCACATTCCCACACAGCAGCCTTCCTGCATATACCAGACCAGGTCTCAGGGTAAGGACCAGGTCACCTCCGCGATGGCCATGGGAGGCCTTGTCACCACTGTCCTGATGGTACTAAAGCTGGTCACATGTCCCCAGATCAAGCACAGACTCTGAGGTAGGATAGAGCTGGGGCAGGGTGAGGAGCTGCCCTCCACACATCACGCTGCCTCGGCCTCCCAGTGGCAGCCAGGCCTTGTCCAGGTGGCTCCTTGGGGCCAGGACCGGGGCTAGAAGGGAAAGAAGGAGATAGGCAGAAGCCCACTTCACACCAAGGGCCCAGCACAGACCTGGGCACAATCCCAGAGCTTGTGGCCTGCCCTCACTTACCTCATGAGACCTACCAGCGCTTGCCACCCAGCAGCAGACTCTGGTCCCACCTGAGTGGGACCCCTGTGAGGGCCATGGCCAGGCCCAGGTGGGAGGGGCAGATGCAAGCAGCATATGCCAAAGGAAACACAATTCATTCAAGAATGGAGCAGGGAAGCACTGGGGAGATGAGGTGCAATGTGGGAGAGGGATGGCCTGATAGAGACAGCCCCAACATGGCTCTCCCAGCAGCCTCTGCACCAGCAATGGCTTGGTGGAGAAGATAAGAAAGCCCTTCATGAGCCCCTTCTCCATGCACAAAGGGTACAGAGCCAAAGACAACGCACTGTCAGTCAGCACAGACATGAACCACACCTCAGGGGATGCGCACACATGGAAGCCACAGACATCTCGGCCTGGGGCCAACAGCTTTTCAAGGAGGTAAGGAGCTGGGTCTGAGACACCCCCTGGGGAGAGGGGACGCTCCACGACTCACCAGTAACAGCCCAACTCGAGACCACTCCCTACCCGGTCTTGCTGGCGGCTTCTAGCAGCCCTCCCTCATACACCAGGCAGGTAGAGTGCAGGCCACCAGCAGCTCTGACACCTATCCCCAATGGACCCTGCTGAGGGCCCATGAATCCTATGGCTCTAAGGGACCACACAGCTCCCAGCTCAGCTTCTCACTAGGCCCAGGGGGGAGCCTGGAATCACGGACCTCAACAACTGTGGCTCACCCACAGAACCCACACATTGTGCTCACCTGGTAACACAAACGTGACCACCATAGGCAGCTGTTCTCTAGATAAGCTCCTGCCTAAGGCGCCATCTCTGCCCCACGCCTGGCACCTGGACCCCGCAGCAGGGCCCACTGCTGATACAGTTCATACCCACATGTCCTTGCACCCAGTGGTCCTCATTTCCAGGCACTCTGAGCCCAGCAGCAGCCCCTCCCCAATCTCCATGACATGCTCGGGGCCCAGCTGGCAGGCAGAAAGCTCTGCCTCCAGGACGAGGGACTGAGCAAATCACCAGAAGGCGGCACTTGACTCCACCACCCAAGCTGGCCTCATCTGTGCCTGGGACTCATGGCCAACCTTCTGATGGACCCTGCACCACTAAATCCAGGAGGGGGGAGGAGAGGGACCCCATGCTCCTGCCACAGCAAGGAGCGTAGGCCTGCTATGACTGCAGCTTGGAAGGACGCAGGCACTATAGCAATCCCGACCTCAGTGCACAGTTGAATGCCCGAGGAGTATAGCATGTGCTTGAGTCAGGGTCTCCCACATGACACGGTTCAGGCCGGCCTTAAATTCACCATGCAGCCCAGGCTGGCCTCAAGTTCACAGCGCTCCTAATGCCTCGGCCTCCTGAGTGCTAACAGTACAGGTCTGTGTCACCATGCTCAGCCCTACAGACTTTTTGAGATCTGGGTTCAGACATGCTGCCTCGGACTGTCTCCTGGGTGACTGACACACCCATGGGGCACTGCTCTTCTGCCAGAGTCACCAAGTGACATTTTGCTCCACACCAGACAAAAGCAGCATCTAGGGCTGGAGAGATGGCTCAGTGGTCTAAAGCACCTACTTAGAACAAGCTTAGCAAAGCATCAGGGACCGCGGTTCGATCCCCCAGC
>NW_004524615.1:449643-455130 GCF_000260255.1 Octodon degus
TTAAAAAAAAAAAAAAAAAGCAGCATCTATTGCACCCTGTCCCAGCATCCTGGCACAGCCATGCCCAGCTGAACCCGGTGTTCTGAGCTGTGGGGACCAGGAGACCTGGCAAGGAGGGGACCAGAGGAAGCCCAGCAGGTGTGTCCCCAGGGACAGGAGGCGGCCAGGCTCCAGGTGTGTCCACTTGCAGTGAGGCCAGCTGAGCAGGAACTGACAGGCCAGCTGCATGGCTCACCCCTTTCCTAGACCACAGCAACTGTGCACTGTACTGTGGCCTCTCTGCTACCCGTGGAGGCAAAGCCAGCACCCTGAAGTCCCCTGGGGCACGCCCAGCCAGACTGTGTCTCTTGCACGAGGGCATCAGCACCACCTGCCAGGGTGGGTGACATAAGGCACTGTGTCTCTTACACAGCACAGTTTCCAACAGGAAGACAATAGTAGAAAGGACTGTTTCTAAGCAAGCTCCAAGGCAATGACCACCTCCAGGAACAACTGGACTGATCTAAGAGTAGACCCAGCCAAAGTCAGGGGCGATGTTACAGCCAAGCCTCAGCCACTGGGCGCTGGCTGTGGATGGTCCCCAAACCCCACAAAATGTGACTGAGAATCACCAGCAGATGTGGCACAAGGTGTCTCCACTTAAGTCTGAGGTGTGGTGGCACAGGGGCAGAGCCTGGACTGAGCACACAGGAGGCCCAGGTACCTCCTCCAGCACAAACAAACAAAAACCTTGACTTTTCCAAAAGGTAAAAAAAAAACCAAACTCAAGAGGCAACAATACAAGATCTACACGAGCCATTCCCAGGCAGCAACACATTTAAGCAGAGGAAATAAACTGCATATACATTGGCAGGGAAGACCTGTAGGCTGTACCTCACCCTATGCCAGAGCTCTTCAGCCACAATACGCAGCGACCTCCTGCAAACCTGGACCTCAAGAATCTTGGGGCTCATTAGGAGACGCAAACACACCCATCAAACCCATGAAGGAGTCAAGAAGGTAAAAGTCACCTGTACCAAATGTTAAAATGCAAGGTGCATTCTCAGCTTAGGGAAAGCTTAGTGGATGCAAACTGGCAGGAAACAGATAAGCAGAAGCAAGGACAGGGCATATTCACCATTTTACCGAGAACTGTAATGTCTGGAAAGGAAAGTGTTCAGTTCAAACTGCAAAAACAGGGCCAGCAAGGTAGCTCAGCAGACTAAATGCCTGCTTAGGCAGCCAGCTCAACAGCCTCCACCAGGTATCTCTGTCACTAAAAGCCTGGGAACACAGGCGACCAGCCTAGGTCATATTCAGTAAATGAATTTCAGATGGATTTTCCTTTTCCATCCATTCCTCAGAAACCAGAACCAGACATTCTCTGGTGGTTTACACAAGGACTCAAATGAATGGACACTTCATCAAGAAAGCTTTCGGTCCATAGACAAAGGCCTATGCAATGGCCCTGCCAGTCAGGTGGGCGTCAGTGCCAACTGTGCAGAACATGGCTGTATACAACTGAGGTCACGCTCCAAACACCAGGAGAAAGGGCAGGGCTGTGTGCAGCTCATCACAAAAGAGAGCTCAGCACAAGGCCCTGGGTTCAACCCCAGCACAGCAAATATAATTTGAATAAAAATAAGCTGAGGTAGCAAAATGACACCAAAGCCAACTTTTGCACTCCTACCAAGGGCACTTCTCACCCCTTTCCCAGGAAGGTGTTTCACAGCATTGTGCCAACTATGCTGAGATTCCTCACCTTCCCTACAACCCCGTTTCTCCAACTTCATCCCTATGGATGAAAGCCAAACATGACCCAGGACATCTGCGGTGAAGGCAAACACGACATCAACTGCTTGCACTGCCCCTGCAAGGACCCCTCTCTACCATGGTGGCCTTTCCTGAAGACCATCCTAGGACTCCTTGAAGGCCTGCAACACTGCAAGACACAGCAGGCGAGTGGCCGCCACACCAGGCTCCTCCCTCTCCATCCAGCAAGTGGTGTTCCATGCACATTTTTACATGAGCTCCTGAGTTCGCTGCTAACATGAGAAGATGCTCTGTGGCTGTCCCACTCAACAGCTAAGAAGACCAGACATGCTTCTCTTTGGTCTCCAGCTCCTGACCGTAAAATTTAGGGATTTTCCTAAACCCGCAGGATCTAAGCTGGCAGCATATGGCAGCTTCAAGCCAAGGAACACAGGACACATTCTGGGCACTAACTCACCCAGAGCCAGAGTGCATGAGCCCGTACTTGCTCCCCAGAGCAGGCAGCCACTCCCAGCACCCAGATGGTTGCAGACCCTAAAGGCCAGTGTCTGCACTGGACCTATGTTCGCACACACACCTCAGACCCTCTCGGTGGCATGCAATGCCCAGATGCCTTGTGAATGCTTGCTATACCATGCTGTGCAGAGACAGACAAGGAAAATAGCCACACAGGCTCAGTGTGGACACCATGTGGTCAGGCTTTCAATATATTCCATCTGGGGCTGAGTACAGATGCGGAACCTGTAGGTAAGGAGGCCACTACACGCAGGGCAGCTAAGTCCTCCTCCCAACACAGTGCACGCAGCCTGGAGAGGTGGCAGCAGGCTGTATCACTCAGCTGAAGCACGCTGCTAACACCTTATGAAGTAACGCCCATTTCCCTGGTGCTTCCAAACCCTCCGGACACGGAGCCAGTCTAAGGGTGGGGCCTCCTGGCTCCCTGGACTGCAAGTGTCAACTCCTCACCCAGTACCCCAGGCCTGCGATGACACCTCGGTGTCACTTGCTCACAAGCACCTGCAAGGGCCAGACATGCCCCTGAGGCTGCACCCCACCCCACGAGAAGAAAAGACCCCCTTTCTTCTCCTTCTCAGAGCAGATCCCCACCAGGCTGCCCCTTGCTCACCTCTTTCTGACTGGTACACAGCTCCACTGGGCCTCGCCCAGAACCATGGGCTCCAGTAGGCCCACGCATGGTCCTTGGCTGTCCTCTTCCATGAGGAGAGAGCTGGCGCCTCCCCATTCTCTGGGGCCTCAGTGGCCTCCGAGGCAGCCAGGCCCTACACTGCTGGGGGAACTGCCCTCTGCCATTACCCAGGGGACCTGGCACTCTGGAATAGGCACCGTCAGTTAGAATCCATCAGAATGCCATGCTAGGGACAGTGTGGGGGACCTACACCACACCTGGGGCAGCAACCTCTACCAGTGAAAGCACCATCACCCACTAACCCCTCACTCGTCCAGAGTGCACGAGCCTCTTCCTGAAGCTCAAATGCTGGACCCTCACTTTCAGAAAATGGGTTGAACAAAGAAAAGTTCCACCCTCAGCTCAGCCCCCTTCTGTACATCTGTAGGTCCACTCTCAACACTGGGGGGTCCCCCTCTGCCTCTGCCTGGTACATCTAGGTTGTATAGCTCTGAACCCTCCCCCCAGGACTCCACAGTGCATGACTCAAAACCCACTCAAGGTACTTCCCAGCAGTGCCAGTCAGCCTTCCAACCCCCGATGCTGTACCCCAACAGGGGCCTGCACCAGAGAGGTGCTCAGTCTCTTCCTGCCACCAGCCTGCATGTGTAGCACCGTGGTGGTGCCAAGGAGACAGCATGGCACCAGAGCTTTGGGGCCACACCAGCCAAGCAGTGGGGTGCACTTCACCACATGGAACATGGCCTTGAAGAGCCACTCCTTTTCTCAGGCCTACTTAGCAAATCCAGCTGCTTCCTGGGGGTCTGCCACGCACCCCTTGTCCTAAGGGCATGCCTCCAAGAGAAGGGCAGAACCACGGAGTGACAAACTCGACACCTGTGCAGTCTGTGACTTAGCAGAGCAGGCCCCTGGGTTACGCACTGGCCTGGCACAGCCCTGTGCAGGCGTCTGGTAGTGCAGACCTCCCCATGCACCGGCTTCTGAGCCTTGAACTGAAGGAAGCATGACTCCACACTGCAGGCACTCTCTTGCCGCACTGCATGGGCCTCTGTTGGATGTAGCAGCCCGGCCTTTCCAAGGGTACATACCCAACAGGTAAACAAAAAATAGCCTCTTTTCACTCATGTTTCCAAACACTGCATTCTAAGGAACACCAAGGATGCTGTTAGTGTTTACAGATGTCGTGAAGAACTGCACAACCAACAGCATAAACTATACTGGCTGACCAAAAAGCCTAGACCCCAGACCAATTTAAAAAAATGTGTTTAACACATTCAAACTGTTAAAATATGAGCTAGTTTTGCTTCATTGTTTAACACATTCAAAGATGAAGCTTGGGGCCAGAGAGATAGCTCAGCAACATAAGCACCTGCCTCGCAAGCACAAGGTCCTGAGTTTGATCACCAGCCACCGCAAAAAAAAAAAAAAAAAAAAGATGAAGCTAAACCAGTTATTTTCCACCTCATCTCAACAACCACCAGAAGTCATCTTTGAGAGGGAAAGGTGGTTAGTGTTGGATCTGTCAAAGCTGGAGTCCCATTCTCCAGGACACAGAGGCATATGCCGCCCGAGGTCCAGATCCGCCCAGGCTGACCAGCCCTCCCAAGCAGAAGCCCCCTTGGGGTCGAGGGCCCAGGACACCCTCCATCCCACTTAACTCGCAGTGGACACAAAAGTGTAAATGTAACACAGTCTGGAGAAATTAGAAATAAAGCAGCAGCATCCAAGCCCCACAAATGCAGCAAGGCCTTGGGGACAAAGAGCACAGGGCAGCGGGGAGGCTGCCTACGCAGCTCTCCTCAATCCATCCTCCCCTCCACCCTTGTCCCTGGTGGAAAAGATCTGAACACAAACAGGTCTGTTGCCACCCTGAAACAAAGGCAGAAAACTACAAAGAGCAAATGTTATGGTAACATTCGTCTGCAGCATGAAACAAATATACTTACATCTTTTGCCATGTTACCAGATCCAGGAAATCAAGGATATGGCTGTGTACCCTCCACAGAAGAAAGCTGGTTTTTCTGGTAAAAAGAAAGGAAAGATGAGTAAGGCATAAGAATGAAAAAAGTTTAACAGGCATCACATCTCAAAGGAAATGTCTCCCACCAGCACGTGTATGGCCTCCAGCAGCACAGAGGTCCCTGCCAGATCCGGACAGCGGAGCCGGCCCAGCAGGTCCTGCACTGGGATCTCGCCACCTCTCCAAATGGACACGCGCCCCAGGGGCACCACTGCAGCACGGCTAGAGCTAGACTCCAGCCCGAGCAAAAAGGGGCGCAGGGGTCAGGGCTCCCCTTACCCGGGCGCAGGGCCCCACCTGGTGCAGGGCCGCACCAGGGCGCAAGGCCACAACCGGACGCGGGGGCTTCCACCTGGGCGCAGGGCCCCGCGCACTGACAGGTGGCCCCCAGCCCCGCCCGCCCGCCCGCCCGGACCTGTCACTAGGCGCGGACCCCAACCCGCTCCAGGCCCTCGGGACCCCAGCGCCAGGGACGGGTCGCGGTCAGGGTCTGGCGCGTGGCCGGGAGGCGCGCAGGCTCAGCCGCGCGGGATGCAGCCCGGGCCCCGCAAACCCGCATCCCGCGCGC
>NW_004524615.1:455328-463635 GCF_000260255.1 Octodon degus
GTGCGCGCGGCGCGGTGACGTGGGCGCGGCGGGCCCGCTCCGCACAGCGCGCCTGCGCGCCTTTTCGCGCCTTCGGCGCCCTTCTCCTCCTTCTCCTCTTCCTCCTCCCTCCGCCCCCGTTTCGCTCCCGCTGCTCCCGCAAGGGCCGCCCGTTTGGGGCAGAGGAGGGGCACGCTCGTGTCCGGGTGTGCGCGTGCGCCGGCGCAGGCTGACCCAGGAGAGATCTGTGCATGGGTGCAGGAGAGCGGGGCCACGTGTGTGCATGGCTGTGTGTGCATTAGGAGTAGCGCAGCCACCTGTGTGCATGAGGGTGTGTGCCCTTGGAGAACAGAGAGGACACGTGTGTGCAGAACGGCCACATGTGTGGATGGCAGTGTGCCATGTGTAGGTGTGCGTGGCTGTGTGTGCCCTGAGGGGGGCCAGACGTGTGCGTGGCTGTGTGTGCCGTGAGTAGAGGGCCACGGGTGTGCATGGCTGTGCGTGTTGTGAATAGGTATATAGTTGTGTGTGCCATGATAGAGGGCCAGGTGTGTGCCGTGAGTAGAAGCTTATGGGTGTGCATGGCTGTGTGTGCCCTGAAGAAAAGAGCTGTCTCAATGCAGATTGAGCATCCTTGTGTGTACGTGAGGGGCTGTCTACATGCACACCTGGGCGTGTGTATAGAGGAGGCCATGTGTATATATGTGTTTTTGCACAGAGAAGGGATGAGATGGATGTGTGGGAACAAAAGGGGCTGTATATGAGGGTGTGTGCTTGTGTTTGCACAGGAGGGAGGCCAGGTGTGGGTGTGATTTTTAGTGCCTGTGTGTACGCCATGGCAATGGAGGGCACATGGGTGTGAGTGGACACTAGGACAAAAGGAGACCCCTGCCCTGTTCAGCCAACAACCTCCACCCAGGCAGCTTCCACCTAGGCAGCCTGCATGGGGATCATCCAAGTCCTGGGCACTGTGCAAAGCAGCCCAAGGGGAGGAACTGGGACAATGGACAGAGAGTCTGCTTTTCTTCATTCTTGGGCCTGGTGAGTGCAGAGCCCTGGGGCAGGGCCTACTTCAGCCACCATGACAGTGAACGGTGGCCGAGCCTCCATATCCGCCCAAAAGTGTGGGCAGCACCATGCGTCTTACATAATTAAGGTCAGCCAGAGACTTTGAAGAGTGCAGAATATGTGACATCTCACAGGAAACCCCCCTTACACAATTTCACAACTCAGCTCCTTGTATGGTGGCTGCACCCACAATTCCCTATCCAGGGATGGTCCACCCCTGCTTAGGCTACGAACAATTTAATGAGCATTAGCTTCTTTGAAAAGAAACTTCACCGCACCTCTCAGGAGGCCACCCCAGAGCCCGTGGGGAGACAGCTGTACAAGGGAGCACTGAGAACAAAAGACCCACCTGAGGCTCAGCTTAGCCCTTAACCCACCCTTGGGGGGACATTACTGCCTGGGGTACCCCTTCTTGCCCGTGCTCTTCACCAAAACCCAATTCAATTGTTTTTTTCCAAAATAAAGCCTGGTTTTGCCACCTAAAAAAAAAAAAAAAAAAAAAAGAAACTTCATGCACTGGTATTTGGGGAAGAGTTGAAGAGACTGGGAGAGGGCGTCACCCTAAAGGGCCTCCTCTGCAGTGGCATCTGCTTTCCTGTTCAAGGTCCCCTTTATTTCTAAATCTATATACTTTTCCTCCTCAGAGGGGCATAAATTCCCAGGTCTGTTGCTTTTCTATCACAGGAATTTTTATTCTTGGACAAATTTAAATGCACACGTGGCAGCAGTTAAGTCCTTATCCAGTCACCTGAGCCTCAATCTTCTAGAGCCCTGGACCCCAGAAGCAAGAGGACCTGAACTCAGGAGCAGAGATTGGGACTCAAACCCCATTCTCCAAGTGCAGGATTCTGGGCATTTGACAGTGCTGATGCAGGTTGATGCCTAATAGGATTTCTGCTCCAAAGTCACCATGCAACTGGAGTGTGTGCCACACCAAGTTCCCTGAGGCTTTGGTGTGCTTGGGGAAAGGCAAAATGCTACTCCTGCCCTGTGTGTAGTCTCCTATCCCACAGAAAGCCTGCTTCTGTATCAGATACTAACACAATTCTAAAATTTCCATTTGAGAACCCACATTTTTATTTTTTTTTTAATTTTTTTTAAATTTATTTGTGTGTGTGTGTGTGTGTGTGTGTGTGTGGCCAGCTCAGCCCACCAGGGGGCGGGGCTGGCTGGCATGTGGTGCTGGGGATCGAACCGTGGTCCCTGTGCTTTGCTAAGCTTGTTCTAAGTAGGTGCTTTAGACCACTGAGCCATCTCACCAGCCCCCACATTTTTAAAATATATGCATATATATTTATCTATCTGGTACAGGGTCTCACTATCAGACTCATAGTGGTCCTCCTGGCTCAGCCTCCCCAGTGCTGGGATTGCAGGCAAGCATCCTCATGCCTGATTTTGGTGGCCAGGACGGCGCACCCATGGTTCTGGGGTCTGCACAGCTGGGGTTCTGGGGCCAGCATGGCATGTGGTACCAGGAATCAAACCCATGTCTTGTGCTTGCCAGGCAGGCACTTACACCGCCGAGCTATCTCCCCAGCCCCGAGAAGCCACATATCTTGATAGGACCGCATCGCAGTCTCCTTGAGTAAGCCCATTACTCCACCACAGTTCCCTGCGTCTTGAGCACCCAGCACGTCCCTGGAGCTGATCTGCTGGAGAAACACAAGACAGTCATTCACTCAGGTGCTGATGGTCACCTCCCAGGGGCTGCCAGTCAGCCTTCTGTGGCTGGGGAGAGCTGTCTTGTCTCATGAACATGAATGCCAAATTGTCCCACAGTGTCTGGTGCTTGCTGCATGAAGGTGGGCAGAGAAATGTTTTATTTATTAGAGGAAGGCAACCCACCTTTCCCAGGACAAACGTCTCCTGAGAGTTCTGTGACTGAGTGTAGTCTGCAGTGCCAAGGCACTACATGAGTTCTTCCTCTTGGTTTTCTTCAGTGTCACTGGTCTTTCCTCCTGCCACTTCTCATTTTCCTCTTAGTGGGTTACCACATTTGCCCTTGGATTCAGCAAGTGTTTAAAAGTAAATAATACGGGCAGGTGAGATAGCTCAGCAGACTAAGTGCCTGCTTAGGAAAGGACAGGGTTTGATCCCTTGCACCACATGCCACGCCAGCCCCGCCCTGGGCATGCTGAGCCAGCCACCGAGTCCAGGCATAGTGGCACATGCCTATAATCCCAGCGCTGGGAAGGATGAAAACAGGAAGATCACTATGAGTCCGAGCTGCATAGTGAGACCCTGAACAAAATACATTAAAACAATATAAAAAAACATTTTATACTGTACTTTAGATGAATAAATTATATGATACATAAACTTTTCCCATTAACAATTTTCTTAAAGCTACAAAGGACATTTTGGGCACAATTAGGAAAGATTGTACGTATTCCTCATATTAGGCAAGAAGAAATCACTGTGCTAGGTACAATAATGGTATTGTAGCAGCATGGGATTGCCATTACTCTTAGAAGCACAGGGATTCCCAAGGGCTCAGGTAGAAGTAAAGTTCATGCTTATGCTATGTCAAAAGACTATGTGCTATATCATTCTATTTATATGATGTTATAAAAAGGCAAAATTGGAGAGGAGAACTGAATAGCAGTGCCTAGGCTGGGTTGATTCCAATGGATAGCAGGATGGAATGGGGCAGGTGTGACAGAAATGGTGACCAAGGGGCTGGGAAGAGAGCTCAGTACAATAAGTGCTTGCCTGGCAAGCACAAGAGCCTGAGATCAATCCCCGGTTCAAAAAAAAAAAAAATGGTGACCAAATACTAAGCTGCCCTCATTACAGTTTTAGATGTTTCAGCCTTCAACTCCTGGGAGGGATGAATTTCTTGCCTGATCAGTGTCCCTTCCTCTAGGGGAACTGATAGTTACAGGCATGATATATAGCTAATAGAAAATTACTGAGCTTGTGAGCAGTCCTGGAGACTCTGAAATTTGAAATTGGCGTCAGAAGTGAGGGTGGTTGGGGGCCTGGGCCTAGCTCAGTCCTTTAAGTGGCTGCTTCCACAAAGCTGTCAGCCTCAGGTGGCTGGAGTTCGAACCTCACAACTCTCCTGCTGGCCAAACGTGCCCTGAAGGCATGCAAGGAACAAAAAAAAAAAAAAAAAAAAAAAAAAGTGAGGGTGGTCTTGAGTATCCCCAAATTTATGTTTGGTCTTATTAGTAATTGGTCCTGCAGCTCTCTGCATTTGGAGTGAGTGTCAGCAGTAACGTGGCTACTGGGACTCCAATACAGCAAAACTATTTTATATCTTTTTTTTTGGTATTTTTATTAAGGGTCTGCAGCGTCTATAGCCTCACTATGTAGATGGTCTCATAGTGCTCCGCCTGTGTTCGGCCGCCCAAGTGCTGGAATTACAGGCGCGTGCCACCACACTCAGTCTCAATCGCCATCTCAGTGCACCCTTGGGGCAGGGCCAGCACAGCATGCTGGGGATCAAACCACGGCTGGTGCACCTGCCTAAGCAGGTGCTTTAATCCGCTGAGCTATTTGGCTAGCCGTTTTGTATCTTATTGTGGCTGCAACTTGACTCTAAATGTGTGGAGAAGAGTTGTTGAATTGTGGACTTCCGGAAGAGGGCAGAGTTGTGAGCAGCAGAGAAACAGCTTCTCTGAGACTCAGTGTCCAGAAGCTGGAACATATCAACTGAGGAGGAAAAGGAAGGAAGTGGGTACCTGGGACTCAGGAAGGATCCCAAGCAAGAACTGAAGCCCACAAGGAGAGTGAAAAGAGACTTCAGTAAAAAAGAAAAAGAAGTTAGGCCTGGTGAGATGGCTCAGTGGTCTAAAGCACCTACTTAGAACAAGCTAAGTTAAGCAAAAGCACAGGGACAGCGGTTCAATTCCCCAGCCCCACATGCCAGGAAGCACCGCCCCCTGGTGGGCTGAACTGGCCACACACACAAAATTAATTAATTAATTAATTAATTTTTAAATAAAAAGGAAAAGAAGTTAGCAGGTGGCACTTTCTCCTGGAGTCAGGACTCGCTGCCAGGCTCAGGGAGGGATGGCTCGAACACACATGTGCACGAGGACTACTGATGGCCTCAGAGGCTCCACGGAGAAACACGCCGAGGAAACAGAGCAGTGGACACAGTGGCCTGCAGCAGCTGGCGACCACTCAGCTGACATGGAGAGGACCAGCTGGGCTTGGAACTCTGAAGAGCTGCTGGGGAGCTCCATCTAGTGCAGCCTAGTGTCAAGGCAAGGCTGCCAGCTGGCAGATCAGGGAACTGAGTTCAAGCCAGCAGGAGTCACTCAGGCTGTTACAGGCTGAACAAACTGGGTTCCAGCCTCATAGCCAGAAACCAGCCTAAACTTCACTGGAACTGATGTTTCAGGTTTGCTGGGATTAATCAACTCAAATCTGGACTCTGTCTGCCCACACGGTCTACCAGTGGCAGCAAAGACACACCTTGAAGTGGACTTTCTTTAAAAAAAAAAAAAAAAAAAATTCCTTTTCTTTCTTTTCTTGTTTTTGTTTTCTTATTCTTGTTTTATATGAATATAGTTTCTATTCTTGTTGTTGTTGTTCTGTTCTTGTGTTTGTCCTCTCGTTCCCTTTTGTCGTCTTCACCAATTTCCCAAAGTTTGTGTCATCTTCCTTGTCCTCCAACCTTGCATCTAATCTTTTACTCTTCCATTTGTGTATTTTCCCCTAATCCCTTTTAAATTTTCTCTCCAAGGGTAAAATCACATACTAAGGGCTTATTTACTATATACAATTTTCTGGTTCATTTTGCACTTTGTTATATAACTATGAATCTAGTTCATATGGTTAAAGGTGGCAAATCAATAGTTACCACAGTTTGTCATTTTCCTAGGCTGTTTGATGCTATTGGGTTCTATTGTTATAACTGACTGTACTCCTTTAGCCAAAGTGACATAATTGTTCTAATCAGGTGTTATTCCTTGTATGCAAAGACTGACATCATCTTAGGGTCATAATCAGTAGTACAAAGCAGTGCCAAAGAACCAGGGGTTGGGCCAAGTAGATGGCAACTTCTCATCCCCAATAAATTGAAGGGGCAGGATATTGCAAAAGGCATTTCTAAGAAGTGGTTCTTTTCTAAGGGTTCTAAATAGTAGCGATAAAGTTGCTTGCCATAAGCAATTTACAAGCATCAACCCAAGAATTAAACCTAAAAAGTAGGAAATGAGAAGACACTTAAACAAGACGAAAACCCAGACTTCCAGCTCACCAAAGGCAAACTCAGGGACCAACAAAGTGGAATGATTCAAAACTCATTTACCTGGCCTTTCTGAAGTGGTAACAGCAGAATAAAGCAGATGAATGAGGCTCTAGAAAACATTAAATCAGAAATAATTTCTCAGATGACTACAGATATGGTGACCAACATGAAAAACATAGTAACTCTAGAGCAAATACAGATTTTAAAAAAAGAGTTCAGGAAAATGATGGAAATCATGAACACCCAACATAGGGAAAGAAATGTAATCCATGTCCAGGTGATTAAGCATATACAACACAATGTGAAGACAGAATATCAGATAGACAGGATTATAGTTAATGATCATGAAAAGAAGGATTTCTTTAAAATAGCAAGGAGCCATGAAAAATCAATGCAACCACTGCTAGATGCTACAAAGAATAGCATAAAACTGATCAGAGTCCATGAAAAAGCAGGTGATAGAACAAATAATATTAAAAACCTGTTCACAGAAGTACTGACAGGAAGTCTCCCAAACAAGGAAAAAGAATTTGACATGCAGTAATTAAGGCATATAAAACTCCAATTAGCCTTGACTTCAAAGAATCTATAGCAAAGCATTAATTGTGAAGGTTCCAGAAATTCAGCACAACAGAATATTATAAGTTGTTAGAGAAAAGAAATATGTCACCTGTAAAGTAAAGCCCACCACGAGCACAGCTCATTTCTTAATACAAACTGCCAAGCTCCCAAGTCAAGGAGAGCTTGGAAGGAAGCCATGAAAGAAAACAACGTCCAACCAAGATTGATGTACCCTGCAAAATTTCTCTCAAAATCAATGGAGAAATAAGATATTTCCATGACAAAAAAAAACCTTAGGAAATTCATGACCACCAAACCAGCACTCCAAAATATTCTGAAGGACATTCTAGAAAGAAATAATGAGGATCACAACTCGATGAATCCCAACAGAATAAATCCACCAGGCAAGGCAAGCAATTAAAAAGGGCAGAGGGAGGGAACCAACAACAGGAAAAAACATGACAAGGGTAAGTCAATACATATCACTTAGAACATCATTGTTAAGTGTCCCAATTCATCAATAAAAGAAAGACTGACAGAATGGAGTAAGATGCAAGATCCAGCAATATGCTGTGTACAAGAAATAAATACATTTGATTCAAAAAGAAATTTGTCCTTGCTCTTCATACTTGGGCTACTAGAGAAGGTCAGTAATCCTCCCCTCTTTTTTCACTGTTTCCTGACAGGCTTTCCTTTCTTCATCCCAGCCAGTGAGCCACAGCACCCCAAACTGGTTGGAGAGCACATGATCCCCAGCAGGTAGGGTCAGCACACCCTCCAGCTTGAAGAAGCGATAGAAAAGAGACCTCCACTCCCATGGCACCCCGTTAAGAATTATGAGGATTTGCGTCTCTCAGTGGGGAATGAGGCAGGAAACTGGGGCATGGTAAAGCTGACTGGAAAGCTAGGCATGACCTACTGCAAATATTGATTACAGAGGTGCAGGACATGTGCACAGAGCAGCTCCCAAAGCCCTGCATATGGACTTCTCCTAAGAACTCATGTCGATTTTCAATAGGATGCCCCAGACCTGACCTCAGCCTGAGCTGTAGGGTACCAAAAACACCTCTTAGGACTTGGATGTAGAAGTTCTCAAGTGTTTCCTCAAGATTTGGACAGCATAAAAGAAAGGCAGCCATGAGGAGCCCGTGCTGTCATTACTTTCTATGACTGATATCCCATAGTGTGTTTCCCCACACAAAACATGCAATTTTATCTTTGCCCCCCCTTTCTATTCATTCCAACTTCACTCTGAAAAGCCAATCTCTATCTTCATTTTTGCTTTCTTGAATAAATTTTTCCAGTGCTACAAAAAAATTCATAACCTGAAAGTCAAGGGGCAGAAAACAATGATCCATGCAACAAGAACCCAGAAGAAAGCAAGGTACCTATTCTATCTTCAGACAAAATAGACTTCCAGGTAAGACTAATTAAGAGAGACAAAAAAAAAAAAAAGGTTACTACATCATTGGAAGAGAACACCCAAGAGAAAGAGA
>NW_004524615.1:463735-492847 GCF_000260255.1 Octodon degus
TAAGCACTAACACAACTGTAATAGGGGACAATACCTCACTGTCACAGGTAACTAGATCAACTAGACAAAATACAAACAATAAAAGATCAGAACTGAACCAAACTTCTGAACAAATGGACTTAGTGGATGTCTACAGTGTTCCACCCACAGCATCAGAATACACGTTTCTCAGCTGCACATGGCACATTCTCCAAAAATAAACCACTCACTAGCTAATACAGCATACTTAACTAAATTCAAATGAATTGAAATTATTTCATGCATATTATCAGACCACAGTGCAATAAAACTGGAAATCAATACCAAAGAAACCACAAGAAATACATATATACATGGAAATAAAATAACACCTTCCTGAACAACCAATGGGTCACAGATGAAATTAAAGTAGCCAGTTTTGTTTTTTTTTTTTTTGTTTTTTGTTTTTTTTTTTTTGAAGTACACAGTTTCTACAACTAAATGATAATGCCACTACAACATACCAGAAGCTATGGATCACAATAAAAGCAGTCCTACAAGAGAAATTTATAACAGCGAATACCCATATCAGAAAAAGAGTAAGCTCAGATAAACAACCTAATGTTGAAGCTCAAGCTTCTAGAAAAGACTGAGCAAGTTAAGCCCAAAGTATGTATTTTTTCATACAAGGGAAAAAATTCTAAAAAGATCAGAGAAGAAATCTTTCCTTCCTCCTTTCTTTTATACTGGAAATCAAACTCAGGACCTTGCACTTGCCTGGCACACACTACGCCACTAAGCTGTATTTCTGGCTATATTCTTTCTAAAGCACATAAAATATATTTTATGAAGGAAAAAAGAATACTTTTTGGTGCTTTAAACAATTTGTTTAACTGAAATGGACTTACATTTCTTTCTGAAGTGACTTCCATTTATTTTGATGCATCTTTTCTCCATGGTGATTTATAGAATCTTCAAGCCAATATAAATATTTTATAAATATTTGAATATTTGGATATACACCTGCACAATACCTCAGCAATATCTTTCAGCAAGAAAAATACTGAAGAGTAAAGACTAGTCACAATTGCTAGGTATGGTGAAAATCTGCTGCAAATATTTCTAAGGTAAGAACACACCACATACCTGCTCAACTAAGAAAACCACCCTTACAACACAGGATGATTTCATTTTTAAGTAGGACTTAGAACACTTAAGCTGCCAATTAGGTGCTGAGCGCCAGAGCAACATGCCCAGTTTATGCCATGAATTCATAGGCAGTAGGTTCCAGCAACTCAGGCTCCTTTCCATTGGTCCTCACAAAGTGTGCTTCTCTGCGAGGGGCAGGCTGGCATTTCAGTTGAACCCAGGTACCTTTCTCTTTGGCTTCCTTTTCTGATCATTTTCCTTGACACGTTTCAGTAAATTATCACAACTTTTTGAGTGTCTAATATGCTCGATACGCACATTAATCCTCTTGGCAAGTATCTTGCCCTTGTTTACACCAATGCCAACAGCATGCTGGGTAACGTTACAGACTCTTCCTATTTTGCCATGGTAACATTTGTGAGGCATTCCTTTTTGCACAGTACCCATCCCCTTGATGTCCACAATATCACCCTTTTCGTAGATTCGCATGTATGTGGCCAAAGGAACAACCCCATGTTTTCTAAAAGGCCAGGAGTACACCCAGTTCCCCTCCTTTTGCCCTTTGTGTTAGTCATTTTGGAAAACTACTGGAAGATGGCGGTGCTGGCCAAAAAGTAATACTTTTGTTTTTTAAAAAGGAATTCTCGGGGCTGGGGAGATGGCTCAGTAGAATAAACACTTCCCTGGCAAGTACAAGGGTCTGAGTTCAATCCCCAGCTCTGCAAAAAAAAAAAAAAAAAAGGAATTCTGGAAGCTCCAGTGGCACAATCGGTTAGCGCGTGGTACTTATATAAAAAGGAATTCTGTTGCTGTCTGTTCCTATTTTATTTATTTTTAGACAGAGTCTCACTATGCAGTTCAGGCAGACCTCATTGCTCACTTTTGTAGCCTCCAGGCTAGTCTTGAACTCACTGCAATCCTCCTATCTCAGTTTCCCAAGTGCTGGGATTACAGGCATGTATCACCCCACCTGATTCCTGGGTCAGCACAGCATGTGGAACTAGGGATCAAACTTGGGACCTTGTGCTTGCCAGGTAGGCACTTATGCCTCTGAGCTATCTCCCTAGCCCCTTATTTACATTCAGTACAAGGTCTACAAGTCTCACTACACAGATCAGACTCATAGTGATTCTTCTGATTTGAGCCTCCCAAGTGCTGGGATTGCAGGCACTCACCACCACACTCAGACTCAATCTCCGTCTTAGCGCACCCCGTGGGTGGGGCCAGCACGGCATGCTGGGGATTGAACCCTGTCCACTGTGCTCTGCCTAAGCAGGTGCTTTAGTCCACTAAGTTCTCTGGCCAGCCCTCGGTCAGTTTGTTTTACAAATCCTCACACTGATTTCCCCAGTGGTTGTACCAGTCTACACTCCCACCAACAGTAGAGCTCCTTTCCCCATAACCTCTCCAGCATGTGTTGTTGTTTGGCTTTTTGATGATGGCCATTCTTTCTGGAGTGAGGTGGGATCTCAGTGTTAATTTGCATCTCTTGAATGAAAAATGATACTGAACACTAGACCCGTCTATCACCATGCACTAAACTGAAGTCAAAATGGATCAAAGATACAAAATTAAGACAAAAACACTAAATCTACTGGAAAAGAAAATAGGTAGAAATCTTGAAGACATAGGTGTAGGCAGAGACTTTATGAACCCAGACCACACAGGAAATAATACAAAGAATCAACAAATGGGATTTCACCTTATTAAAAAGATTTTATAAGGGGCTGGAGAGATAGCTCAGTAGAATAAGTGCTTGCCTGGCACGCACAGGGTCCTGAGTTCAATCCCCAGCACCGAGAAGAAAAAAAAAAAAGCTTTTGTACAACAAAAGAAATCACAGAGTGAAAAGGAACCCCAGAGTTCCTTTTATTATAGGAAAATTATAGACAGTTATTCCTCAGACAAAGGATTTATATCTAGAGCATATGAAGAAGTAAAAAAAATCAGGCCCCCCAAATTCAAAGACCCAACACAAAAATGGGCACCTGAAATGAATACACACTTCTCAGATGAAATATGAATGGAAAATAAATATATGAAAATCTCTAATAAAATAGAAAACACATAAGAAATGGACCAATTCCTAGATACAAAGGAGTTACCAAAGCTGAATCAAGAAGATATAAAAATTCTAAATAAATATCAGTCAATGAAATTGAAGATGTTAATTAAAAACCTACCAACAGGGCCGGCCAGATAGCTCAGTGGAATAAAGCACCTGCTTAGGCAGAGCAGTGGCTGGGGTTTGATCCCAAGGGGCTCACTGAGACAGTAATTGACATTGGGTGTGGTGGCGTATGCCTGTAATCCCAGCACTTGGGAGGCTGAAAGCAGGAGAATCACTATGAGTCCAATCTAGTAGTGAGACCCTGTAAACCCTTTCCTAAATACAGAAAAAGAAAACTACCAACAGGCTGGGGATATAGCTTAGTGCCACAGGTGCCTGCCTGACAAGTATTAGGTCTGAAGTTCGATTTCCAGCATAAAAATAACCCACCAACAAAGAGAAGGTCAGGCGCTGATGAATTCACTGCTGAATGCTACAAAAAAATTTAGAAAAGATCTAATGATTCTACTTCTCAAACTCCCTAACGAAATTGAAAGGGAAGCAACACTCCCAAATCCATCCCTAGAAGCAGCCATTACCTGGATACCAAAACCAGAGGATTCAACCAAAACAGAAATACAGGTCAATCTCCCTAATGACAGACACCTAAAGCAGTGGCAATCTTTACTGAACAAATGGAAAGTCTCAACCAAAAGCAAATGCTAGAGGGACTGTGTGGAGGAAGAGAAACCCTTCTTTGCTGTTGGCAGGAATGTAGACTGGTGCAACCACTATAGAAATTGATGTGGCGATTCCTCACAAAAGTAAAACTAGAGTTTCCATTCTATCTACCTATTTCCACTGGCCCATTTGGGGGCCCAGGGGAGACTTTTGAGGATAAGGTCCCAAGGGTAAAGAATGCGTGTGTCCAAGACATCAGCAACAGCAGGCAGCGTGGAGCAGAGCAGAGAGCCACAAAGAGTGCAAGAACTGCCTATACCTTTACTGTGTAATTTTTTTTTTTTTCTAAACATTTATTTATTTGGTACAGGCTCTCACTAAGCAACTAAGACTCACAGTAATCCTCCCATTTCAGCCTCTCTCTCTGGCACTGGGATTACAGGAGTGTGCCACTACACATGGTTTCAGTGGCACAGCACCAGGGATCGAACCCAGGGCCTTGTGCTTGCTAGGCAGGCACTTAAGCCTGCCAAGCTATGTTCCCATCCCCAATAATTTTAATGTTTCCAGAATGTCATTGTTGGAATCACACAACGTGCAGGATTTCCAGATTAACTTCTTCTAGTTAGCATATATATGCTTCACATGTATCCTTCATGTTTTTGACTGCTCATTTCATTTTCATTGTTGAGTAATATTCCATTTCCTGGTTGTACCAACTTACTCATTCCCCTACTGAAAGATACTTTGGTACTTCCAAGTTTCAACAGTTGTCTGTAATGCTGCTATAAATCCCATGTGCATGTCTTTGTGTGGACATGAGTCTTCAACCATTTGGGTAAACACCAAGGAGCTAAGACGCTGGATTATATGGTCAACGTCTGTTTCTTCTGTCAGGAATTCCACGCTGCCTTCTCCAGTGGCCCTGCTGCTCTGCGCTCCCTCAAGCAGTGAGTGTGAGTGCATTCCTGTTCTGGGCACACTTGGCCCTCAAGCCCAAGAGGGGTCCTGTACCCACCTGCACTCAGGACACAGGGGTGTCAGGTGCTCGGAAGCTTCGGGGTCACCCAGCTCCTACTGCTTCCCAGGACATCAGGCTCTTTGGGGCTTTGGTCCAAGCGCAGTGGCGGTGTCAGGGAAAGCTGCATGGACAGGCACATCAGCACAAAGCGGACGTGATGCAGTAAGTCACCTCAGAACCAAGACTCCACCATGAGCAGCAGTACGGATGCATGAACTCACAGTAGACCCAATAATTGGGTCAAATGTGCCCTTAGGAAGTTGAAAGTGGAGCTGACTACGTTTATTACCTGCCTCCTACAGTGGGTGGCAATGCTGCCATGGCACCTGATGTTGGAGCCCAGATCTAGGACTCACTCAGTTTCACTCTGTGTTCCACATTTGGTCTGGCTTCCATCTTTTTTTTTAAAAATTTAATGTATTTAGTACAGGGTCTCACTATGCAGCTCAGACTTGAGGTTATCCTCCTGTTTCAGCCTCCCCAGTGCTGGGTTTATAGACATGTGCCAAGTCTGGCGTCAGTGGCTGGCTCAGCATGCCTGGGGTGGGGCTGGCACAGCCAGATAGCAAACTCTGACCTCTGCACTGGCCTAAGCAGGCACTTAGTCCACTGAGCCATCTCCACAGGCTGACTTTCATCTCCTGACCAACACCATGCACCGTAGTCTAGGCCTTTGCCTACCACTCTCTTAACACAATGCAAGGTCCACCTGTCGGGCTTGAGGGAAGACAGTGATGCCCTGCACAGCTCACAGCTACCACACAGCCAAGGGGACCAAACTGCCTGGGCTCAGCAGTGGCACTGCGCTGTGCATGCAGGACACCATCCATGCACAGGGCATCCTCTCCAGAAGTGGTTCCTCTGGAGCTGTTGCCCCACGTGGCCTGGCCTTGGCACCATCCCACTGGCATGCCATGACTTAGCTGTGGCTTGGCTTCCATCCCAGCAGGCCAGGTCATTCCTGTCCTTGGCTGTCTCCTCCAGCCCAGATGCATAGCACCAGCTGCAGGCTGTGTCCCCAGTCCCTGCCCCTCAAGGGGCACAAACTCCTTTGTGAGGGCCAGCCCCCTAACCAGCAGCCCCCAGAGACACAGTGGGAGGTGGCCACAGCATCCCCTCCCTCCTGCCAACCGGACCTTCCTCCACACTAGTCTCCTCCCATTTGCTTTCTGAGCAGGGCCTCCACAGCTGAAAGCTCTGGCTTTCGGGAAATGAACCTCAAGAAAACTGAAGTCAGCTCTGCCCGTGGGCTTCCCAGCTTCCACCCCAAGACCAAGACTGTCACCAAGACACATGTTGGTGACAGGTGGCAGGAGGACACACCTAGCTCCCAAAGCATCCTACCCATCTAGAGCAGCAGTGGGGTGCAGGCAGTGCTGGCCGAGAGAGGAAGCCGAGGAAGTCCTCAGATCACTGTCCTTCCTCACTGACACACAGCTCCCCAGCTCAGGAAACACAAATCCCTGGGCAAATCTGACCCCATGTTAGGGCTGACCATAGCAGGGCTGCACCTTCAGAAGTCTTATTCTGAAATCCTCATGCTATTTAGTTGATAACCATTCACTTGGGCATCAGCAAAACTAGCCATTTAGTTACCACTTTTCTCTAGGCCCTGGGCACTGCACCTGCCAGTTAGCTCAGATCCTGGAATCTTAACTCCAGGAGTTACTGGACCGATACACTGCTTCAGGCTGACCCAGGACCAACTCCTGTGGACACTAGTGCCCTGACCTCCTGCTGGGACAACACCCACCAAGGACACAGGGTGGCCCCTCAGTCCTCCTTCTTCCTGCTGTGCATGGCCCCACAGGAGCACAGGGGCAGCCTTGGTGTGAGCCTCCTTGTTGCACACAGGGCCTTCCTGCCTGTCCTGGTCTTCCCGCCTTGTGGACCTGCAAACCCTCACCTCCCTCCCACTCTGTCCTGCTTGTGTTGAGCAAGAGGACTGAGGAATCAAGGCTGTGATCTGGTGCTGCTCAGGGCAGAGGTGAGGCATCCCTTGGCCAGCAGGCAGAAAGGTCCCAAGAGCAGAAATGCAAAAGCAAAAACCCTGGCCTGTGAAGAAGACAGCAGACTAAATACTAAAGACAAATAAGGAGGCCAACATGGCATATGTCTAACACTCATGAGGACATGGATTTGGATCCTGGCATGGAAAAAAATAATTAGCAAAGTACTCAAGCAAGACTCTAGTGGGGTCTTTACTCTGACTTGAGGCTCACCCTCAAAGTGCTCTGAACCTGCCTCTCCTAAGAGCCCAGCCTCTCTGAGGTTCAGACCTGGGGTCCTATTCCATGAGGTGAGTTGACACTGGTTCTGGAGGAGTGGGCCCACAGCCCTGTTCCATGATGTGGGCCAACACTGGTTCTGGAGGTCCAGTCCCCACAGCCCTGTTTGGTGAGGTGGGTGGATGCTATGAGATCCCACAGACTCACCCAAGCGCTCAGCTCTGCTGGGGCTTAAGCCCTTGCCCACAGAGGCCTCTAAGCTGCTTCTCCTCATGCAGCTGTTGAAGTAGCGCCAGGGCCCATTTGGGGAAAGTGTTACCCTCCCCCACCAAGGTTTTACTCAGTTCTAAGACCATGGAGCCCTGGCAGCCACAGGTCCCAGACAGGACACTGGCTTGGAGTCCCAGCAGATGGAAAGAGAGCTTCCCCAGCACAAAAAGGTGCCAGTGGCTTGGTATCACATAGAAATGCGACCAATGTCACTGGCTAAAAAACACATTTGCATCCTTTCTCCCTTACTCTGCTTCAGACAATAGTCTACTTCCTGTCACTTCCATGTGGTTGATTATATTTTGCAAGACATAATTACACCTAACATTAACGTATCTGTTCTGTAACAAATGCTTGTGATGCAGACCACTACGAAATGGCTCTGAGCAGGATTTCATGTTAGCCAGCTGGCTTTTCGTGTTTACCTGTGAGTCTGCCCCAGGCGTAGGCCCTTGTCTGGAGATGGGCAGCCGACTCTGTGAGTCACGGTCCTGCCGAGGCCTGTATTGCCCTGTGAAGTTGGGAGGCCTCAACGGGCGAGGGAAGGCCCCAGCTGAGGACTCTGGCTCCAACCCCACTGACTACAAGGGACTGCAGCTGTGGGCTCCATGCGCCTACAGAAAATGTCAAGCAAAGATAAGGAAGTTCTGATTGACATAATTTGCTACTTGGGAAAATAATTCCCAAGGTCCTGCTAGATTCCCATGTTTTCTTCAGTATCCTCCTCCTTTGTTTGAAAACCAAATAAACATGGGCTGCCCAGAGAAGTTTTGGATCAGAACCCAGAGGGTCTCAAATTCTGTGAGAGGGTTTTGATGTGCCTGGAGCCCTACAATCATACCACTTGTCTCACGGATTTAAGCCTTTGCCTTCCATTTATTTGGGAGATTGCAAGGCTGATCTGCTGCAGTAACTAAGGGATATTCTACCACCCACACCCACCGCTGGTACTGAGGATCAAACGTGGGACTTGGTGTTTTCCAGGCAGGCGCTTATGCCACTGAGCTATATCCTAAGCAGCTAAGGGATATTATTAATGTGATACTTGTGTGTCCCTAAGGGCATATGCCATAAGCTCATTCCTGGCCAGCCATGCTGGAATGGGCACTCCCTCACAGGCTGACCCATGCTGCCAGGGAAGGGCTACAGAAGTGGGCCTTGCCCCACTGCTCTTCCCCACGTGAGGGCACAGGATGGTGCTTTGGAGGTGCCTGGAAACAGGGATGGAACCCTCCCCACTCTGCCACCAGTGCCTTGATCGCCTGGCCTCCAGCACTGTGAGAAATGAATTCCTGTTCTTCAGAGATGACCCAGCCTGAGCCTTTCTGTGACAGTACAGTAGCACAAAACTGATGAAGACTGTGGCTTACAGGAAACACCTGGGAGAGCCAGACCTTCAACTCTGGGGCAGAAGATAACTGAAGCTTTTAAATAGCACTGCATTAACTTGGAATTTGGTCTCTTAGAAAGCAGTGAGGTGACATGAACCAGCTGCCATGCAACTGACTGAAATTTTACAGATTATCCCAACCCAAAAATTCTAATTTAAAAAGGTGTGTGTATGTGTGTGTGAGTCAGGGTCTCACTGTGCAGTTCAGGCTGACCTTGAGCTCACTTTGTAGCCCTACCTGGTCTTGAACTTCCAACAATCCTTTAGCCCAAGCCTCCCTAGTGCTGGGATTCCAGGCATGTGCTACCACACCTGGCTTGTAAAAATGATTTTCAATAAATTAAAATTAATTATACCCTGATCATAAATGGTCTTTATTACAAGGACTATACCCTTGTGATTCAAAATCAAATATTTTATGAGTGATATACTTGAAATTAACATAAGTGTTTTCTTTAAAATAGCTGTAAGAGATAAATAGGTTATCTATAAGATATTCATCTCAACTAGAAAATGTAGACTTTAAGGATCTAAAGTAAACATCCAAACTCACTGTCAGAATTAAAATCTCATATCACAGACATATTTACTAACAAATATTTGACCTGCAGATTATCATTCTAAAATTGAACAATAAATAAAACTAAATTTCTTCTTTACCAAAAATCATGAACTGATGAATTACCAATAAAAAGTTAATAATTTCAGAAAAAAAGGCACCTTCAGGCAAAACAGTCAAGGCTATTTGTAAAATGCAGTATTATGACTACTGCGCGTAATCAACTGACTGCAAATGAATTACTTGAGCAAATTCTAAAACATGAGAGGAGTATTCTGTAAAAGCAGGCAAACATGAAGACCACCGCAGCCTCCTGGCTGGCGTCGCTGTCCCCCACCAACGCTCTCTGGAGTGTGATGACAGGGAGACGCCCACAGAGGGCGTCCTCCCTCTGTGCTGTCAGAGGCTGGACCGGCGCTCTGGCCGTGGCACACACTTTGTTATTGCAGCTCTCCACAGCACCGGGGCAAGCAGGAGGCTGAGCGTGGTCACGCTCAGAATGAGGAGGTAGACCTACAAGGCAGGAACACAGCAGTTAGCACAGGGCACGTGCACCCGGCAGAGGATACGTGTGGCCCCCCTGAGCAGTGGTGACACATCTGCCCAGGTGCAGGCTGTGGTCGGCCTGAGGACTGAACCCAGGGCTTTCACAGTGAACAATGCCCTCAGTCCTTTTTTTATTTTTATTTTTATTTTTATTTTTATTTTTATTTTTATTTTTTTTTTTTTTTTTTTTTTGGCGGAACCGGGGATTGAACTGAGACCATTGCGCTTGCTAGGGAAGCGCTTATTCTACTGAGCCATCTCCCCAGCCCCTCAGTCCTTTTTTTAGTTTGGGACAGGGTCTTGCTAAGTCACCAAGTTGCCTGGGGCTGGGCTGAAATTCATGATCTCCCTGCTGTGGCCCCCAGAGTTCTGAGATTGGGGGAATGTGCCACTACTCCCAGTCTTCACCCATCTTTCAAAACATAAAAGTACATGGCAGGCTGTGAGGACATGCAGATAGGGGATGAGCTTCAAGCCAGTCCTGATGAGCCTTGGGGAGCTTCCCAAGGATGACCCCTTGGGGCTCACTGTTCACAAGCCATCCCACTCAGGGTCCTGCCACTACGAAACAGCTCTGTGCCAGGTCTCAGAGCACCTAGTCCCCTCCTCTGTGCGCCTGGATGGTCAACTACTCCTGTGTCCCTCACACCTCAAGATGCACAGAGACCCACTCTGCATGCCTAGCAGAGCTGCGCAGCAGGTCATGGTCATGTTGTGAACACTGAGCCACATCTGTGGGTTAGGTTTCTTAGATGTTAATCATGTGCAAGTTGGCAACTTAGCCTTGAAAGGAGAGTTTTCTTTTTTTCACAGGAAATACCAGTAACTTAACTACGATTCTTGTAAAATAGAATAGCATTGGTTCAAGCAATACTAACAACTTTCTTTTGAAGTTTTATGTGAACAGACAGACGCACTCGTGTACCCCACTCAACCCACGCTTTGGTGCCCACCATGCTGCTAGAAAGAGGAGCACTCAGCCACGAAGCATCAGGACTGCTCCCAGGGCCAACTCCCCATCAGACTGCCACACTCACCTCCCGAGAGATGATGCCTGCTCTCCGAGCCCGGCTTCCTAGCACGAAGGAGAACTCGCTGACCTGGGCCAGCCCAGCGGAGACAATCCACTTGATGTACTGGCTACTCTTGGGCAGGATGAGGGACAGGACGAGTACTGCCAAGACAAACTGCCAGAGTGGTTTATCTTGCTGCTGCCCAAGTGAGACCCAGGCCCCAGGAACCTGAACAGGCAGCAGGGAATCTTCTGGACACACCAAGGGCTGCCATCGCCTCAAGCAATGGCAGCTCAAGGCAATACGGGGACTTTCAAACACCTAAAGGCACATGTAAAAGCAAACAAGCCACACAAAACAAGAAGACAAACTAAAGAGGCTTAGGGTCACTTGTAGAAAATAGGCCCTTTCCCTTCAGGTTGAGTCAGTGGCATCTAAGGTTCAAGAGGGTAATACTCCTCTCTGGGTGGGCAGCTCGGCCCGACCCACGGCCAGCAGCGGAAGTGGACTATTATAATCCAGAAGGGTGACCGCACCATCACACCAACACTAACCAGGGACAGAGCTGCTGGTGGTCAGAAGGAGGACATGTGGGAACTGCTGGCAGGTCTCAGGGCTCCTGCATGAGCCTGCCTGTCACAGGGCAACAATGGTACAGTCCCCCACAGCCCAGTTTAGCGATGGACTTGGAGAGGTGCTCCCCACTTCAAACCCCTCCTGCTGAGCATCAGACACCCCGCCACACAGCCTGGCCACCCCTGTCTCACAAGACCCATGGGGCAGCCAGGAGAGGGCCTGTTCTGCTAGGGCTGGGGATGTCCAGAGTCCACAGGCCCTTCAGAAATACATGGTACCCAGGGATCGATGGCTGAAGCGCATGGCTGGGGTTGGGGGTCACAGCTCAGCAGGAGCAGCACTGAGTCAAGCAAGGCTAAAAGCCGTCAGGATCCCCAGAAGGGCAGGTACCTTCATGACCACCACTGCCAGAGTGAGGATCACCAGCACGGTGAGCTCATAGATCACGAAGGTGGGGAACACGTGCAGCCCTGGAACAGAACAGTAGGTCACCTGGGCTGGGGCTCCTGGAGCCTGCCCCAGTCCAAGGTCAACAACACCCCCAGTCCCATCAGGTGCCTGGTAAAAGCTCTTCCCTCAGCCACAGGAGGAGCAGGTGACACACGGCCCACTCCTGCCCATGGTGGCGCCTGCAGCAGCAGCAGGCCTGGGGCCTCCCTGACCTATGCTCCTCAGGAACATTCACAGGATGTGCATGGCCACACAGCCCATCAACCCAGCTCCACGGGGCCCAGGGGTCTGAAAAGCCTGGAAATGCTGCCCATAGACACTTTCTGGCTCCAGGTTTCCTCACAGGCTACTTTACAAGGGACACACAGGGACAACGGCCCTGACAAGCAAGCTCTAGCCTTACTTCAGGCCTCCCCACCGTGGGGGGAAACTGGTACCAGAGACCTGCTCTCTCCCCAAAGAACCCATCGCTGCCGTGCACAGGAACGCACCTGTCTGCCACCTAAGCAGCCAGGCTTTGGGGCTGGAGAGATGGCTCAGTATAATAAGCACTTCCCTAGCAAGCACAAGGGTCTGAGTTCAATCCCCGGGTCTACCAAAAAAAAAAAAAAAAAAAAACCAAACATTTACTCAGACACAAAAAAACCTATCACTGAGAGGTACAAATGCCTCCCTCTCACACTGCCTAGGACTCTCAAGTAACTCTGGCCTGACGCCCCCAGCTCCCCTGGCCACACCTCAGGCTACTGGGGGTGCCCTCCGTGGTCCCCTCCCTGTTGGCTGTAGAGCCTTTTTCAGTGCATGTCTTTGGAGCTTGCTCCTTCAAACAGGATTGCTGGCCAGGCCCCTGGGACTCCCTACCTCTCCATGTTGGTGGCCTCACATCAGCCCTCAGAGGCTCCTCCCTGGCCCTCTGGTCCTGGCTGTCCTCAGACCCTGTCCCTCCAACCGTGCCGCTGTCCTTAGCAGACCACTTCTGCGACTCCAGCATCACAGTCTATCCCGCATCCATAAGGATGCTCAGGAGCAGTAGGGGGCACATGACGACACTGGTCTTGGCCACAGTCAGACCTGGCAGTCTCCCCAGAGCGGAGGTGGAGTAGGCTGGGTGGGAGCTATTCTCTGGGTGCCCAGGGCTTTGCTCCTGGTTTCCAGCCCACCCCCAAGCTTGGCAGGATTCTATACCCAAAGGACAGGTGGGGATGCGGAGCTGAGCAAGGTCCAAGCCCTCCCCACATCTCTGCTTTCATCTGATTGTTCCCTCTTGCGAGAGGTCTAAGATGTCACAGTTCCAGGCCTCTTTCCCTCTTTTCTTTGGACTCTTAGGAACTTTTCTTATTCCTCAACACCCTGTGCTTCCTGCCTGACATACAAGCCCCTCAGCTGGCCAATGGTAGGCTCTCCTAGCCTGCTGCCCTGTGCATCTGCGCCTGTCCACACACCTACCCTACAGCTGTGAGCTCACTGTGGCTTCCTGCCCTTGTCTTTACACTGTCAGCACACGCTGGCCAAGCAAGGTGGCACTTGTTCTTGGAGGGCAGCGCCGGCCCCACAGCAGTGCCAAGAGCAGCAAAGCAGCAAGTGAACCTGAACTCACATAGCCACTTTGGTAACCACATGTCACCAACAGCAGGACATCACAATTCTTTGTTTATGGTCATTTACTCTCCTGAAAAATACCAAACAACACATAGTGCAGTATAAGGTTACCAGACCCCGACCCTGCCACCTGACTGCGCACCTGCCAGTCCGTGGTACCTCAGTTGCCTCCTTGGTAAATGTGCAGGTGTAGGGAGAGTTGGACTGTTCACAGCCAGGGCCTGTCAGATACACAGCAACCAGCTCAGAGGCCTTTGTCGTTCTGCCCAGAGGCCGTAGTGCCTGCTTCTGAAGTGCCAATGCCCAGGAAGGCAGAACAAGGCAGGGGATGCAATCCCCTAGGGACCTCATGAGAGGAAGCTCACGCTCTTGGCCTATTCAGCCCCAGCAGGGGTCTGTCCACCACAGCCTGGAGGTCAACACCCCTGTGTTGAGGCCATGTGACTCTGGTGGCCCTGCCCCAACTCTGCCATGGTACTATGCCAGGGACTGAGCCATGTCCCCACAGCTCACAGGCTGGTGCTCCTGTGAAAGCTGCCAGGAGGGAACCGAGGTAAAATGAGGCCAGAAGTGGGGCCCAAATGGGTAGGACACCAGCCTAGAAAGACCAGGAGAGGGCGCCACACATGTCTGCACAGTAAAACTCTGGCTAATGTGCTTTAGGGACAGCCAAAAGCACAGGTAAGAGGAAAGAACAAGACCTACTGTTGCAGTAGTCCATCTATAATGGTGGAGCCAACCGCCACAACCACAACAGACACGAGTGACAGTGCTCACAACGTGAGGGGTGGGGCTGCATTCTGATTAAGCACTGCCTCAAAGCACCGAACACACCCAGGAGACGCAGGCTCCATCTCGGCCCTGCTTCCACACTGCACTCACTGCCCAGGGACTCAGGGACAGGAGACGAGGCCATCAGGGCCAGAGCTCTCTCCACAGGACCTCCCCAAGCCTGGTTGACTGCATCAAGAAACACCTGGCCGCTCAGCTGGGTGGTGAGACAGTCCCAGTCCAACTCCAGTGAAGCACTGGGCCCAGCCCTGTGCTGTCCACAGCTGCCCTGCGCACTTCCACATAACCCTCAGAACCAGCCTTCATCACTATGCTTCCCTGGGAGCACGCTGAGTATGTCCCCCGAGAGAAGTACAGGAGCATCTGGGACAGCCGTGCTGTGTGTGCAAGGGCTGGGTGTCTCACAGCAGCCCCCCTGACAGCACCAATAGCACTGCAGGGCTGGGACCCCTGACAATGGTTACCAGGTCACCCTTAGCATCGAAAGACATGCACCATCCATCCCAGGCTACTGAAGGCTGACTTCACAAACAATTGACAAGAATTCGTCTTTGGCCTATTTTCCCTCTTTTTATGTGAGATTTTCCCCAGACTGTAGAAAAATACAGATCTACATGCAAACACGTAACAGAGCCCATCTGCAAGCACTCTTCACACACAGCCACAGTGCGGGGAGGGAAGGTCACCTATGGACGTGAAGAAGACGATGGCCAGAAAGTCCCGGATGGGCTCGGTGCAGGCTGTGACCTCCTCAGTGACCACATGGCCTTGGGAGGAGACCAGTGCTCCCGCCAGGAAGCAGCCCAGCTCCATGGAGACGTCCAGCAGCTCCGTGACCTGGTGAAAAGGAGGGGCCCATCACCACACAGAAGCATAGTACCACTGAGCCCACTGCCCCCCATGGAAAAACAGGACCAGCACGTCAGGGTCTTCAGGCAGTTAACACTGGGAAAAAAATTAAATATCTGCAACAGTCATAGATGCAGACTACAGTGGTATCTCTGAATAGGAGTATTTGGTATAGGCTTTTGCTATGCAGCTGACTCTAGTGATCCTCCTGTCCCAGCCTCCCCGGCGCTTGGATTACAGGTGTTCACCACATTTTGTAGGCTGGCACAGGCCAGCATGGCATGTGGTACTGGGGATCGAATCTGGGTTCTTGCACTTGCCAGGCAGGCGCTTAGGCTGCCAAGCTACCTCATCAGCCATGAACAGGAGTATTTCCTAAAATGTATGTATTCGTGATACGTTGTCTCTACCTGAATCAACCAATAGCCTGGCACTGAAAAGATCTGCGTTGTCAGCCTCGGGCCACGCAGAGAAGGCGCAGACGCCACTCACAGGCACCCACACGAGGCCCGGGGGTAGTCTCTGATGACCAGGAAGCAAGAGCTCGAGGGTGCAAGACATCAAGGCAGACCAGAGAGGACACTGTGATGTACAGGCCTTGGCTTCGGGTCCTGGTACACACACAGCTCAGGACAAGCATCTCAGTGAGACGTTACTGACAGAACAACTTGAAAAATTATGCTTTTTATTTTAAGAGAATAAAACTCTGAATAACAGCACCAGAGAAATACAAAATGAACTTATGAAGGAATGCCACTTACACCAGCATCAGAAAACATGGAGCATGAATGAGGGACAGCACCCACAGAGTGTACATCCTCCAAAGCCAGTCAAATCTTCATCCAAGACACCAAGAAAACCAAGTGGCCTGTCACAGCAGCCAGAGCAGGAGGCCTCACCTCACCCTCAGCAGCGTGGCCAATAAAGCGGAAGCCATCAAGTATGGGAAAACTGACACTTGAATTTTAAAGTGCACATGAAATTTGGAAAGAACATGAAGACAGCCAGGCTAGACACTGACACAGAACCATGTCAGGGCTTGGCTCCTCCAGGAGGTCAAGCTGGAGATATCATGAGAGGAGAGCGGACCAAGGGGCAGAGCAGAGATATGAACGTACAAACACATACACACACACACACCCATGCCACACACATACATGCACGAGGACTCGTGCACACATCTACTGCGCACAGGCAGACTACACACAAGCCCAGCTACATGGACGTTGACAAGGACAGAAGGCAGTGGACAAAGCATCTTCTAGACATGTGGTTTGGAAATGCACACGATAACACATGCCCCTATCCACCGCCTCATACCACCACAAAGGGCTGAGATCAAAGATGACAGACCAAGTGTGGGTGAGGGTGGGAGGCAACAGGCTTCCACTCAAAGTCAGGGGCACAGCTTGGTCACTCCAGGAATCAGTTACGATGCTGAAGCTAATGCATACACTGCAGAATCCAGTATCTCACCTGTGCTCGCAAAGGGAAAAGCCTGCTCCACAAACATGCACGAGAACAGGCAGCAGCTCTGCTTGCCCAGCTCTAAGTGGACAGCTGCAGGAAGGAGAAGCTGGGCACATCTGCCTACGCAGAGGCCCAGGGCCAGCACACACCTGAGAAGGTCCAATGCCACGCCTGCTCGGAAGAGCCTAACAGCAGGCTCAGCAAATACTGTGAGGGAGGGCAGGGACAAAAGCCACAAGCTAAAGAAGAGGCTCCTTCTAGGTTGTACAGCCACTGGGAAGGCAGCATGGACGCTGTCTAGGTGCGAAAGCTTTGCCACACATTATTCTCAAAGAGAATACCTCAGAGGGACAAAGTGACGTAACCACCTACACAAGTCACCTTCTGAAAATAGTAAAATCACTATGAGCAGCTTTGAGCAGACACAAATCCTGGTCTTCTGCATGATTATAAACCACTCCCATGCATAAGGAAAAATTTCTGTTACTTTTTAAAAATTAAAACTTCTAGTTCTAAGACACAGAATGCTCAGGTGCAGCTGTAGGCACAGCAGAGCTCTCTTCACTGAGTGCAGTGACTCAACCAGCACAGGGACCGCGACACAGCCATAGGCTCAGTGCTGCCCAAGCCCATACAAACATGGGTGCCCTCTGGGTCTGGAATTGTGTGCCTCCCCCCGTGCTGGCTGGACGCAGCCTCTCTGGAGATCCACCAGGCTGTGTGTATGGCAGCTTTATGAGCAGTACTCTCTGGCAGGAGGTACCTCAATTGGTCTGCACTCACCCCTTGATGGAACCCTGGCTGCTTTTAAGTAATACAGCTGCTGTGAACACTCATATCCTTGATTCTGGTTAATAGAATCCTTCACTTCGCTGGGACAAGAGTTAAGGTGCTCAATTGCTGGGCCATGCAACAGAAATTGTCCTGCAACGAGCTTGTCATAAATAGATCTAGAATTTGCTTGAGAATTTACCCACTATTTCAGGTGTAAACCTGTTTGAAAATTCAAGGCAGGGTAACATGGTTTGACAGTGACATCAATGCAATGTTCCTGAGTCTTTTTTTTTTTTTTTTTTTTGGTGGAACCAGGGATTGAACTCAGGTCCTTGCGCTTGCCAGAGAAGCGCTTATTCCACTGAGCCACCTCCCCGGCCCCCCTGAGTCATATTTTTATAAAGTGCTTAAGAGTGGAAGTAAAACAGGTTTAGCTCTAGCACTGTAAAATATGTATAAAATAGAAAGTATTAGTGTTTCAAACATTTTAATCATTACTAAAATGAAAAGGTAAAGAGCTGATCACAGGCTAGAAAGATAACTCAGCGATCTAAGCATCTGCCTGGAAAGCACAAGGACCCAGTTCGATCCCCGGTTATGCATGCCATGCCAGCCCCATGCCAAGCCAGCCACCATGATGGCGCATGCCTGTAATCCCAGCACTGGGGAGGCTGAGATGGATCACTGAGTCCGAGTTGTGTAGCGAGACCCTGTACCAAATAAATTTAAAAAAAAAAAAAAAGAGCTGATCTCAAGCTTCCAGGGAAAGAGACTGAACAGGAGCACAAAAACAAGTGTGAGAATTACCGTCAACATTAAAAAGATGAAAGCTGATACTCCCAAGATAAGGATTTCCTTGTTCCCTTTGCTTTCCGTATGGAGCTTCCGATAATATGGCCCCATGAGGTAAGTCTTTATAACAAGACATATGAGGAAAACAGCAGCTAATGAAAAAAGAATCTGGCCAAGCAGGAGTAGTATTCGCAGTGCTTCCATGATAATACTAGAAAACAAAAAAGAGAAAGACACATTATTTCACTTCTAAAACATCTTTAAAACCCTCCAAAAAGAACTTTCAATCTTTTTAAACACACTGCAGAGTAAATTACCCAAGTCATATGCATTTTTATTTTCAAATACAAAAATAAAATCTAAGAATTGTATTAATCCCAGAAATTGAGTTATGTGAGTACAAGTGGGCTGTTTCAAATAGATACATTAGAGCAAATACACTTCCCAGAATGTAAGTGTTCTTTTCTTTAATCTCTTTATTTGCTTATTTATTTTGGTACAGGGTCTCACTACACTGCTGGGACTCATAGTGACCCTCCTGTGTCAGCCTCCCCAGCACTGAGATTACAGGTATGCACCACCACGCCCGATTAGATCACTGAGCTCTCTCCCCGGCCGCAGAATGTAACCATTAATGGAAGCTTTCCTACTCTGGTGGATGCTTGAAGGCAGACTCCCACTCCCCGCCAAGGAGCAGCCCGGCGGCTCTTGACGAGGCCACAGTTATCTTAGCCTCCTACTACAGCTGCCTCAATGAAGACAACACCTGCCCATCTGGGTAGCCGGGTAAGCATGCTCATAGATAGGCTGTGGCTCAAGGAAGAGCCAGCCCCTTGCTATGTAGCAGTAGACTGCGTCTATCTCCAGGCGCACCCATGCACACAGGGTGCTCTCAGGAGAAGCGCACTTCCACCCTCAGCGCTGTGGGCTTTAGCTCTCAGGAACTAGTGAAAGGTGCGGTGTCACTGTCCCTCTGCCATGCCATCTCTCAGCGGTTTTTTTTTTCGGAACCAGAGATTGAACTCAGGCCCTTGCGCTTGCCAGGGAAGTGCTTATTCCACTGAGCTATCTCCCCGGCCCCTGCCACCTCTCAGCTGCCATCTCCACACACACAACATACTGCGCACATGCAGACCTACAGCATGAGTACATACATGTGGGCCAAATCACACTGCACACAGATGCCAACCCACATACGTGTGCATGCATGCACGCATACAGCACATGCAACTGGTATGCACGCCCACATGTACCTATACTCACACACATAAGAATGCTCAGGGGTGCCCTAGTATACCTACAGCTTCTCTCATTCAGTCCCCTCAGCCTGAGAGATAGAAGCTGCTCTGACTCCCATTCCCGGCCACAGTCCACATGAGCAGCATCCCCGAGTGGGCCTCACCCAACTTCTAAGTTTTGCTAGCAGGAAGCAGTGCCATTTGCCTTTTTTTTTTTTTTTTTGCAGAACCGGGGATTGAACTCAGGCCCTTGCACTTACCAGGCAAGAGCTTATTCTACTGAGCCATCTCCCCAGCCCCTCATTTGCCTCTTTTGGGAGAGGTGAGCATTTCCACTTTACCCAGCTCTGTGTTAGCAGCACAAACTGTTCACTTGTCTTTTGAAACAGATACTGTATAGTTCTTATGGATGTACAGAGCTGTGTAACTAAGCTCCTGGACCCCTGGCTGTAATATGTGCACAACCATTTTTCCTCTGTCCTTAGGTATGGGAAAACATGGCCTTTCTTTCTGAGTTTTTTTTTTCCCTGTGAAATGTCTGTGGCAGGAGGCTTTATTCTTTCCTTTAGGAAAGATCAAGATTAATTCTATTTTTTTTTAAACATTTATTTATTTATTGTGTGTGTGTGTGTGTGTGTGTGTGTGTGTGTGGCCAGCTCAGCCCACCAGGGGGCGGGGCTGGCTGGCATGTGGCGCTGGGGGATTGAACCGTGGTCCTTGTGCTCTGCCAAGCTTGTTCCAAGTAGGTGCTTTAGACCACTGAGCCATCTCGCCAGCCCCAAGATTAATTCTAAATAAAGCCTCAAAGAAGTAAAACCTGTATTGACATTACAACTAATTTTTTTTTTTTTTTTTGTGGAACTGGGGATTGAACTCAGGCCCTTGCACTTGCCAGAGACGCACTTATTCCACTGAGCCATCTCCCCAGCCCTCTAATTTTATTTTTATTACAAATTTTCCCTGGCTATTAAAATTGGAAGAAAGGTACATTACAGAAAAGCATATATGATAGACAAAAGATAATCAGGAATCAACTAATTTACTAGAATATCACAGAACAATCAAACTCGGAATTAGAATACACAACAGGTACTCTTCAAGGCTTGGAAGCAAGGCCGGAGTGCTGGACACCCACGAGTCAAAGAGGAAGCAGGGAAATTTTATTTATTTACTTTTTTATTTACTTAGTGATTTGTATTTTTTTCTTGGCACCAGGGATCGAACTCAAGACCCTGTGCTTGCCAGGAAAGTGTTTATGCTGCAGAGCTTTTTCCCAGGCCCAAGGGAAGGTAATTTTAAGTCACTAATTGCAATGAAAATAAAAATATACCACATCCACATACATGAGGTCCAACTATAACAGCGCAGAGAAGGAAATTTACAGGCCCAAATGTTTACAATGTTCCACCAGAACCTAGAAGAAATTTACAGCAAACGGAAAGAAAGGCCAGGCAACAAGCAGGGGATGGCACTGTAGACCCCACAGATGTTCAAAGTTAGCAGGGAAGACCGACACACAAGTGTGACAACTGAGGAGGGGACACACCCTACTCGCAGTCTCTCTTCCTCTGTCTCCCTGCGGCCCACCCTGTCTCTCTCTGACATAAGGTATGTTGCCTTCCTCTGTACAGACTCACCGTGATACTCTGCCTTACCACAGGCCCAGGAGTGGGCCCCAGTTACCACAGACTGAGCCCTCTAAAACCACAAGCCACAGCCCATTTTCCTTCAGGCTGGCTTTTCAGGACCTGGCTGCAGTGACAAAAAGCTGCCTAACGGGGCCACTGTGCTCCCCTAAGACTTCCTGCCATGACGTCCAGCATAATGGGTGGCAGAGAAGCAGCATAGCTGAGTGACCATGGGCTGAACCCTCTGAAAATCATGGCCCCAAAATCAATCTTCCCTACTTTAAGTTGGTTACAGCACTGAAAAGCTAACAGAACTACTCATGATACAGATTCTCCCGAAACTTCCTTACCTTGTTTGACACAGAATATCTACAAAAACCAATGGTTAACACCATGCTTCATGGTGGAAGACTGAACACTTTCCCCTGAAATTAAGAACACAGCAAATATGTTCACTCACACAGTACCATTCAACAAAGCCCTGGAAATTCTGGCCAGTGCAAAGAGGCAGAGAAAAACAAAAGCACAGAGATTAGAAATGGTGAACGAGATAGGTCTTAGTGACTCAAGCTGGCTGCAAAAATGCCAAGCAAATCTATTAGTTTTTGACAAGTTGTACTAGTGCTGGTCGGTGATGCAGTAAACGCTGCCTCTGGAGACAGCCGAAGCACAACAGGTGTAAGCACAGATGCCAGCACACCTGCTCGGGGACAGCTGGGCTGTGTCTCCCTGATGCAGCCTGCATGTGTGCTGTCAGGACTCCCGCACTTTCCAGTAGAGCTACTGCTGGCTCTACCAGCTCATATGAGCATGCTTATAATCCACCACCCTCTGGACACAGCTACTTTCCCAGCTGGCTTCTTCCTCTAGGTGAACCTAGCAAGTGTACTGCAGCTTGGACTTATTTTACTGGGAAAACTGAAGCAGGGGTCAGAGGATTACAGTAATCATGACAGTGACAAACACCACTGCAGCGAAAGCTTTCACACACGTAACACACTGCATGCATGCGGTCCTACAGCATGAGTACATACATGTGGGCCAAACTACACACTGCACACACAGATGTTGTTATGGTTTGTGTCTAGGTGTCCCTCCAAAGCCTCATGCAGTCTAGGGGTAGCTTCTGGAGTTTGTGATTGATTACTGTGGGTGTGGCTGCTGCACCTACCTGGGGCAGGTAATTTGCATTACAATGTAAGGTGGGAAGAGAAGCTAGGGGCTTGAGCTGCTGCTACCCCTCCCTTGTGCTCTTGCTCTTTGCCCCCACCATGAAAGGTTGCTCTCTGCCGTGTGCCGCTCTGCCTTGGAGCCAGCTGAGTGTGGACTGAAACCTCCAGGGACTGTGAGCTAAATAAACCTTTCCTTCCTTTATTTTGAGTGTCGGGTATTTGTCCCAGCAACGAGTGAAGAGTAACTAAGACAGATGCCAAACCACATACGTGTGCATACATGCTCACACACAGCATATGCAACTGGTATGCACGCCCACATGTGCAGGTGCTCACACACACCCCTCCTGCTGAGGGGTGCCCTAGCACATCTGTGGCTTCTCCCATTCAGTCTTCCCAACCTGAGAGATGGCTGCTGCTCCCGCTGCAGCTGAGAGATGTCATGGCAGAGGGACAGTGACACCACACCTTTCACTGGTGCCCAAGAGCTAAAGCTAACAGTGCAAGGCTGGCAGTGTTACAGTGGGACACAGGCACCAGACACCCTTTCTGAGCAGTTACCAGCCTCTTATCAGAAAGGCAGAGCTGTGCTGCCCTTTACCTGGAAGACGAGCTGGCCCCTGCTTGCATGAGCGTCGGCATGACGGCAATGAACAGCCCCAGCTGCACGTCCTGCATCACCAGCATGCCGAGCAGCACGGCACTGTAGTCCAGGTCACCTGCGGGAGAAGCGGCTTCAGTACTGGCTGGTGCAGCAGCCATCTGCATGTTTCCAAAATAATGTGAATCATTTTGATAACCTGGATAATAACCTTCAAATCTCTTGGAAGCTAAGCACAATGGAGTAGCCCTCGGTAGCCCTAGCTACTCAGAAGGCTGAGGCAGGAGTAACACCTGATCCAGTTGAGGACCAGCTTGGGCAGTACAGCAAGATCCCCCCCAAAAATGTTAACATTTAAAATGCTTTGGTTTACTCAGGGATTTTAAGTTTGTCTCTTTCGCAGGCCCTCAAACTTGACAAACCCAATGTCTCCTCCCAGATGATGCATCATGCATCTCATTTTCCCCTCAACACTGGGGACCAACCCACACCTACAACTGCAGTGTGCTGATGAAATGCCTTGATTATCCAGTGTTCAGTGAATATTCATGTTGTAACTTCTGCTATTAAAGATAATGCTGTCTCAAAGAAAAAATGCTGTGGTACTCTTGCACCCCACGTTTTCTAGGCTATGTGACATGATGGATCCAGCTGTGAATCTGTCTCCAAAGTAGCTAGACCCATCCGATTTCCACAGAGCAGGCGGAGGAGTGCCTGGGGCTTGGTCGTCCTTGGCTCTGAGACACCTGTTAAAGCATTTTCCAGCACGGATGGGAAAGACCTCTGCGAGGCAGTGGCCCAATTCCCTGACGCCCGGCTAGCCTAGTCATCTTCCCATGAGTGGCCTGCACTTGGGTGTCTCCCATGGCACATTCTGCCCGTTTTCCTACCGGGCCCTCTCCTGTACGGATTTCCAGACATTCTCAGAATGCTCTGGATTTGAAGCCTCTATTCATCACTCAGAGAGAGCAATATCTTTCCCCAGCCTGTGGCCACACAATCTTTTGAGTAATTGTTCACTGTGTACCAATCTATCAAAGGGCTCCCTTCGGGATTCTTGTATTTTAAGAAATACAGTCCACCCTAGGGTCATGAGGACACTTTTCCTGGCTTTCCTCCTAAAGTTCTGCTTTTCACATATAGATGCTCCACCCACAACTATGTGTGGTTCAAGAGAGGCTCTAACATCACACTATTTTTCACTTGGGTAACTTTTCTCACCCATGTGCACGTCTTCTCCCACCTCCCAGCGATGGTGGTGCTGTATGGTGTCCCATCTACGCGGTGGCGAGGCTGTGACTTTGTAACAGCAATGTACCAGCCCTCCGGTGGGGAAGCCATGGTCCTCACTTCAAATTCATGTGAACTATTCTTGGCCTTTGTTTCTAAGAATGTCTTACAATTAGCTTGTCAATCTGTGTATAATACCTGGCCAGACTTTTTGCTGCAATAGTTTAGGGCATATAAATTTTGAAAGAAATAACATCCGTACATGCTAAACTTTTTTATTCAGACTCTCTCCAGTTAAGTCTTAATAACATCTTGAGATCTTTAAAGGTGACATAATGCCAGGTGTGGTAGTGCATGCCTGTAATTCCAGCACTCAGGAGGCTAAGGGCCGGAGGGATAGCTCAGTAGAAGTGCTTGCCTGGCAAGAGCAGGGTCTTGAGTTCAATCCCCAGTACCACAAAAAAAAAAAAAAGTAAAAATTTTAGCTGAGGACATAGCTCAGTGGTACTGCGCCTGCCTGGAAAGCACAAGGTCCTGAGTTTGATTCCTGCTACAAGAAAGAAGAAAGAAGGAAGAAGGAAGAAGGAAGAAGGAGGAGGAGGAGGAGGAGGAGGAGGAGGAGCAGGAGGAGCAGCAGCAGCAGCAGCAGCAGCAGCAGCACCACCACCACCATTCAAGGAGGCTGAGGCAGGAGGACTGCCACAGTAGGCTCCATAGTAAGTTCAAGGCCTATGTGAACTACATAGCAAAACCCTATCTCAAATTTTAAAAATGAAAATAAAGGTGACAAATCTTTTAATTTATTCCAGAACCTTGTACTTCCTGTTATCATTATAAATTTAAACTACTTTTCAAATTACTTTTTCTAGCTATGCTACAGGTGCATTATATTCTAATGTCTTTAAAGGCAGATTTCCTGTCAAAGTCTACGTCTGGGCCGGGGAGATAGCTCAGTAGAATAAGCACTTGCCTGGCAAGCACAAGGGCCTGAGTTCAATCCCCCGTTCCACCAAAACAAAAACAAAGTCTATGTCCTTCAGGGTCTGCCACCCTCCCAAACACTTACCATGAATGGTGGCTCCTGCCTTGCTTCAGGGTGGCCTTTCAGAGAACACATGACAGCCACCGTTTCTAACAGCTCACTGTAGATTTGCCCACTCTACAAATCCCTGTGCCTGTGGTGCCTGTCCCAGCCAACCTGGTGGTCCTGAGGTATGGGACCTAGAAGCTGATTTCCCATCCCATCCTTGTGTGGCACCTGTGGTGGCCACAGAGGAAACATCCACTCTAGTATGTAGATTATCTCTTACCACTGTCTGCCACCTCTGCTGTCCCTCTTCCAGCACGGCATGCTGGGAGTAAGTATGGTTTTGTTTTTCTTCTCAGCTTTGGAGATTACTCTGAATCTAAAGACTGAGCGACGCCAGCCATTTCCCAGCATCCCCTGCCCCAGGGGCTCTGAGCCTCCCAGCCAGGCAGTGTCAAAGTTTCCTCTGTGATCCTTTCCATCTTATGTCTGGTCTACACTCCTTGTATATGAGCCAAGTAGGCAGAGGTGGAGCATTCATTTAAGCTGCCAGGGTTCCCAGCATGCTTGCTTCAAAGTCTTTGCCAAGCTTCTTCATGGACAGGGAATTCAGACTGTGGCTGGCGCTTTTTCTGAATTCTTTTTTGAGCTTTCCCATGAGAAAGAAGTGCACATTCTGAGGACTGAGTCTGATGGCAATTTTCTCAGGGGAGGCTCCCTTGCTTGTGTAGAGTCTCTGGGAGGACAGATATATCAGGTGTGGACTCCAAGCTTCATTACTGTCCCCACTGTGTCTCTGCTGCCTCCATCTGCTCCTGACCACTTGTCCCAGGAAGCACCAGCCCAGGAAGTGGCCACCAGGGCAGGGCAGCTGGGGCCAGTGCACTGGGGTTGAGGGGCCCATCCCACACTACAGTCCCAAAGCAGATGGTCGTGTAGTCTGTGAACTTGGTGCAGCTCCAGTGGGCTCAGGGTTCTGGTTCTTGCCCTGGAACTTGGGAGGTCCACGGTGGGCTGCACATGCACCAGCATGGGGAACGAAGCACCCAGGAGGGGCCAGGCACACCACTCTGGCTCTCTGTCCACACTCTCAATTTCTGGGTGTGTAGCTAGCAGAGTGAAGTGACTCTGACACCCTGACCTTGTATTTTATGGATTTTCGCAGAATAAAAGCAAAACAGAGACAGCTACTCTCACAGACAAGCCCACTGCACAAGTAGGACCCCAGACTTCACTCCTTTGTGCTCACAGTGCTGTACATGCACTGATCTCCTGCCTGCAGGAGCTGAGGGCAGACTCTGAGCTGCCCATCCCAGCAACGTGTAGCCTCCTCTGTGATCCTTCCCACTTTCTGTTTGTCCACGCTTGGGCGAAACCAGAGCCAGGGGCAGGAACTGAGAGCCCCTTTCACAGGTAGCAGACATGGCCATTCCTGGTCTTTGCCTAGAGCAAAGCGGCCAACAGCAATGCTACCGCTCCAGCTGCCAGTTTTGGCTTGGACCAGTGTCTCTCAGTCCTCAAGCTGGAAGCCCAGCCCTCTGCTGAGAACCCATGCCTGCCTGGACAGCCCTGAGGGGAGAGGACTTATGTTTCTCCTCACAGGTCTTGGACTATGAACTCACAAGTCATAGTGAACTACACTTGTACTCGGAACACCCACCACCTACCTTCTTTGTCTCCACGGGCACTACCCACAAGGAACCTGGACACCAGCGGTGTGCTTGATAAGGACAAACAAGTTGAAATGAAGACACTCTGGGTGGGTCTGATCCGCAGAAGATGTCCCCACAACAGGCCAAAGGCAATCATTAGTACCGTCATGTAACATGGGCCTTGCAAGGATACTTTCCACACCTGAAAGAGAACACAGTGTTTATGCACATCCTAGGGATAGCAGCCATCTATGGTGCTCACAGTTACCATGACCTGATCTCCAGGCAATGACGCTAGTCATACACCCAACCAATCTTGACACAGTAACACTTGCCCCAGGAGCATGCACACACGCACATACACATACAAAGAAACACATGTACCATTAGGGGCTGCCCACCAGACCCCGAAGTCCTCCAGAGCTCAGGTTTTCACATAAACTGTGCAGTTTGCACATTATCCCTGCTCCCTTAACCCACCCAGAGATGACTTACAAGACCTAAATAATGCACAGGCTGTGCAAATAGTTGTTATATTATTTAGAGGATAACAGGAGATAAGAGCTGCACATGTTGAGTAGAGAAAATTTTTTTCCTAAAGCTTTTTCAACCTGCAGTTGGCTGAACACATAGATATGAGCCCAGAGCAACACAGGGCTGACAATGAGTCATGTGCAATGAGGTTCCCATGTCTCTGTGTGTATGTAAATAAAAGTTTAATCCTCAGGGCAAATCTTGGAGACCAGACTGCCCTGCCCATTTTTAGATGAAAATGCTGAGGCACACAGTGGTGAAGTAATTCATGTAAGGGTACAGGACTCCCAAGCAAGAAGCAAGGCCAAGACTTGCAGCTCAACAGGCAGATTTTTACTAGGTGCCCAATATGCAGCTGGTACTGTTCCAAACGTGATGGGCAATGTGGAAGAAACCACGCCTGGCGCTAGCGCTCAGGGCTGACTCTAGTGAGGAGACTCGAGTGAAGCCGTGGCATTCACCCCGGCAGGGGCAATGTGGGCTATTCAGAAAGCCACTGCTTCACTCGAGAGCGTGCTCTTTCTGTTCCCTGCCGCACCCTCAGTCCAATCCAAGGGCCCCAAGGTTGACTCCCTTGAACGCTCTATCCACCCACCCTCCAGCCCCTCCTCCTTCATACTGGGCAGTTTGGGGAAGAATCCTCATCTCTGGAAACCAGGGACAGGGAGGCTCTTCTTATATTGGCTGTGGGGAGATCTCAGCATCCCCCCACCACAGTATGACCATCGGCAGCCTGCCCAGCCAAGCCAAGGCCAGGAAGGAATCACAGCTCCTTTTAGGCCACCAAGTCCTGGCCTTAGGAAGCTGAGGATCATGGAAGCCTGTGGGGAAAGCATGGGCCCAGCAGAGCTGAGGCCAGGTTCCACTCAGCCTCCTCTGCCATGTGACCTGCACTAACCATGCTGCTCTCCTGCCACAGGGAGGATAACTAGTGCCCACAAAGGCTGCTCCCAAATGCTCAGACACATGTTTCTGTTTCCTGTCTTGGGCTGGAGTTAGATCTCAGCAGTGCTTAAGGCTAACTCAGGCTGACCCCCCACCTCCCACGGTGACTACCAAGACTGCTGCTGGGCTGCGAGGTTGGGTTCCAGGCAGGTACTGCTGAAGCTAGCGTGTGCTCACCCGTGATGCTGCCTAAGTGGCTTTGTACCAAGCACTGTGGCTGTACCCAAGGTCCCTAGCAAAGCAGACCATCTCTAAGCCCATCATCCAGTGCCTCTCCTCAGGCAGGAGGCCCCAGGGAAAAGACTCAGAGCAGTCAGAAACTCCCCCTCAAAGGCAGTTCCCAGCAATTGTTAGAAATGCAACCTGCAGGACCCCGGCTCCGAAGTGACCCCTGTCATCAGGGGCCTTGGCTGTGGCCCTGCTTTCTGGGTGTCAGCCAGATACCTTCAGGTGTCTTCCCCTCCCTTCCCAATCTTTCTGAAACCCAGGAGTCACCACCCAGGCCTTTTCAGGCTGAGTTAAAGCTTTGCCAGTTACTCACACTTGATAACAAAAAAGCAAAAATGAATAAAACAATGAACGTTTGTTAGCTGTGCATCAACTTCCTGCAATCTGAATCCACAGACCTAAAAGAGCAACAAGATATATTTTAGAGGGCTGGCCAAATAGCTCAGTGGATTAAAGTGCCTGCAAGCAGACTCAGAGGCCAGGACTGGGGGTGGGGGTGTTTCCATCCCCAGGTGTGCTGTGCCAGCCCTGCCCTCATGGCGCACTGAGACACAAGTGAGACTGGGCGTGATGGCACGTGCCCGTAATCCCAGCTCTTGGGAGGCTATAAACAGGTGGATCACTGAGTCCAATCTAGTAGTGAGACCCTGAACACACTATAGACCCTTCCCTAAAATACAAAGAAAAAAA
>NW_004524615.1:492947-494481 GCF_000260255.1 Octodon degus
TTTTAGGTGATCAACACTGGACGGTCAGGTGCAAGAAGGTCAGGGTTGCCCCTTGGCAGCTGCCTGAGCTCTAGAATGGCATGAATGAGGTTCCTGCCAGAGCTGAGGACCCCGGGCAGAGGGGGTGAGAAACACAGCCCAGCAACAAGCTCAGGGTCCCATTAGGGCTTAAAGACGGGAAAGTCCCAAGGCAGGAGTCTGCCCTCTCACTGTTTCATCATAGCTGGGATTGCCGGTGTGTGCCACTGTGCATGCCTTCATTTGCTTCCTCTTAAGCGTTAGGGCTATCACATTTTTCTATTTTTTTTGTTCTCTGATATTAATGGGTATATAACAGTCCATCAAGAGATTAGCCACCAGAATCCAGCTTTGCTCCAATCTTTCTTAAGCAAATTATGAAAGAACAGTAATAATTATTTTAATGAGCAGATTTCAAACTCACCTACATCCCTCCTTTCACCGAGGCTCAGGGGGACCCAGTGATCCCAGCCTCTCCTGCACCTACCAGCCCGTCCTCAGCTTCTCCAGCTGCAAACAGCTGCCCTCCCCACTAAGTAAAACACAGACCTGGCACCAGGGAGCCTGTCTTCACTCCAGTCTCTCCACTGATTAACTAATTAATTTTAGTACTGGGAATCAGAGTCAGGATGTTGTGCTTGCCAGGAAGGTGCCGTGCCACTGAGCTACATCCCTGGCCTCCTCAGCCTTTCTCTGATCTCCCCCACGACCGCTTCTCAGCTGCTCTCCCCACTGTGTGGTGTCTGCCAAGATATACAGTAGTGCTAATTAACTCATGTCCACCTCTGGAATTGTGTAACGCACTGAACAGTCACCGTTCAGGGCACTTCCTCCTTAAGCAGTTCTGAAATAAAGTTCAAATATTACCTTTCAGGTCTCTCCCTAGAATTAGCCACATGGAAGTTAATTTCATTTGATGAATTCTAACTTTTGAAACTCTTGTGCTTTTTTCTTTTTAAATTTATATTTCAATAATATCAAGCTAAAACATCACACTATCTTAAAAGTAATGTGATCACTAAGTTGTCAACAAATTTTAGAAGTGAACGAATCAAAGTCAGTTGCTTAAAGGTAATAGCAGATTAAGTCCTTACCTTCCGCAGCTTTTCTGGGGAAAACTCTAAGCCAACAAGAAAAAGAGTGAAGAAGACCCCAAATTCTCCTAATGTCTCCACCTGTACAATAGACTGAAAAACAAGAAAGTGAAGGCCACGTAACTTTACGCCTCCCACACCACATGCTCCCAACCAGCTGTGCCCTCAGACTCAGTGGCTCATCTACCAAAATATTTTTTAAGAAACTAGTCCTCTATGCCTGAAGCCATTTTGACTTCCTGCTTCTCCTTCTTCTTGGTTAGCCAGAACACTTCTCACTTTATTTGCTAACAACTAGCCCTTCCGTTCATCAGTGTTCCAACTCATAACCACTGTCTTCTGTTTTCTTCAGCCTTCCCTGGCTCTCGCCGGGCTCTGCCTGTGTCATGATTTTTTTTTTTTTTTTTTTTTTTTTCTGTGTC
>NW_004524615.1:494581-506919 GCF_000260255.1 Octodon degus
TTTCCGGAACCGGGGATTGAACTCAGGCCCTTGCACTTGCCAGGGAAGTGCTTATTCCACTGAGCCATGTCCCCGGCCCCCTGTTACTTATTTTTAAAGCTATTATATTAGATAAGTAAATAGTACGCAATATTCTAAGTTTCTATTAAGCCTCCTAGCTGTGCAGTCTTCTAAATGCCTCGGTTGTACAGGAGTTCCTGACTCTAGCATGAGTTGACTTCCAGTGTCAGGATTCCCATCCCTTTTTTATTTCCATTTTTTAAGTTTTAATCTTACTCAACTGCTTTATTTCTACTGAATGTCGTTTATAGTATTTTTCTTGGCATACCATGTATAAGCCTCTTTTTTTACGTTTTTAGTACAGATCTACAGGGTCTCACTATGCAGATCAGACTCATAGTGATCCTCCTGTTTTCAGCCTCCCAAGTGCTGGGATTACGGGCACACACCATCACACCCGTCTCAATCGCCATTTCAGTACACCCTAGGCGCATGGCCCAACATGGCACACTGGGAAGCGAATCCTGGTCCCTGACTCTGCCTAAGCAGGCGCTTTAATCCACTGAGCTATCTGGCTGGCGCTTTTTTTTTTTGGGGGGGGGGGATTAAACTCAGGCCCTTGTGACTGCCAGGGAAGCGCTTATTCCACTGAGCTATCTCCCCAGCCCCCCTCTTCTATCTTTTAATAGAAGATAGAAGAGCCATCTCACCGGCCCCACTTTTATTCCTTTTGACATCTTATTTTTATGCTTCTTTACTGCTCCTTTTTATTTTTCTTTTCCTATCAGGCTAAGACTTATGACTGCATAGTAAGATACTCAAGCCTGTATTTCCCATTGCAATAAATGAATGCCTGGCGATTCCCTGTGGAGAATATGAGTGTTTTGGTACAGCTGTTCTTCCTCAAGGATCCTCCCCACTCACTGTCACCTGCCTTACCTTTGTGTCCCTTGACGCCAGCTGCCTGCAGCACACAGCCGTGCTACTACCCCACCTGTGCTCCCTCCCTGCTTTGGTAACCTCTGCAGCTGCCCCTGCCTTTGCTTGCTGCACTCTGGAAGGGTGGGGAAGACGGAGGCTTTCATTGTGCTCTGAGCCATGTGTCAAGGCCAGTGCAAAGGACAGCACTGAGCAGAGCCCACTGTGCCCAGCTGCATGTGGGCGGGCTCCTCTGGAGGCTGTGGGATCGCATTTTGGTGACATTCACTGCTCCCTGGAAGGCCTGAAGCTCACGGCCCAAGGTAGCCAGATAAACTGGCTCTGACCTTGCCAGCACTTATCTGCTCTAAGACTGGCCTTACGTGGCCACCTCCTCAGACCTTCTGCCATACTTCCCTCTGAAGAGATCTCCGAGCTCCAACCCGGTCCCAGCTTGCCCTTCCTGCCTGTCTCTCCTCCCACCATGCGGGGTGCATTGCTGAGGTTGGGAGACTGCGCATCTAATCACCCCAGCAGTCCTGCCTGCACAGGTCTGACACCCTGCTCCTCACAGCCTCCCCATTTGACAGCAGGAGTGTGTGTCCCCAGCACTTCTGCTGCTCTCCCTGCTCCCAGGAGGATCCATATGTGCTGGGGCAGGGACCTGCTTCACTGGAACTGCCTACAATGGGCTCCACTGCCTCTCAAGATAGGAGCTTTGGCCAGTGCTGCCATGTGTGGAGACGGCTTTAAAATAGACTGAGCCCCGCATTCATTGCTTTACAGGCTTGAGGGTGACAAGGACACTGCAGTCCCTCAAGCGCTAGACACAAATCTTTAAAATGAACACAACTTAGAGACAGACAGGGCTTTTCCTCCAGCCAAGCCCCCTCCCCAAGGGACACAATCCTCCCAGGGTTAGAGGCTAGTCCAAGGACATTGCTAGGCAGGGGCATGGCATCGGGCTCTTCACTGACTCACGCGAGAGCCTCTGGTGTCGGTGTTTCCTCTGCATGCTGCTACACACTGAAAGAGTTAAATGTTCTCACCTTAATGCTGTTCAGTCCTGACGGCCCCAGGAGCACACCACAGATGATGTACCCGAACATGGTGGGCAGTCCTATTGCTGTGCACAGCCAGCCACAAGGCAGGGACAGCATTCCTATGGTGACAATGTCCTGATGTGGGACAAACACATAAGAAACCCATCTCAGCCAGCAGGCAGCTGAGAGAAGGGCAGGACAGCACAGAGGTCGGACATCACCTTCAGGGACAAAGGTGGATAGGATGGCTGAGAGGCGTTTCCACCAAGGGTGTAGAGATCACTGTGAGAATGGTAGCAACAGGGCGCCCGCATGGCCTCCAGACAGTGACACAGCACTAACCAGGATGAAGGGAGAGAACAGCCAGAGGGCACAAGCACCACAGGGCGCAGACTCAGTCAAAACCGAGGCAGCACTGTACGGCAGGCGCAGCACCAGAGAGCCTAGGTGGCACCTGTCTTCCTCTGTCTCTGTTGCTGTAGGCAGTTCCAGTGTGAGGGGGTCCTGCCCAGACCTGGCAATGTCCCGGAGGCTGCCAGCCTTCTGTGGGCTGCAGAGCAGTCACCACTCCCAGATCTGGCTCCTGGGGATGCAACACATGTAACCTTTCTTGGACACTGTGGCTGCCAGGTGGGAATCCTCACCACACACTCCTCTGCTCCACAGGAGTTTTCTATTTTAGCAAAAATGGCTTTTATCTTATTTCTTTTGAAAAAAGGTCTTACAATGCTGCCTAGACTGGTCTCAAACTCCTGGGCTCCAGAAATCTTTTCACCCTGGTGTCTCATGAAGTTAGTTTCTAGAAAACTGAAGCTTTAATCCCATCATAGCAGTTCCTAATTTCAAGAAATACCAAACTCTCAAAAGTAGAGTTATATTCCATTTTAAATATTCTCTTTGTTTATTTATTTATTGCAGAACCAGGGTTCAAACTCAGGCCCTTGCACTTGCCAGGGAAGCGCTTATTCTATTGAGCCATCTTCCCAGCCCCGCTGGCTCTCATTTTAAATATTTTATTTTTATTTTTTATTTTTGGTACCTGGGATCGAACTCAGGACCTTGTGCTTGCCAGGCAGGTACTTAAGTCACTGAGCTATCTCCCAACCCCCCTCATTTTAAATATTAAAATGCATTTTCCCTTAAAAATTTTTAAAATTAAGAAAAATGAAAGCTACAGCCCTGGAGGAAACCTGCAGGAGGAAGGTCCACAGTGTAAGGCCAGCCCACCCCACTGATGTCCCCAGGGAGGCGTGCGCCCTTGCCTTGATGAAGTGGTGGTCTGCACGTGGGATGGTCGCATCTCGGGGTTTGGTCAGGATGTACCGATTGTTCTGTGAATCAATCAGCATGCTGAGGCCCAGGCCATCCTCAGTCTCACGCTTTGTGATGTTCTGCTTCGAACTGGCCTCTTCCTCCTCCACCCGCAGAACTGCCTCGAAGTTGACTCCTTTGACCTGTGGAGTAACCAGCACTGGGCACCAGAAGGGGCACAGCAGGTTCAATCCTATGTTCCCTGAAGACGGTCAGAACCACAAGAGGAGGTGGCAAAGAGCAATCCTTGTCCGTGGGAACCAATGAGGTCATCTCTCCAGTTAAAGATGGAAATGTTGCGAACTGCCACTGCTTAAAAACACCTACCTTATTCCATTTAGGACAAATTCTTTCAAAACTTCATAGTTCTTAAAATACTTAGAAAATCTCCTGATCTCAGAATTACTTTTAAAATATTCTTCCCTTTCACTCTTTTTATTTTCTTCTTTCTCCCTGCTCTCACTCTGATTAGCAAAAAAAGATTATCTAAGCCCTTTTGTAGGTAAACCCTACAGTTTATGTGCACCCATACCAATTCTTCCGTAGGGTCCAAACATATGACAAAGGAGCAGGCCAAATCCTGCTTCTGGGACAGGACAGTCTTCTGAAAAGAACTTACAGGACAGAATCTGCAGTGGAGCTGCCAAGCCTGGTGGCACATGCCTGTGATCTCAGCACTAAGGAGGTTAAGGCAGGAGGACTGCTGCAAGTTGCAGGCCAGCCTGGGCTGCATAGAAAAACCTTATCTTAAAAAAATTTTTTGTTTATTTTTTTCTGTTTTGGCAGTACTGAGGATTGAACTCAGGACTTAGGCACCTCAGTTTTTTTTCTTTTTTTTTTTTTTTTTTAAAAGCCAAGACAGTATCTCACTAAATTGTCCAGTGCCCAGGTTGGGATCAGTTCTTGCAATCCTCCTCTATGCATGTAAGCTAGTTATCCTGTTTGAGATATGACTACTTCCAGAGACCAGATCAAGTGATCTGCCACGTGACACGTGTCCCAGCTTGTTTCCATTGTCAAGCTCTCCTCTCTCACACATGCCAGCTCTCAGGCCCATCTATCAGGCAGCTCAGTGGGCAGAGGGGCTGTAGAGAAGGTGCTCACCGATTTGTTGTCATCGAAAGCATGCTCTTCAATCTCCTCCTCCAGCCTATCGGCAGCCCTTCTCACATCTTCAAGAATCTCATCTAGCATGGACAGACTCTTGTTTTGATGCTGTATATTTTTAAGGGCTTCTACTTGGTGTTTTTCTGCAGCAAGGAGTTCCACGTATTCTGTCTCTTCCTATGCATTTGTAAGAAACAAAGGGCAAGAGTCACTGAGATGTCTTCCTCAGACCCACTCAGGCTCAGACCTAACCAGCTCTACCAGCCACTGTGGTCCAGGCTCCCGCTCATGCATGTGGACTCTAACCAAGTATCCCAGGAAACCTCAGTATACAGGGAAAGCCAGCCCCTGACATGCAAGAGGATCTCCTGCTGAAACAAGTCTCTCTCTAAAGCTGTCTGCTCACAGAACTATTGCCAAGCACCCCAAAACAGCTGCAGCATGTGGACATTGAACTCAATCAGGATGCCACCAAATCCCAGTTAGGGGAGATCAGCCTACAAAAACATGTAGACAAGTACATCAGTTATTTGGAAAACTGATACTGGTGCTGGTAACAGAATTTACTAACTGTGCTTCCTACAGTGAATTTTTTCTTTCTGAGACAGGGTCTTGCTATGTAGTTCAGGCTGGACTTGAATTCACAGAGACCCTCCTGCCTCAGCCTCCCCAGTGCTGGGCATGAGCCACCACCCTTGGTTACAATAATACTTAATCAATAGCCTAATGCTATAGTTTTTACTCATAAAGGGCTGGGCTTAGCTGGGACAGGGCAGTGGCAAGCAGCACCCATGAGCCTGATTGCACTGTGGACCCAGTGACCCCAACACTATCTCAGTGCCTCTACAAGAGCCACCATGGCCATACGAGGATATCAGGGCCTAAGCAGAAGCCCCACAATCTGAGGATCCTGAGGCCACAAGGCCTACACACCTGCACCAAGGCCCCTGAAACCCATCTCTGCCTCCTTCCTAAGTGACTGGTCACAAAACTGCACCTCCCTGAGGGTCCCTACTAGAATCTAAGGAATGAGCCAGCTGTGGTGGTACACACCTGTAATTCAGCACTTGGGAGGCTGAAGCAGGAGAGTCACTGTGAGTTCAAGTCCAGCCTCAACTACAAAGACCCTGTCTCAAAAAAAAAACTTTTTTAATTTAAAAGTATTAATAAATCAAAGGAGTCCTGTGAGACAGTGACACTGGTCTAAGACACCACACAGCCTCTTGTCCCTGAGGGCAGCCACAAGGGCTCAGACAGAGGATATAAGCAGAGAGCTGCATAGGGGATACCAAAAGCCCTGATCTAAACAGTCACCCACTCTATGTCTACTGAATTCCTGTATTTTGAAAAAGGAATGTTTAAGAATGGATAGTCTTTACTTTTTAAGCTGTATAATAATAGTACAATGGGTTTTTCTATGATGAAATGGTACTTTGTGTTTTTAGGTGCCTGGCATGTAACAAGTACCCAAAAACAACTGCATAAGAAATACAAACACGAATTAACCACTAAGAAGAATATATGCAGTGTATTATTTGTTGAAAAATTAAAAAATAAAATAAAATAAAATAAATAAAATAAACAGATCAACTATTTCATAAAAAAAAAAAAAGAAAAAAGAAAAGAAAAAGAAATACAAACACTTCCTAGGACTGGGGAGATGGCTCAGTGGCATAGGCACCCACCTGGCATGCATATGGTCCTGAGTTCAATCCCCAGTACCAGAAAAAAAAAAAAACACCAATGCATGGCTGGCCAGATAGCTCAGTGGACTAAAGTGCTTGTTTAGGAGAACACAGCAGCCCAGGTTTGATCCCTGGAGTGCCATCCCAGCCCCACCAGCAGAGTGCCCTGAAAGGGCAAATGAGACTGGGTGTGGTGGCATGCACCTGTAATCCCAGTGCTTGGGAGGCTGAAAACAGGAGAATCACTATGAGTCCAATCTACATAATGAGACCCTGTAGACCCTGTCCTAAATACATAAAAATAAAATGAAACACAAACCCTTCCTCATCTGATAAGAGTAGCAGTTTCTTTTTATCATCTTATAATATATCTTTGATCAAAGTCCTAAGTGTAAATGTATGCATAAAACTAATTATTATTTTCAGTATATGAACATTGAAGACAGCCAAACTACACACTTAAATGAATTCCTTGTAGGAAACGAACAAATGTTGACAGTATTTGCAAACACAGGAAGGCACTGCTCAAGGAGAGACAACTTCATTTCTAAGGTCACAGCATGCTCACAGGACTGAGCAGCTAGGACGTCCTGGTGAGAAGACTTCCCAGGCCCTGGGCCTCATCTATGACCAGAGGCTGAGGAATAGGCATTACCATGACAAAAGAGCACTGAAGCCAGCCCCTTCTGCATGTGGGGACAGCTGCCATGCTGCAAGGCAGGGTGTTCTCCCCTCCTGCAGGACAGAGGCCGTGACACACCAGACCTGCTGCTGACCTTGATAGCGGCCTCCCGTAGGGCCTCCAGCCGCTGCTTGCTGCTCTCTTTCATGTTGACAACATCCTTGTAATCCCCCTGCAGGGCTCTCTGCAGCCCATAGATGGCCTGGAACACCGAGTTTTCACTCTCATTCAGCTCTTTCTGGAAGATTTCAAACGTGTGCACCTGGAACAGCTTCTCCTCAGCTGACAGGCCAGCGTCTCTTTCCACTGCTCGGATTGCACTTTTCAATTTGTTTAGAACCACGCTCTTCTGCCGCAGGAGCCCGGTAAGCTTCCTACAGCTGTCCACAACCCACTGCTTCCTCTGGGAGATGGTGGCCCCCTTCCCGCGGTGCAGCTTGATTGCGTGCTTGGCCAGCTCCTCGTGCTCTGCGGCACTCACCAGCAGGTGAAGCGCTGGGAGCAGCATCCAGAAGAGACTCTCCCGCAGCACCCTCATGATCCAGGCACAGGGGGCGGGGCAGGGCAAGGGCAGCCACAGGCAGCCTGCATTTCAGATGTGCATTGTAAGCTGAAAAACATGTTTATTTTCCCAATGACACATTGCTACAGAGATCAGAGTTAAAGTATTTCTTACATCCAGAAAACTGTCACTTTTCTGAAGAAAGTGTAATTTTTCCTAGATTAATAACAAAATCTTTTTTTTAAAATACTAAATATTTTATTGTATGTTGGTACAAGTGTGTATAAAATACACTCGTGAAACAGAAATTCATGAAAATCCAGAGAGGTAGATGTTAAGGACTGACAAAAGTAGAAGTTTGTATGTTATGGCACATGTTTAGAAAGGGAAGTTTGGGTACAGGCTTCAATTTTCCTTTTTCTGAATAGTCACTAGTTGGTTAAAAGTGGTCTGGGAAACTCTCAAGAATTCATTTGACTACAAAAAGGAACAGACCTTCTGCGGTCTGAAGGGATCTGTACTTGAGGACGCTCCAGTCAGCAGAGGATCATGCTGAGCATTCTGCAGGCAGAACTGTTTTTTAAGTCTGCAGCTGCCTGGGAAACCTTCACGCGGTTGAGCCGGCCTCCAGCTAGAGCTGCTGAACCACTTTCATGTTGGTAACGCTGGAAGAGCCAGACATAGTACACCCGAGGGCCGGGCCAACTTGAGGACCATGGGCAGCACAGCAAGGTCAGCAGGGCCAGACCAATAGCAAAGTCTTGACTACTTACTATTCCTACATTAAAATCAAACACCAATAGTTACAACACCTCTTATGGTGTCCGGTATACATTAAGCATTAATTGCATCTGATTTTAAAGGCAAGTTAAAAAAAAAAAATTGGCTTCATGTATTAACCACATGCAAGAGGCTCTGACCAGTTTTCTTTATGAGGGTTCATGCATCAAAGACTAGAAAATACCACAAACTGCAGGCTGGTGGCAGCATGCAGACAGGAAACAGGCCATGATCAGGAAAATTCTAGAAATGAAATCTGAGATCCTGAGAGGCCTGCTCTACCTCTCTGCCTGCTTTACATGATCATTTGCAGCATTGCCAAATTTCCAAAGTCAACTACAATTATGTGCCAATAAGACCTCAGGACAGGAAAAAAAAAAATGAACAAAAAAACAACCATACCCGGAACTCTAGGAGTCTAATAAATGTTCTCTTCTATCATTGAAATTCAAGATCCTCCTTGCTTGCTCTGCAGAAAGACCTAAAACAACACACAGGAGCGTCTCCTGGCAAATTCAGCACAGGCAAGAACCTGCTTTCTGAAATGCAACCTTTGTGAGTGAAGACTCGGGGTGCATGTGAAGGCGACTGCAGCCAGGTAATGCAAGGACACAGGACAGATGGTGGGGCTGGACCCAGGAAAAAGCATGCTTACGAACAGGTGGAACAGTAAAAGTCACTACAAAATAACGACCCTAGCGGTGGAAAACAGAAAAAAGAAGGAATAAAGCCAAGAAACATCAAGTAGGGTCAGCACTAAAAAACATCCATGGAATCTGACAGCCAGGAAAGCCCAGGCCACAAGAGTTATGCCAAAAACAAAGCAAAACAAAACAACCATCACTACAGGAGTCACAGTTTAAAAAACACAAAATAGTACTTATTCCCTGATAGCTGCCACCCAAGGATCAGTTTGATGACCTCTCTCCACCATCGCACACACCGCATCTTCTCTCTGAGGGAGAGGGTTCCTAACATGCAGACATACTCACTGTCACCGTTAACTCAACTTCTAATCTACCTAATCCGGTTTCCCAGGTAAGTAGGCTAAATGCAGCAAAAGTAAAATACTTCTACAGATCACATTCTAACCACACCAAGCTGAGACAGGTACTAGCCTTACAAAACCAGACCTAAGAATTTCAAATCCTGGAAGACAGGTTATATAACAGGGATTATGTTGCTGTCTGTGCTTCAATAGAGCCTCAAATGACACTGTGTAGACAACAAGAAAGTCACCGATGTTCAGAATGACAACCAAAAGTCACGAAGATGACGTCTTGGTTAAAAAAAAAGTGTTGGTGCCAGGCATGTTGGCAAACACCTATCATCCCAGCACTTAGGAGGCTAAGGCAATATCACAAGTTCAAGGCCAGCCTGGGCTACACAGCAAGGCCCTGTCTCAATAAAACCAACTCCCACCCCCAAAATACGTGCTAGATCAAGCACAGGAGCCCACAACTGCAATCTCAGCTACTCAGAAGGCTTAGGTAAAAAGATAGCAATTTCAAGGCCAGCCCAGACACCGTAAAAGACCCTATGTCAAGATAAAAATAAAAGACAAAAACAGTGTTCTGTTGGAGTTCAATGTATTTGTAGTGGCTTCGCCCCAAAAGGGCTGTGCTAATACTAGAGAACAAAAGCATTCTGCCCCGCTCACCTTCTGAATCAGGACGACATGCGGCTCCCATTGCTGTGGTACAGACACACCAGCTGAAAACAAACTCTGCACCCTACCAGGAAGCCAGCAATGCAGCTGGCCTCTCACCTGAAGGACCCAGTGGGCTGCCTGGCTTCACTGCTCCCTGGAAGAAAATAACTCCTACCTCACAAGTGTGCACTCTCAATTTCTTCCAGAACTAAGATGACAATTAGTAAGCCTTCCTTTGTGCTTCCCATTTTCCCACAAAAGGTCTCCAAGTGATTCTTTTATGTGTTTCATACCTCAGGAAAACCACTTGAAACACAGTTTGTAGTGTGAGTGACATCTCTCTATGCACACTTCTGGTTCCTTCCTCAACCAGGTTCCTGAAATTAAAGATCCCTTCTATGCCATATGTAAAGGATCTACTGATTTTTATGAGAGACTATAATTGAGGAGTTCAGCTGCAGTTACACTGATTATTTTCCATTGGAACATATTTAAAACATGAACTTAGAATCATTTATACACCCTTAAAACAAAACACTCAGGGCCAGCAAGAGAGCTCAGTGGACTAAGCGCCTGCTTAGGCAAGTGCTGGACCAGGGTTCAATCTCCAGCACCACATGCTGTGCTGGGCCCATCCTGGGGCGCACTGAGCTGGCCACCAAGACTAGGCATGGTGGCACACGCCTGTAATCCCAGCTCTGAAGAGGCTGAAACAAGAGGACCACTATGAGTCCCAGCTGCATAGTTAGACCCTCATGTCATTTTACCTTCCCACAAAAACCCTACAGACCAGTCAGTCACTGTAAAAGTGAGGAAACAGCCAGGCACAGGGGCACACACCTGTAATCCCAGCACTCTGGAAAGCTGAGGCAGGAGGATCACAAGTCTGGGCCTAGCCTGGGTGACTTAGTGAGACCTATCTCAAAATCTTAAAAAGGCTAGTACTGTAGGTCAGTGTGAAGGCCCTGGGTTCAATCCTCAGTGCCCTATTAACACACGTGCAAATGTGCACACACACACATGCACACACCATATGACAGATACGCAGCACAGTGAGGGAAAGGGAAAGGGGTGGTTGTGAAGTAGAGGAAGAGGGTCCCAGAGTGGAAACACCCAGGATGAACAGGGTGGACACGTCATGCTCACCCATGGAGGGCCCACACAGTGCTGGCGAGATCCAAGCAGACTCCTGGCTGCTCCCAGCCACAACTTCCTGTTCTAGCTTAGGCATACAAGATGCAACCCTGAAGAAAGTAGGGCTAAGCATTCACTCACTCCACTGACTTCTCTACAGTATTTCTCACAACTGTACCCGAATCTATAACTATTCACATGCAGTCTTTATAGAGATAGTCCCAGCTTTTTAGATTTTACTTTAAGTGGATACAGAGGTCTGTTGCTAACATCCAAGGCTTGTTTTCATTTAGAGGAACAGCAAAACCAATACTTGAGGCACAAGAATCACAAAATCTGCTTTAAAACTCGATGTTTGATTAAGAAAAAAAAGTACTTACAATAAATGTCCTAAATCAGAATTCAGAATGAAAAGACATGGCTGAGGGAGCTGGGGTGATAGCTCAGTAGAATAAACGCTTGCCTGGCAAGCACAGGGTCCTGAGTTTAATCAGGTACCAAAAAGAAAAAACCAAAAAAAAGACATGGGCTGACCATTAAGCCGACTCCAAAAAGAAAGCCCCCAAAATTCCAATACTTGCAGCTCAAAATCATTTTATATTAAAATCACGTTACTCTTACTCTATTGCTCTATTGATTATATTCTTCTATTAATTCAGAAATGATGTGTAGCATTTCTTGCATTAAAGTCTCTGAGACAGCAAAGCCACCAAAGTCAGAGACTTCGGCTGACACTCCAGCCTCCTCCTGTAAAACAGCGGATCACAGTCCCAAGCCCTGGGCATGTCAGTCAGGGAACAGGAGATCCAAGCGCACATATTTACTTTCCCTTTCTGACTAGGAACACACTTAAAACATGAACTTGGGCCCTTAGACAGGAGTCACCTCATGTTCTGCTTCTTGGCTCTGCTTCCTGTAGCTGCAGAGCCTGCCACCCTCTCTTCCTTTGGACCCACTAAAACCATTGCCTAAATACTCAAGAGACCCAACTGCTAAGGACCAACCTGGCTCAGCTGCCCCTGAAGATGGTAAAGAGGTCAGGATCATGGTACAGACAACAGAACGGTCTCTACAAGGCCTACTCCCTCCTTCCCAACTGTGCTATGCTGCATACCAGCTCTGAGGACAGCTGTGTCCAGGGCTCCACCCTGGTTCATCCCGCTGATGAATATTTAACTTAAACCCCTGTGTACACACACACATCCGGAAAGGAAAGGACACGTATTGACCAAGGCAACCAGACTGGGTTGCGGGCAGGTAAGTTCCTGGAGTAGGGGTGGATGTGGCAGGAACACGATTAATACGTCTGATGTCTGTATAGTTATTTAGTTTCCCCTGATAAATGGGGAAATAGGGGCCAGGGTGATGGCTCAGTGGAATAAGCACTTCCCTGGCAAGCGCAAGGGCCTGAGCTCAATCCCCGGTTCCGCAAAAAAAAAAAAAAAAAAGAAGAAGAAGAAAGGGGGGGAATAGGATTCTCTGAGCCAGGTTGGTCCTTAGCAGTTTGGTCTCTTGAGTATTTAGG
>NW_004524615.1:507499-509092 GCF_000260255.1 Octodon degus
CCCACCAGGGGGCGGGGCTGGCTGGCATGTGGTGCTGGGGGATCGAACCGCGGTTTCTGTGCTTCGCCAAGCTTGTTCCAAGTAGGTGCTTTAGACCACTGAGCCATCTCACCAGCCAAGAAGGAAAATTCTTAGATCATTAAAAAGCTTTACAATATTTAAGTGAAACCTCTAGAAAAAGCAAGTGTTTCACAAGTTACTTCAGTGATTGAGAGTACTTTTAGAAAACTGGTAGTGGGCGACCTAGAAGATGTTCTGACCCAAAGAATGACCAGAAGGATGCCCAAGCAGAGGTGGAGCAGCAGAATGGAGGAGCTCCTAACCTGTGCGCCGCATCTCCTGCGCAGGGGTATTCCAGCCCTACCTGTTCAGGGGCCAGGACCCGCGGAGACGGAAGCACTGCCAGCCTGCTGGTGGTGGAAAGCCATCAGGAAGAATCAAAGGGGACGCGTGAACAAAAGCCCTTTCAGCTGCGGTAAATACTCCTGCAGTGGGGAGCAGCAAGCAAATCCACCCTGTGAAGCTGGCTGTACCGCGTCTGCCCAGTCCCGCCTTCCTTTCTCCTTGCCCCGAGAAAGCCCCCAGAGGAGAGGCAAGCCTTCCTGGTCGCCTCCACTCGCTAGACTGCTTACTCCCACAATAATCCACACCAAAAATTTAGGGAAGAATGCTCTGCCCAGACCGACCTCGCTGTCTCTCGCTTCTCTCTGACACCTTCGAGACACTCAGCTTTAAAAACAGGTGTTGCAGGACACTGCGCATAGGCCCTCACGGGTGTTTTGTTTGCGTCTTCTTCACAGAAACCGTGGATGATGCGAGAATAACGTGCACCACACGACACCGGGAAAGGAGCAGAAGTGGGGTGTTGGGCTCGGAGAATTGGGGCGAGCCCCAAGAAGGGGAGTCCCCGCCCCAGGAAGACATCCGGTAAGGAGACCAACAGGAGACCCGTAAAGAGACCCTGCCCAAGGACAGACCCGGAACAGGCGTTCCTCCCGGCCTGGAAGGAGGGGTCCACAAAGGGACCTCCTCGAGAACGAGGGACGAGGAGGGTGGCCCCGCGGCACTCACCAAGACGCAGGAGGCGGCACTCAGGACGGCCCGCCCGAGCGTCAGCTGTCCCGACCGGGAGCTCCGTGGCGCCGCAGGCCGAGAGCTGGGCGCGGGCGCCCCCCACATCCCTTCCTCAGCGGCTGCGGGGCGGGATCCGGACCTCAAGGAGGCCGCCGCCCTCTCCCCACGCAGATTCCTCCAGGAACGCCCAGCAGGAAAGGAGGTGCGGCCTCTTCCAGGGAGCGCGGCGGTCCGAGCGCTCCGCGCGGGGCGGTGCATGCTGGGAGATGGAGTTCCGCGGGCCGGCCGCCCGGCCGACCTCCTCGTCCTAGGAGCGCCTCAGAGCGCGCGTGTGGCTCGAGAGCCCTCGCTGTCGGCCGCCCTCGCAGAGGGGGCGGGGTCCCTTCCAGAGGCGGCGTGTGCAGACCTGTGGGGCCGTCGCGTCGCCTTACGCGGCGGGAGTCCAGGCCGAGGCGGGCGCCCGAGCCGCGAGTCGCGAGCGCCTGCGCGGAGGTCGGCGGCGGGTCGGAGCGCCTGCGC
>NW_004524615.1:509192-519504 GCF_000260255.1 Octodon degus
TGCGCGCGCCTGCGCAGAGGTCGGCGGCGGGCTGCGCGCGCCTGCGCAGAGGTCGGCGGCGGGTGGGAGCGCCTGCGCAGACCAGCCTCGGGCAGCGGTGGCACCGGCTAACATGGTAGGTGAGGGCGCCGCGCTAGCGGGCGGGCAGGAGGGTGCGGTGGTCCAGGCTGCGGCTGCGGCAGGCGCGGCTCCGGGCAGAGTGTGTAGGGCGCGGTCGTCCGCAGTGCTGCCCTCCTGCAGTCATGCGCCAGGCCGGGCGGCCTGTGGGAGAGTCGGGGCCGAGGGAGCGGTGCTCTGGGCTGCAGAGAAGGGCAGGACGCAGCGCCCGGAAGCGAGGACGGCTGCGTCTGCGCGGGCCAGCGTTCGCGGGGAGCCGACGGTCTCTGTCCTTGCTGTGCGCCCGCTCGCCTAGTAGCGTGGCTGGAGGAGCGGGTTAGGGAAGCGGGGTAGAAGCTGCGGCCTGGAGACCACGCAGGTGGACCTGGCGGGGGCAGCCTTACACCCGCCTGGTGGACCCCACTCCGCGGCACGGTGCACGGAAGACCTTGGGAACAGTTGTTAAGGATCCAGAGCCATGAAGTGGAGTGACTTAGCTCCCCATTCCCCGGCCTACAGATTAAACTCCTGCTCCGCTGGGCCTGCTCTGTACCAAAACAAGAGTCACAGTGTTACATAGTTCTCATTCCCCTGACCCGAGGAAGGGGGTCTTGTTCTAGTTAAAAGTCCGTAGAAGGACGTTTTAAGAGCTCTTTAAAAATACCTAGGCCGGGGGGATAGCTCAGTGGCTTAAGTGTCTGCCTGGCAAGTGTAAAGTCCTGAGTTCGATCCCTCATTAAATAAATAAATAAATTCCTATATAGTATATTAGACGTTTTTGGTACCAGGATTCTATCAGTAGCTCTTTGAAAGGTCACAGTTGAAATATTTGAAGCTTTTGGTCTCTTTTTATTTGATGTTTGACGTAGAAGATGCTCTCCTTTGATATTTTTCAGTTTCCATAACAGTAAAGCTCAGTGGAGGCCATGAACACTTGACAGTTTGTAGATCTTGGTGAATTTTGGATCTGATGGATTCAGAGCTCTTCTTTCTCCTTAAATAGGGGAGGGGGGCGGCTTTTGCTATGTAGTTCAGTCTGGCCTTGAATTCACTATGTGGCTCAGACTGGTCTTGAACTCTCCGTGATCTTCCTGCATCAGGTTCCTGCGGGCTGGAATTCAGGTGTGTACCACTGCCAATCTCCTTTAATTTTTATAATCTGTGAGTCTTTCTTTCCTGTGAAGCCTTTTTTTTCCTATGAAGTCTTATACCACTTCTCTTTCCTACCCACTTTGTATGTAGTCCTTTAGTCACTTTGACGTGGCTTAGCCATTGATTATTTTTTTACTCACTGTTTACAGACAAAGCTGTAGGGAGTGACATTAATTATACAACTTTGTTGATAGGCCCCATGTGCTTCCTTCATGGTTGCTGCTCCTCATGCTGAACTAGCATTTTGGGCCCTAATTTGGGGAGTGCACACATGAGGCAATTTGAATGGATTGGAGAGGGACTACTTGTTTCTTTGTCTCCACTTCTACCCTTTTGTAACTAAGTAGAAATTATCCTAGACCACCTTGTGTGGTCTGGGTCCATGCACCTGTATTTGACACATAGGCACTTTACACTGTGGCTTTAGCTGTCACACCACACGTGGGTGACCATGTAGAGGTGATCTTCATGAGTAATAAAGCTCAGGTACCCTGCCTTCCACTTGTCTATTTTGTCTTGGTGTGGAGCCATTTGTGGGGAAATGCTGGTCACATGGTACAGCCACTTAAGGGTGTGTGACTTGGTTGACTAGACTTGAGACTCTAGGGTACTATTTGGAATGCTTTGAAACTATTAAAGTAGTACAATTCCATGGTGTTTAGAAAATTCGCATTGTTGTACAACTGCCTCATGTAATTCCAGAACATTTTCATAACTAAGAACAAACCCTGTATACTTCCAATTCTTTCATTCCTGTTAAGCCCAGACATCCATTAATCTACTATCTCTATAGATTCGTCTGTTTGGGATATTTTATCCAGTGAAATACTGTGGCCTTTTGTGTTCCAACTTCTATTTCTCAGCATATTTTTAAGGTTCACCCACATTGTGTCATGTGTCACTATTTCATTCCTTTTTATAAATGAATAGTAACTTGTTATGTGGATATACTGATTTTATTTATATTCATGACAAAACTTCTAAATCTAAATTAATGGCTGTTCCATAATCCAGATACAATAAGTATTCCTAATGGAGGGCTGTTGCATAAACTGTCAACTTTATAAAAATATCCTGGTGTTTTGATTATCATCGTACTATGATAGCATGTGATATCTATCAGGGCCTGGAAGCTACAGCCCGTAGACATAGCCACTGGTGTGCACACACTGCCTGCCTGTGGCTTTGACCATGCAGTGGCAGAGCTGAAAAGCCACTAGAGACTATGGCCACCACCCATTTTTTTTTAAGTATGTTTAAGAATGATTGGGGCCCCAAAGAACTTTCATTTATGTAATTAGTAGTTATTGGTATTTACCATATCAAAAGTTAAAATGAGTTTTTCAAATGTGTATTTTAGAATTGCCACTAACAAACCCATTACTTTTCACATTTTTACAAGTGTCTTTAGTATCTGACTCATAAAAGTATTATTATTGAGTCTTTTGTGTTCGTCCTCTCGTGGTTTCATAGAACATGTCCTGTGTACTCAGGAGAGGTTGGTGAGGGTTGAAAGTACTAAGAGAAAATTTTGTCATCATGAAACCCTCCAGAGGCCTCAGACCCAGGCTCCCAGAGTATACTAGTGCACCGTGTGTCTGCACAAGGTTGTCTCACTCCTGCTGAGTTTTTATATTGGTACATATTTAAGTTGTGTTAGAGACAACTCTGGAACTTGCTAGGCTGTTTATTGTTGACGTTTGGTAAGGAATCGGTCTGCATAAAGGAGATGTGGCGTGTGTTCTTTCATGGTGGGCAGACCATTTCCCTAGGATTTCAGCGGGAGAGCAGTCCTTTTTCTGCGCCCTGGTAGGCTTCTAAGTCTGTTGGAGGAGATCTCCCTACCTCAACATCCCTTATTTGTGGTAGCCCCTGAGCGGCTGAGAGCCCTGCTTTTAGCCCATGCTTAGTATATGTGAAATGCCTGTCTTTACACAAATTCTATCCCTAGTTTGATGCTCCTTTCCCTCCTCTTAATTTCTCCATCTACTTCTTGGTATCCATTCCTTTAAGTTGTAATTGATTCTGTTTCTATAAACTCTCATCTTTATTTGAAGATTAAGTATAATCATCCTTAGGAAAACTTTTCCCCTTAGGATATTGTGTAAAATATTTGTATTCGAAAGAAATTAGCTTAGTCTGTTTTCATGTACAGAAATTGATAAATTACTTTTAGTGTTGCTTCCTGCAAGTTACCTTGAGACCTGGAAATCTGAAAGCTTTAAGATGTTATTCTGTTTCATTACAGACTATATATAGTACAGTTATTTGGCAGTTTTGTTATTTATTGCTTACCCACAGCCTCTGCCCTGCATCTCATAGGCAAATATTCTTGTTACTAGTATATCACTTCTCAGTTTCTGACAGGCATTCTGTGCCTACTTGTGGCACTTTTCCAAGTTAGTTGTAACACAAATCTGAGTCAAGTGTATGTTTTCATAAATGTGCTTCTGTTTTTCAACCGAGAGAAATTATGTTTCCAATGTGCACAGCCTCCTGCTAGTAATTACACACTGAACTTTGAGACCACAGACCTGCGGGTGGCCCCTTGACAACATCAGGCCCTGCCTTGTGTGCTGGACTGTGCTAAGACTTTTAAGGGGCAAATAAATACTACTACATGCAGAGAATTGATCCAAATGTGTTTCTATAAAATACTGATTCTCATAATTCTTTGAAGATTAGACTTTGAATACTTGTTATTATCTAGATGCTATCATTTCAATTTCAGGAGACTGTGCAGTCTTTTTAACTGATGAAGAACAAGGCTCAGGCTTCCTCTAATTCTGAAGTGGAGTCACCCAACAAACAATTAAGTCCAGTTAAAATATAGGCATTAGGAATAGAGGCTGCCACAAACCCTGGATTCGCTTCATTGGCTTTCCCGCTTCTTTTGCATCCCAAAGCATAAGCTTAAATCGTCTCAGAAAGAAAAGATCCGCCAGTTCATGGCCTGTACTCAGGCTGATGAGAGAACAGCTATCTACTGCCTAACACAGAACGAGTGGAAACTAGATGAGGCGACAGACAGCTTCTTCCAGAATCCAGACATATACTACAGGGAATCCATGCGGAACTCTGTGGACCAGAAGAAGCTGGAGCAGCTGTATGGCAGGTACAAAGGTAAGGGGAATATGGCAAGAAAGCGAGAGCACACAGCTGCGGGGACCGAGGGAACAGCATTGTGTTAGTCATCTTTTCATGTTGAAAGCACGATATCTAACACCCACAACTTAAGGGAGGGTTAATGTGGCTCGTGGTTTCAGAGAGTCCATCCATGTGTCCCTGGGTTGGTCGTGGTAGCAGGTGTGGGCAAAACTCTCTTTATGGCAGCAGGAACCAGTGCATAGAAGAGGCCCTAAAATGTCCAGGAGCTAGGTGTGAATCCCTGACACACCCAGAACTGTGCTTTACTAACACCATAGGCAAATCCCAAGCCAGCCAAGTTGCCAGTCATGATTGATTGTTAGAAGTGTGTAGAACTTTTGATATCGTGGACCAAAGAGATACGTGCTGCGGCTCCTTTTGAGTTGAGCTCCATAACCTCATTTCTTCAGTAAAGAATCTGGGGGTGATCTGCAGCTAACTTTCACCTACCAATTGTTCTGTGTGGTGAGTGTGACGTATTAACAATAGTTAAAGGGGAGTGTCCCTGTTTCAAAGCTTTATGGCCACTTCCCATACTAGGACAAAATACTTGCCCGCTACCTGTAACTTAAGAGGAAGAGAAGAGTGTTTTGGCTCACAGTGTCAGCAGCTCTAGTCCACAGTTGGCCAGCACTGAAGCAGAACCATTCTGTGGTAGAAGGGCCTGGCAGAAGAAAGCCTCTCGTATCATGGCAGACAAGCAGAGAAAGAAAAGGGCAGAGTTGAGAAAAGAATTTACCCTTCCAGGTCACACCCTCACTTAGCCACCCCCTCCCAACCTGTACCTACCTGTTATAGGAGACTTGGGAGACATTTTTGTTCTAAATCAGTGGTGGTGAACCTAGGGCACAAGTGCCACAGAAGGTTGTTGATATCAGTTGCAAGTTCTAAAAGGCTTGCCACCCTTATGATCTAACCATCACCAAGGCTGGTGTTAGCCATTATTAAGATCACAGTTTTTCTCCTAGTATTTTTAGGCTGAAATGCTATAGAGCACTACAAGATAATGGGAACAATTGTGTAAGTACCCACACATGTAATAGTGTCTAAAACTTACATTTTTATTTCAACAAATATGGGATCCAACAGAATCATTTTTTTGGTCTTGCATTCTGGTTTTTTTTTTTTTTAAATACTGTGTGTAATTTTTCCTTGAAAGTTGCATTCTTTAAAAACAAAATGGCTAAAAAAAAATGATTACTCTGTGTAGTTTTCAAAAACTAAAAATTGTGTAGCATATTTAAAAATTTTCAAAAAAATAAAATAAAATAAAAATAAAAATTTTCTGCTGGACATGGTGGTACATGCCTGTAATTCCAGTATTTGGGAAACTGAGGCAGGAAGATACAGCTAAGAGTTACTTTTTGTATTGCTAGGAGTCCCCAAGGCCTCAGCCCTTTTAAAAATTTTTATTTTGAAATGAAGTCTCATTAAGTTGCCCATGCTGGCCATGAATTTGTAATCCTCCCACCTCAGCTTCTAGAGTAGGTTGGATTATAATGGTGGGATTTATTGTCCACAGGAGACCAAATTATAGGAATAACGAGTCTTTATTAATTAGCTGATACCCAGTGTATACCCCAAGAATTAAAAGTAGGCATGGGCCCGGTTCTTTGACACCCTTTAGCTTATATAAGTTTCTATGGCAACTGGGCTGGAATACTGTGCCTACCTATGCATGCAGGGTCATAGTCTGGGCCTTGAGATTTATGGCTATATGTGGGCATATGGTCTGGCTCTTACTTTCTTTAATTGGTCCTGCTTCTTCCCTTATCTCTTCCATGTTTGTGAAATTTTAACAAGACAGTGGAAGGTGTGAAGGATGGAGCAATTCAGGCAAACCCAGAAACCTAGGGCTGGGGAGATAGCTCAGCAGTCTAAAAACCTGCCTGGCAAGCACAAGGACCTGGGTTCACATGCCATGCTGGCCCCCGTAACCAGACGTGGTGGCACACACCCGTAATCCTGATGCTGGGGAGGTTGAGACAAGAGGATCACTACGAGACCGAGCTACATAGCGAGTCCCTATACCAAATAAATAAATAATTTTTTTAAAAATCCCAGAAACCTAGATTTTACAAATAAGAATGTTTTATGGGTTATTTGTTGCTCAGTATTTTATGTAGAAAACTGTAGTTCTTTGATTAATGTATCTGAAACGCTTTAGCCAGAGCTGTGTAATACAGTGATAGGGCCCTAATCACCTGTCTTAATATTATTTGTCAAAGTAGTGTAACTTTTTCCCCCAATTTTAACTACAGATCCACAAGATGAAAACAAAATTGGAATTGATGGGATTCAACAGTTTTGTGATGATTTAAACCTGGATCCTGCCAGTATCAGTGTTCTAGTCATAGCATGGAAGTTTAGGGCTGCCACTCAGTGTGAATTTAGCAAAAAAGAATTTGTAGATGGCATGACAGAGCTTGGGTAAGTAAATTTTGTCAATTTTAATTATTTCAGAAAGATGCATTCAACATTGTTTAATAACTATAAATATTAATACCTATAAATTGTTTAATAACTATAAATATTAATCTGACATTGATATATCTTATTTTGTATATAATATAAATACCTTATACATCTGCACTGTTAGGCCTTCAATTTCTTTACAATTCTAGTTTAAAGTTCTGTTTACCATCATTCACGTTAGGCGTGTGTGTGTGTGTATGTGTGTGTGTGAGAAAGAGAGAGAGGGAGGGAGGGAGGGAGGGAGGAAGAGGGGGAGAGAGAGAGAGAGCGTCTCGTGTAGTTAATATTGGCCTTGGATTCACTATATGTCCTAGGCTGACCTCAAATTTGAGGCGACCCTTCTGTTTCAGCCTCCCACGTGCTGGGATTATAGTCATGTGCCATCACACCTAGCATGTTCTTATAACTCATTTTCTTTATTTCCTTCCAATTTTGAATAAACAGTATGTAGCAGGAGTCTTCAGCCATTTAGCTTATTTCATAGTATTGTATACAACATGTATAATTTATTATGTCACTACATTAAAATCAATAAATTATCTTTTTTTTATGTATGTAGTACAGGGTCTGCAGGGTCTCACTATGTAGCTTGGACTCGTAGTGATTCTCCTATTTTGAGCCTCTCAAGCGCTTGGGGTTACAGGCGTGCGCCACTGTGCCCAGTCTCAGTTGCTGTCTCAGCGCACCCTGGGGACAGGGCTGGCATGGCACACTGGGATCAAACCCCGGCCACTGTGCTCTGCCTAACCGGGCGCTACAGTCCACTGACCTATCTGGCCGGCCCACTAACTTGTTTCTTAGTTACCAGGTAAGTCATGGAAGTAAATGAAACCACCTCACGTACCTGCATTTTAGCCTGTTTCACATGGGATTGTAAGAAAGCCAGCTAGTTTGACTTGCTGATGTTTCTGGATCTCTGATATATCAGTACTGACATCTTAGAATAGCCTCTTTTCTGCCACTAAGAATGTAAAGCCTGTAAACTTGTTCTTAGAGTATGCATTTTATGCTTTTTTCCTGTGTTATATTTATCGTTTCTGTTTCAATAATAAACTCTGTAGGACTTTACTTCTGATGATACATTCCTGGCCCCATTCTGGCAATGGTACAACAACTTATTTCTTCATTTTTTTTGTACTTTGGAAAGTGCAGGTAAACCACTGGTTGGTTTAAGTTGGAAGATATCTATATAAATGTGTTAATACATTCTTAGAAAAGACATGAGAAGCAGAGTCATGCAGAAGGAATTGATAAATAGTACTTCATCAAAGTTAAAAGTGCTGCTCATCAAATGATGTGTTAAAAAAATGAAAAAGGGGCGGGGATGTAGCTCAAAGGCTTAAGTGCCTGCCTGGCAAGCCCAAGGTCCTGAGTTTGATTGCCAATACAAAACAAAAAAGGAAAAGTATATGAGAAAACACTAAATAATTATAATTTCCAGATAATAGAGAAATAGGATAATTTTAGAAATTCAACCAAAATGAATATAAGGGAAATTAGCTTAGGCAAGACAGAATGCAAGCTCAGTGTTGAAATGGAGGATTTAAACCCAAAGGTGTCAGAAGTTACAATTACATTACATGTTAGTTAGCTACTAAATTTTTAAACTTTATATATTTTTAATTTTATATATTTATTTATTTGGGACTGGGGAGATGGCTCAGTGGAATAAGTGCTTTCCTGACAAGCACAAGGGCCTGAGTTCAATCCCCCGTTCCACCAAAAATAAAATAAAACAAGTAACCCATAGCCTGGGGATATAGCTCAGTAGAATAAGCGCTTGCCTGGCAAGTGCAAGGTCCTGAGTTCAATCCCAGGGAAAGCAAAATAATAATAATAATATTTATTTGGTACAGGATCTCACTATGCAGCTCAGACTTGGAGTGATCCTCTTGTCTCAGCCTCACCGATGCTGGGGTTACAGACGTGCACCACCAGGCCCAGTTTTGGTGGCTGGCCCAGCACAGGCCGGCATGGCATGCATTACTGGGAATCAAACCCTTGTGTTTGCCAGGCAGACACTTAAACTGCTGAACTATCTCTCCAGCCCAATACTAGACTTTTTTTTTTTTTTTTTTTGCAGAACCAGGGATTGAACTCAGACCCTTGCGCTTGCCAGGCAATTGCTTATTCTACTGAGCCATCTCCCCGGCCCCTAGACTTTTTTAAAGCGGTTACTGTGCACATTGTTTACGATAGGTATACATAAAACATAAGAGCACAGAACAATTGGAAAGGATAAAAGTTGACGTATTATGCAAACACTAATCCAAAACAACATATACAGCTTTGTTACTATTAAAATAAGCTTTATGCAAAAAAAAAATAAATAAATATAAATAAATAAATAAAATAAGCTTTATGGGGACATAGCTCAGTGGCACAGTGCTTGCCAGGAAGGTTCTGAGTTTCATTACTGGTACAACAATAACAACAACAACAATAATAATAATTTTAGACTTCATAGGGCAGTTCCACAGATAATAAAGAACATTTCACAATGATAAAAGATTTGTTTTGCCAGGAAAAGAATAGCTTTTATGTTTTTGTGTACTTCCTGAGTAGTCCCAAAATCTGTAAACCAAAAAAGTAAGTATAAAGAGAAAGATAGAAAGTATTGCATTTTCACATACATCTTAGAAACTGATAAAATGAGCAAAAAGCAGAAAAAAAGATTTTGATAGCACAACAAATGGCCTAGCACATTGGCTTTGAAGAATATTATTTTTTAAAATATAAAACATTCATAACAGTTGATCATAAACTGGGTCCTAAAGTTACAATCAACTGTAAAGGATTTGAAATAATAGAGGGTATGTTTTCTGGCCACAGTGCAGCTAAACTAGAGATAACAGTGATGTTAAAGGATGCACAGATGTTGTACACCACTGTGGCTTAGAAAGGAATTTACAATAGAAAGTAGAAAATGCATGCTTGGAATTGAATGATAAAATGCTGATGTTAATATTTGTGGGATTTAGCTTCTTAAGTGTATATTTTATTTTTTTTTAAATGTATATTTTAGAAAGAAAAAGATAGTGAAAATCAGCAAGCATAGTGTCCACTTAAGAAGTAGAAGAGGGCTGCAGTGTTTTTCAGTGGTGGAGTATATGCCTGGTGGAACCAGGGATTGAACTCAGGCCTTGCACTTGCCAGGGAAGCGCTTATTCCACCGAGCCATCTCCCCAGCCCATGCCTGGTACTCTTGAGGCTCAGGACTGAAAAGAGAGAGTGAGAACTTACAGGAAGTTAAAGGATATGGAAGATAATGATGTTTTTTAATACACAGTAATTTAATAGGAAAAAGAAAAGTTGTTGATAAAAAAAGTTCAATTAAGACATGTTTTGTTGGGGCTGGAGAGATGGCTCAGTGGTCTAAAGCACCTACTTGGAACAAGCTTAGCGAAGCATCAGGGACCGCGGTTCGATCCCCCAGCACCAC
>NW_004524615.1:519604-526175 GCF_000260255.1 Octodon degus
CCCTGGTGGGCTGAGCTGGCCACACACACACACACACCACACTCTCTCTCTCTCTCTCTCTCTCTCTCTCTCTCTCTCTCTCTCTCTAATAAATAAATAAATAAATAAAAATTTAAAAAAAAGACATGTTTTGTTACTTGAAAAGCCATAAAAGCACTAAATACAGAATGGAAAGAGAGCTTGTCATTATGGATCCTGCAGACATTCAGAAACACCTTTATTGTAGACAAGTTTATGTCAGTAAATTAACAGCCTGTCATAACAATTTCCTAAAGTTGACATGGGAAGAAATAAGAAATCCTAATAGTTCCTTACATCCTAGCATTTGAACCTGTGAATTCTCAAAAAGGAAACTTGTGGTTAGAATGGTTTCATTAGCACATCTACTACCTAATGAAAAGGGTTAGCAGTTTTAACCAGCTCCTCCAGAGAAGAGGAAACATTCCTCAAGTTATTGTGAGGGCAGCACTTCCTTAAATAAGAAAACGTAGGAAGGACATTCTGTAAGTGAAGAGTTATGGCCTCACTCAGTCAAAAGACTAGGAACATGCCAGGTGTGGTGGCACACTCTTGTAATCCCAGCATAGGGGAGGCTGAGGCAGGAGGATTTCCAGGAGTTTAAGGACAGCCTTGGCTACATAATTCAAGGCCCCTCTGAACAGCATAGTGAGACTCGTCAAAAAAAAAAAAAAAATTTGTGAAGCAGGCACAAAATGTGGAGGAATTTTTAGTGAATTAAATCTACTTGCAAAGACAAACCAGTAGACAAAAAGCTAGAATCGTGGTAGTTTGCTAGTGTCAAGGATTAGGAGATTCTTTTGCTATCACAAAGTCAGCGTCATTCACCACATTAACACCCAGCAGAAAGAAAAGACCATTGTAATGCCTGAATTGATCAAATTCAGCATCTACTCATGACTGAAGAAAGATAAATGGACAGAACTAAAAAGAAATTTTTAGTTTGACAAATCCTTCAGCAAACACATCTGAATGTTAAGCCACTTTCCCTGTGAGATGGAGGAACGAAACCTAAGATAAATCTAATTAAATAACGTGTGTAACAAACAATGATGTAGCAAAGCAGAGTGAAGGCTATGTTTCTGTGTTTGGATGGTCTCTATGCACTCCGAGTTAGCCTCACATTCATGGTGCTCTTCCCTCAGCCTCCAAATGCCACCATTGGCCTGAATTTTAAAATGTTATGCTCAGTATCTTAAAAATTCAAATGCTTAAGATAAGTCAGATTAAAGATGTACAATACTTCCATAAAGTCAGACAGTAACTGGAGAGATAGGCAAGATTTGAAACATCTTTTCAATCGGTGGTCCTGAGAGAATTGATTAATTATGGGGGAAAAACCTTGATCCCTCTTCTGAATGGATGAGAGTCAGTTTCATGTGATTATAGATCTTAATAGCAAAAACAGAAGCAGAAAGCCTCTAAAAATAACTTATGGTCACACAAAACAGCAGGGAAGTAAAAAGGCAGTCCACATTCTGGGTAAGAATACTTTAAAAATATAGTACCCAACTGACAAAAGCTTGTGTCTCTAAAGAATTCTTGCAAAATAATAAGAAAATGCCTGATTGGAAAATGAGCAAGAGATTTGCATACTTACCGGGGATTGAACTCAGGACCCTGCACTTGTCAGGCAAGCGCTTATTCTACTGAGCTATCTCTCCAAGCCCTGCATACACTCTTACAAAAGAATATGCAAATGGCCAGTGAAAACAGATGCTACCTCATTCACTGAGGAGGTGCAGGTAACTTGAACCCCATCAAAACCTGCCCTCTGAGTTGCCCAAGAAAGCAGCGGGTCGTGAAGATGGGCCCCAGGAGCTCTGGTGCAGGGTGCTGACTTCGCAGCTGGAACCCGGCTGTCTGTCTGTGGACTGAATGCCTGGTGGAGTGTGTTCGTGTGTGTGCTGGGATGCATGTGTAGAGGCCTGACAGTGCTACTTGCAGTAACAAGACTAGAACGGTCAGACTGTTCTCCAAATATTAGGGTTCCACGTGGCAAGGAAAAGGGACTAAGGCTGCAGATGGAGCAGTGAACCTCACAGATAGACACAGGCCAGAGAAGCCACACACACAGTGGTGTACTGGATGCCCAGTTACTAGGGGCACACAGGCCGGGGTGCCGGCTAGACAGAAGAGTGAGGAATTGGCCACCATCTGTCTGTAGAGCGGTGCTGTGGGGAAACCCTCACCTCTGGCCCACATGCACACTAGCCAGGTGCTGCTGTGCTGTGGGCGGCTGGTGCTATGGGCGCGGGGAGGGGGGGCTCTTGTGTGTGCTCCTGGGCTCTCCAGGCTACTCTGAGGTGTCTCCCATTCTCTTCCTGAGCTCTTTTCTACCTGCACGGTAGGTAACTGCTATACAGCACCAAGTCAGATGAAATAAAAAAGGAAAACTTGTTCCGCTGCTCTGCATCTCTGCCTTAAAGGCCAAATAGTAGTTCCTGCTGAGTTATACTGAACCCGGAGCCTGACGTATTCTAGGTACATTGTCCATGCACCCAGCTCAGTTTAATATTTTTAGTTTTTAATGTTTTAGAGGAAAAAAATTTAAACAGATTTATAATAGAGTTTTCATAATTGCTATCTTAAATCCAGCTCTACATCATAGAGGTGCCAAAATACTTAGAAAGAAGATTTTTTCCTTGTGTGGCAGCACAGAGCCTTCAGGTGCCCAGCGTGGCTGGGGGCCCTGTCCTGCAGGCCCTGAGGTGTTTGGGACTTCCCTCCTGTGGATGTCATTGTAAGGGCCTTGACCTCTCCACATAGTCACAGCTGCAGGGCTACGTCCTGCCCTGCTCTAACTGAACAAAAGGATGAGTAGTTTGGGGTTTTTCTTTGAACAGTTTTACTGGGAGAGAATTCACATACCGTGCCTTCACCTACTTGATGTTTAAGGCTCCCGGGTTTTACTACACCTACAGCTTTGCAGCTGTTACCATTTCACGTTCCTTTGTGCAAGAGAGTTGTCACCACCATCCACTCATACCCCATCCCTTAGAAGTTAATCTTGTTGCCTCAGAGATGAGAGAAGCCAGGAAGTGGAGCTCCAGCCGAGCAGGAAATGTGTGTTGGGGGCCTGTGTAGCACGAGTAACGGACCTGTCTCTGTCTGCACAGGTGTGATAGCACAGAAAAGCTGAAGGCTCTTCTGCCCAGATTGGAACAGGAGCTTAAGGACTCTGCGAAGTTTAAGGACTTTTATCAGTTTACCTTTGGCTTTGCTAAGAACCCTGGTCAAAAGGGTTTAGGTGAGTATGAAATTCCACTATGCCTAGGTGCAAGGTCTGTCAGTAGTGTGTGGGTTTGGTCAGTGCTATGTCAGCACAGCAGGTTGTGATGTTACTGCCCCTGGTTAGGTGTCTTTCTTTACTTATTCCTGATTTCTGGATTTTAGTATATAAGCTTTTAAGTATAAACTAATGTGTAAGTATTCCATTCCTTTCATTGACTAAAGTCAGCAGTTAGAATTGACAGTCTCAATGTATGGACCTCGTTTTCCCATGTGATGTTTTGCCAGCTAAGTCTGCAGTCTTCACAGACAGGTATGTGATAGGCCTGGAAGGTTACAAGTTGGCTTCCATGAAACCAATTCTCCAGTACACTGAATTGCATGTTAGTTCTCCTTATAGCCTTATGACTGTAAATTGTACATCTGGGAATTGTGTGTGTGTGTGTGTGTGTGTGTGTGTGTGTGTGTGTGTGTGTGTGTGTTTAAATTAGTACATATGAGTAATGTGGGGGAATGAAGTTATTTTTGTTATATTGATACGCGCATATAACATACAGGGGTTATTTTCATCCCCTTTTCCTCAGCTCTAAAAGTCTACTTTCTAGTTGCATCTGAGAAGTTTTCAGTTTAAATTATCATTGTGAGATTTTTTACTTATTTGAAGGGTTTTCCCCCATCTAGACACTATATTGTTTACATCTGATTTCTCTCCTAAAATCTATCCATATTGACCTACAGTTGATTGACTAGTAGATGTAAGTCATTGATTAAACAAAGTCTCTGACATGTTTTCAAAAGTGTAAATAAGGATTAAATTGGCATATTAGAAAATTGTGTTTTGAAGAAAAACTATAAATAAAAACAGTGTCATAGGGCCGGCCAAATAGCTCAACGGACTGAAGCGCCTGCAAACAGGCACAGGGGCTGGGGGTTTGATCCCGAGGCTCACCTTGCAGGTGCTGGCCCCACCCCAGGGGTGTGCTGAGATAGCAGTTGAGACTGGGCATGTTGCCGCGCCCCTGTAATCCCAGCACTAGGGAGGCTGTAAAAAGGTGGATCACTATGAGTCTGATCTAGTAGTGAGACCCTGAACACCCTGTAAACCCTTCCCTAAAAATACAAAAAAAAATTCTTGTAATAGGAAGCTTAGAAAACCTGCCATTGCTTGGTTTTCACCTTTATCTGTGTGTGCACACATACCATGGCCTAGATTTTTTCTCATCTGTGCTCCATGCCATCCTCTTTATCTACAGCTGTTGTCCCCACACATGTTCATGCAAACTGAGGGGATCAGAACAGGCAGACCACTTTCTCTTTCCAGATGTGGCAGGAATTGCCTCCTCATCTTCTTGCTTGTCCTAACATAGACGCACTGGACTTGACAGTTTTCTTTGTGCAAGCTCCCTTCCCCTCCAGGTTGGGACACCTGTGAAACTGCTTTTCACCCACCTGCCTTCTCTCAGCTCAGCACCAGTGCCGAGGAAGCCTCTCCTTCCCACCTTACAGGTTCCCCAGGCCTGCCTTGGGGTGATACCATCGCTCCAGGAAGTGCATCACCCAGTGCCTGTACACGTCACACTGTTAGCATCCACACAGGGCTGGTGTCTTACAGAGTCACAGGGTAAAATCATGGACAAAGGAGGTGGTTATGAGGAGTGTCTTCTGAAGTATAAGAAGAGGGGAAGCTCCACCAATTGGGTGGGCCTAGAAAGGGTGTCTAGCCTGGGCTCCTTGTCTAGGCTCTTTAGGTAGCTGGGTCCCGAACCCTTACTGGCCAGGGTGGGGCTGTGGCATTTCCATGTTCTATATGACTGTGGGGAAACAGCATGCAGTGGCCACACACTGCTCATGCACTAGCCCATCAGGAGTCCTCTGCAATCAGAGAGAAGAAAGTAAAAGGGATGAGCAGGTCAGCTGCAGTGGTCACTTCCTGTGTCTGCTTTTACATTCCCAAGTTTAGTGATCTGTATGGTTTAACTGGTAACCTGTATGTACTGTGTTTTTAAAGACTGTATTGCTTCTTACTGAACACATATGTAGGTATGTGTGTACATATACATTAAGCAATAGAAGGTCATAATCACTTCACCTTTGATATAGAAACAGTTGTCTCTTCCCAGCTTCCTCTCAGTGGGGCACCAAGGGAGGCTTCTGCGTGGGGGAAGAAGAAGCTGCCTGGCTCTGCAGAAGCTGCAGAGCAGGTGCTGACCAGGGCCAGCCTCCTGGCCACAGCTAGGCATTGATGGGCCCTGAGGACAGAATGTGGCTTTGGTCAGGTGTCTGTGTCACATGCTGTCTTAAAGTCTTCCTTCTTTGCATTGGTATTAGCAACATGTTGGTCCCACCAACTTGGCTCTCACAGTGACAGAATAGAAAGTCTGGAGCTGGGGTCCAGGTGGACTCTGCCCCTGATGAGATTCAGCCCTGTTTCCAAGTACAACTGCGCCTCCTTTAGACCCAGACTCTTGCACACACCTTAGCTGATTACTGAGCATGGCAGCAGCAGGGTTTAGGTTACTGCCGCCGAGCACAGGATCAGAGTCAGGTGGGCTCAGGAGGGCGGTGGTCGCCAGTGGCTTACCATGGAATGTGAACGTTGTGTACTACAGATACGCACTGATTAACAAAAGCCCAAACCACCAAGATGGTCAGTCATTGCTCTTCTTGCATTATGGGCTTGGGATGTAGCACTCAGAGTTCCGACCTGGAAGCTGGGGTTGCTGAAGGGAGGGCCATGCTGATGCTCTCTGTACTCGCCACCTTGTAACTGCATGTCTTCTCTTGGCCCTAGTTCTCAAGGGTGTAGATGATGGGAGTTGGTTGGTCACATCAGTACTTACTTGGTTTTTCCCATATCAGTGTACCGCAGTCTTAGAATAATGACACTAAGACATTAGTGTCCTTAGGTACAGAACTTGGGAGGAGACTGAGACAGGAGGATTACCACCAGTTCAAGGCCAGCCTGAACTTGTTAGTGAATTTAAGGCCAGCCTTAACTACAGAGTGAGAGTCTGTCCCCAGAAGAGAGAAAGTGGTTATATTTCTCCCCCAGGGTAAAACTCACATGGCTGGATCACCCTCATCAGAACACAGCCAGCTCTCCTCCCGGCCCAGTGCTCACAGCTCTCGTCCCTAATCTGTGTAATTTGGGTCCTGCATGCTGTTTTCTCATCTAAATTTATTGTAAATGCTGCCTACAGGTTTGGTTTTGCGGTCTGATTGCTGATTCTGCACCAGTAGCTGGAATTGAACTCAAGAGTGCTGTGGATCACAGACATGATCCACACACCTGGCTTGTTGTGTGTTTTTTTTTTTTTTTTTT